>NW_026262734.1:60509936-61106737 GCF_021869535.1 Mytilus californianus
AAAAAAATGATTAGTTCAATCGAGCCTAAGTGGCCATTTTACCAGAAACGATTGCAAGTTTCAAGTTCAAAAAGAATAATAGTTGCAGCATTATATAAATATAGTGTATGTTTCCATCATATTAAAAGTTTGATACAATGAATTAAATGCATACATACCACTCCCATCTACATTTTCTGAGGACTTCTGAAAAAAGAAGATAAGTATATGATAATTGTATTAGTAAATTCAATTTTATTTATCCAAAAGTATCTTATGAGGATCAGTTTTATTTTATTTAATTATCAACTGTCCGTGCTCTTGGCAATGTTTGAAAGATCAATGATTTTTCTTAAATTTGTTTGTAGATGATCATGAAAGATAATGATCATTGTGTAAAGTTTTATCGGTACATTAAACTTAATGTAATAATATTCTATATTCTTGTTGAATCCATAATGTATATCAAACCTGTTCTTCTTCTTTTTTGTCTTTCTTTGATTGTCTCAAATTTTCTACAAATGATATGAAAAACATCAACTAGTTGTATGCAAATGTTATTTACCAGAGATAACCAAATCTGAAAACTACATAAGGTGACCAGAGGTAACCAAATCCAATATTAACATAAGGTGACCAGAGGTCACCAAATCCTATATTTCCATAAGATGACCAGAGGTAACCAAATCCAATATATGAATAAGGTGACTAGAAGTTACCCCATTCTAGCATATTAAAGCCAACAGAAGTTAACAAATCCCATTTCTGGCTAAGATGACCACATGATATCAACTTAAATATTTGTGTAAGGTAATCAAGAAACAAAAAAAATGATTAGTTCAATCGAGCCTAAGTGGCCATTTTACCAGAAACGATTGCAAGTTTCAAGTTAAAAAAGAATAATAGTTGCAGCATTATATAAATATAGTGTATGTTTCCATCATATTAAAAGTTTGATACAATGAATTAAATGCATACATACCACTCTCATCTACATTTTCTGAGGACTTCTGAAAAAAGAAGATAAATATATGATAATTGTATTAGTAAATTCAATTTCATTTATCCAAAAGTATCTTATGAGGATCAGTTTTATTTTATTTAATTATCAACTGTCCGTGCTCTTGGCAATGTTTGAAAGATCAATGATTTTTCTTAAATTTGTTTGTAGATGATCATGAAAGATAATGATCATTGTGTAAAGTTTTATCGGTACATTAAACTTAATGTAATAATATTCTATATTCTTGTTGAATTCATAATGTATATCAAACCTGTTCTTCTTCTTTTTTGTCTTTCTTTGATTGTCTCAAATTTTCTACAAATGATATGAAAAACATCAACTAGTTGTATGCAAATGTTATTTACCAGAGATAACCAAATCTGAAAACTGTATAACGTGACCAGAGGTAACCAAATCCAATATTAACATAAGGCGACCAGAGGTCACCAAATCCAATATTTCCATAAGATGACCAGAGGTGACCAAATCCAATATATGAATAAGGTGACTAGAAGTTACCCTATTCTAGCATATTAAGGCCAACAGAAGTTAACAAATCCCATTTCTGGCTAAGATGACCACATGATATCAACTTAAATATTTGTGTAAGGTAATCAAGAAACAAAAAAAATGATTAGTTCAATCGAGCCTAAGTGGCCATTTTACCAGAAACGATTGCAAGTTTCAAGTTCAAAAATAATAATAGTTGCAGCATTATATAAATATAGTGTATGTTTTCATCATATTAAAGGTTTGATACAATAAATTAAATGCATACATACCACTCTCATCTACATTTTCTGAGGACTTCTGAAAAAAGAAGATAAACATATGATAATTGTATTAGTAAATTCAATTTTATTTATCCAAAAGTGTCTTATGAGGATCAGTTTTATTTTATTTAATTATCAACTGTCAGTGTTCTTGGCAATGTTTTAAAGATCAATGATTTTTCTTAAATTTGTTTGTAGATGAGCATGAAAGATAATGATCATTGTGTAAAGTTTTATCAATATATTAAACTTAATGTAATAATATTCTATATTCTTGTTGAATCCATAATGTATATCAAACCTGTTCTTCTTCTTTTTTGTCTTTCTTTGATTGTCTCAAATTTTCTACAAATGATATGAAAAACATCAACTAGTTGTATGCAAATGTTATTTACCAGAGATAACCAAATCTGAAAACTACATAAGGTGACCAGAGGTCACCAAATCCAATATTAACATAAGGTGACCAGAGGTAACCAAATCCAATATATGAATAAGGTGACTAGAAGTTACCCCATTCTAGCATATTAAGGCCAACAGAAGTTAACAAATCCCATTTCTGGCTAAGATGACCACATGATATCAACTTAAATATTTGTGTAAGGTAATCAAGAAACAAAAAAAATTATTAGTTCAATCGAGCCTAAGTGGCCATTTGACCAGAAACGATTGCAAGTTGTAAGTTCAAAAAGAATAATAGTTGCAGCATTATATAAACATAGTGTATGTTTCCATCATATTAAAAGTTTGATACAATAAATTAAATGCATACATACCACTCTCATCTACATTTTCTGAGGACTCCTGAAAAAAGAAGATAAACATATGATAATTGTATTAGTAAATTCAATTTTATTTATCCAAAAATATCTAATGAGGATCAGTATTATTTTTATTTAATTATCAACTGTCAGTGTTTTTGGCAATGTTTGAAAGATCAATGATTTTTCTTAAATTTGTTTGTAGATGATCATGAAAGATAATGATCAATGTGTAAAGTTTATCGGTATATTAAACTTAATGTAATAATATTCTATATTCTTGTTGAATCCATAATGTATATCAAACCTGTTCTTCTTCTTTTTTGTCTTTCTTTGATTGTCTAAAACTTTCTACAAATGAAATGAAAAACATCAACTAGTTGTATGTAAATGTTAATTACCAGAGATAACCAAATCTAAAATATGCATATGGTGACCAGAGGTAACCGAATCCAATATTAACATAAGGTGACCAGAGGTCACCAAATCTGAAATCTGCATTAGGTGACCAGAGGTAACCAAATCCAGTATTTCCATAAGGTGACCAGAGATAACCAAATCTAATATATGAATAAGGTGACCAGAGGTAACCAAACCCGTTATTAACATAAGGTGACCAGAGGTCACCAAATCCAATATATGAATAAGGTGACCAGAAGTAACCCCGTTGTAGTAAGGCAAACAGAGGTTAACAGATCTAATTTCTGGTAAAAATGACCACATGTAATCAAAATTAAATATTTGTGTAAGGTAATCAAGAAACAAAAAATGATTTGTTCAACTAAGCCTAAGTGGCCATTACCATAAACGATTGCAAGTTTTAAGTTCAAAAAGAATATTAGTTGCAGCATTATATGAACTTTGTGTACATATCTATCATATTAAAGGTTTAATACAATAAATTAAATGCATACAAACCACTCTCAAGGTGACCACAAGTATTCAGATGCAATATCGCGGTAAGGTGAGCAGAGGTAACAAAACCTAATATTTACATTATGTGACAAGAGCTAGCAAATCCAATAAATACATATGGTGACCAGAGGTAACCAAATCCAATATCAGCATAGGTGACTAGATGAACGTATTCCAATATTTACATAAGTTGACCTGAAGTAACCAAATCCGTTATCTTCATTAGGTGACAAGAGGTTACCAAATCAATTATCTGCATAAGGTACACAGAGGTAACCAAATCCTATATATGCGTAAGATGACCAGATGTAACCAAATCCTATATGCGGAAGGTGACCAGTGGTAACAATTCAAATATTTGCAGAAGGTAACCAGAGTTAACCGAATACTATTTTAGCATAAGTTGACCAGATGTAACAAAAGCCGCTATTTGCATAAACTAACAGAGGTAATCAAATCCAATAATTGCATAGGTTGACCAGAGGTAATACAATACTTTTTTGCATAAGATAACCAGAGGTAACCAAATTCAATATTTGCATTAGTTGATCAGAGTTAACAAAATCTGAAATCTGCATAAGGTATTATCCATCATATTAATTGATTTAATCAACAAATTAAATGCATTCATACCATTCTCATCTAAAATTTGTATGGACTTCTGAAAAAAGAAGATAAAAATATAATAATTGTATAAGGAAATCAATTGATTTATTCAGAAGTATCAAGTGAGAACAAGCATAAATTGACCCGATTTTTAATTGTGAATGTTCTTGACAATTTTTGCAAGTTCGTTAATTTTTTTTAGATGATCAGGAAGAAAATTCGATGGTTAAGTGTTTTCAATGAATAAACATTTAAAATGTTATGCAACAATCATCTGTAGTCTTGATGAACCAATTATAGATATCAAAATCTCTGTCAAGTATAGATTACCTTGAACAACACGAACCATTTAGTGCTTTTAAATAAGTGTGGGTGAAACATAAAAAAATTAATAGCTTAACGTGAACTTACTTCTAGCGAAAACTGTGTGAATTATATATATTCATAGGAATTAATTCAGAAGCATGCTTTATTATTTTTTCTGCATGCATTTATGTTTATCTATCATTGATTATAATGTAATGTAAAATTGATACAGGATAGAAATGAAGTTGTGATAAAGATACATGACTTCACAGCAGAGATAATAAATAAGGAAATTGTAATTATTGTGTCAAGCAGAACATTAAGTGAGAACTATAATATGTAAAAGTAGTGGCATATTGACTACACATTGATTATATTTGAAGCGTACAGATTTAGGATAAAGCACACCAAACTAAAAGTTCACAGTATTTTATACATTACCATACATCTGTATATAAGAAACAAAAAAATAAATAAAATCCAACAGCTTATACAATGCAAACAAGAAACTGACAAGTTATATAACAAAATCATTTGAAAAGACAATATTTAAAGAAGACTTAAAAAGTAGTGTGCACTAAGCAAACGGTACCTATGCCAGCGTCATTCTGTATTAATCAACTAAGTCATGAGGGGGAACATTAAACGTCTGCCTTTACCATGTGAGTCTGAATGTGAGAACAACAAATCTTTGGATTTCAAAGATATCTTAGAATAAGTTCATTTAGTGCAATCTATAAAAAATGTAAGAAATATCAACATGAATATATCTACAAAAATTAATAAGTCGACTTCTGTTATGAAATTAAACGCAACTTATAGAATTATTGAACAAATGGAAGAACAATGATCATTCTACAATTTTGTTATATCGCATTTTGTCCTTGCAAATTAAATTCTATTTCATTGTATTACTTTAAAAAAAAATTAGAAATGGTAGAATTTTCTATTGCACTCACCAGGTGGAAAAATTGAGCACAGACTGCATAGTCCTGGAGTCATACACTTTTTGTGGAAATTCCTTTTACAGCATGAACATGCTCTCTGCAATATTTAATAGACATGTTCAAATTCTATGAATTAATGTAGTTATTGCGAAAAATGTTAATATTAGTGAAAGTTCATCAAATTGATATAAAAAAAAACATTTATATTCTAACCTACAATATCACAAGGTTCTGTTAAAAAATTATCAATTTTAACCATAAAACGTATTTAAATAAGCAATAAAAATAATAAAGCACCCTGTTAAGTTGAACATCAACGATCTATAAATGTATATTTACCATGTTA
Organism: Mytilus californianus; assembly: GCF_021869535.1. Lineage (NCBI taxonomy): Eukaryota > Metazoa > Mollusca > Bivalvia > Mytilida > Mytilidae > Mytilus > Mytilus californianus. The sequence goes on from NW_026262734.1 coordinate 60,515,573, forward strand.
GTTGGTTCTTTAGCACACAAGAAGCATGTCATAACAGCACCTTTTGTTTCTATAGTAAAATAGAAATAGATGTTAACATGAATTAGGAACAACATTCTTCTGCTCCAAATCACAAATTGCAGCAGCTGATAATAAGTCATAAAATTGAAAATGTTTACACTTGGTTGATGTTATTTTTTACGTTCCTTCCCGTAGATGGTAATTATGATGGTGATGCTCATTGATGACAGCGGCAGTTTATATGAAGAAGACAATCGCATAAATATATCGGCTAACTTAATTAGACCTACAAAAACTAGTTGATTTTTAAACATCTACTTTCCATGTTTATATTTCCATTAATAAGATCGTAATATTTGACAACAGCACATTATCATACATATATAAGACATAGAATATCATAAAAATAAGTACAGTTTGAGCTGTAGAAAAAAGAGAGAAATTATTACAGAAAACAACCGGAATTATTAAGCTATTTTTTTCCAAACTACATTTTTAAGTATAACATATCAATAATGAATAATACATTAAAGAAACATAAATACATCATTTATAGCGTAAAGAAATTTGGTCAGAAACAATAGATAAAATTAAAAACAAATCATCAATGAATTGAGATAAACATCAAAGAAAAGGATTTCAAACACATTATTGAACATGTTAAAATTCATATTCCCTTTTTATTAGATTCACTTATTGTCTAGCAAGAAGATATTAAGTATTTACATAACATACGGTACTATTAGTAAATGCTTTTATTCTATTGATTACTTACGCACAGCTTGAACAATTTCACTGCCAATTGTGAATCTTTCAGCTTGGACGTTTAATTCCAAAGATGTATCTGTCTTACTTACGTATCGGTCGAGGAACTAAAAAAATAATTCTTAAATGTACACATTGTTTTGTAAATTTTCTATGGCCTGTTCAAAACTGAATGTTTAAATTACTGAAATGATTCATGTAGGCCTAATAATGATATAAAAATGTTTTTTTTACAAAAGGTAAATTAAAAGTACCACATATTTATTTGTTTTTCTTTCCATTACATTTAAAGTAATTTATGCAAATCATAGATTTGGTTAAATTTCACACAACCTTTGTGCTTTGCGGATTTTACCGAAATAGTTTACATGATATATATTCCAAGTTATTGTTTACACATATTTAAATAAACAGGTTTGGGAAACAAGTTGTTTACAACTTACAACAATATTTTGTTCATCTTGTTTGTACGATTCTGCCTTTTTTTCAAAATCAACAAGGGTGTCTTTTACGTGCAAAATTGTGATCTTTATTAGTAAATATATATCATTGATTTAAGATTCAAGCTTCAATTGAACTTTCATTTATTAACTCTCAATTCATACATGCAAAGCCCAATGTTTTATGTACCTTCAAACAATAAACACCACATGAGCTAAAATCATTTTGCAGAGGATACCCAACTGCTGTACAGATTGTCCATGTACCAAGATCTCTGCTTTTAGTGAAGTAGCTACATAATATAATATGAAAAGAAAAATGTGTTACTTAAAATTGATATATATTAAAAAGTCAAGCTGGCTATAGCCATAATGCCAGCCATTGCCTTACCCCGGACTGTATCATAGAACTTACATGTCTAGCTAGATGTATGATACTTAAGGAGATATTGCACATTCCATAGAAAACCGTTCATTTGACCAACCTTTCTAATGTAGGAAAACAAATAATTGCAGCTGTTTTAAAGTTGATATCAACAACGTTTGGAAAAAAATAACTGGTCTTCAGTTCTTACTGCTATATTCAATTTACAAAGCTGTGCAATCAATAATACAATTATAGTTCAATTCCAGTATCAACCAGAAGTAATTTTCATTTTAGATTAACAAATTATATTTCTCTAGATTTGTCCTTATAACTTGTGACTCACTTCTGAAAATTTCAGAATTATAAACTTTTTTTTAAGTATATATATCAAACACAGAAATAAAAATTTACTTTGAAACAAATCGCATGCATTAAAGCAATAAACGACTGTCATGTAACTACAGTTTCAATCTTACTTGAAATTCTTTTCATATGTTCTCAATTTCTTTGATATTTTGAGCGGGTCCATAATTGTCACAATATGGTGTTGGACATCCATAACCTGAAACAAAAATTATTCTCTCTTTTTAATTTCACATACTTAAATCTGTTTACATTAACATTTATAAAAAAATAAATATTTTGCTTAATTACTGGTTGTTGCTCAATGTTCAGAAGCAAATATTTGATAATATTCTATACGAAGAAGCCAATATTTTATATCTGATATTTCTTTTCTAACTATCATTTCCATGCAGTATAAATGCTTTCATATAAATGAGTGCAAAATCAGTTGGAAAAATGTATGAGAAAATATATATATTAAGTCAAGTAAGTTGAATTAAGTTATAGAAGAACAACTAACATGACTAAAAACTCAACGAAATGTCTGAAATGCTGTTCTTGCAACTCATTTTTCTATTAACTTATAACCTCATGGAAAAATGCCTGAATAGTGTAATTAATAACATTAATTGAGCAAATAAACCTACCACAGCAACCCAATGACACTTCCCGTCATTAATGCACCCAATGACAGTGTCATACTGTTGTATATCGTCCTAAAAAAGTATTGTAAAATGTTATTATTAACTTGCAAACTGATAAAAAAAAGACCGATGAAACATTAAATACATTTTATAAACAGCAATATAATACCATACACAATACAATATTTAGCATATTGTTTTATTATTTATCATTTGATAATTTACATATATCATCAATATGTTAGAATGTCTTATTATTTTGTTAAAACGTGAAAGGCGAATTGGTAATATCCAGCTTTTAGCTGTAAAAAGAGTAATCTATGTGTAAATCAAAAGCACTTATATAAAAAGAGTTTATAACAGATGATTATATAGTATTATACCTTTTTAAACCAAGTTACGCTTTTCCTCCCTTCAAAAATTGAGGTCAGAATCAGACAATCTGCACGGGACACTTTCTGGAAAACGGAAATATGTATAAAACAAATTGTGTGACAAGAACATTGGATTTATTTAACTGTTTCTATTACATCGGAACGTGAAATTATATAAGGTTTTTCTTGCCTGGTTCAATACTTCTTCAAAGTCAGTATGAAATTACCCATCAAAAATACGAGGAATAAAAGTAAATTCATTTTTCTCATAGTTAATGAGTTGTGCATATATTTCCTTAACGATAATTCCAAATGGGATATAACTCTTATAAGGAATATCCAGATAGCTTCGGTTAAATAATATATGACATCATAAGGGTGTAACGAGTAATTGAGTAAACTAATAAAATATCGCAGTAGATGTATCTACACGCAAAATCGAGATTGGGGAGGTAACTCTATTAATGAGAGTAAAAAGTCTTCGTTAGGGCAATGGCGAAAGCTCATAAGCTGTACGATATCATATAAAACAAAGTCAAAGCTACATCTGTTAAAAATAATAGCTCAACTTAAAAAAGGCGAACAAAATATAAATAATAATATCAAAATAATGATAATAATTATAATCCTTAAGTAAAGCTAAAAGTCTTTCAACCGAAAGGTAGAAAGACCTTAAGTTATATAAAAGGGAAAAAATAAAAGATGATTTAATGGAACAAATATTTCATTCTCTGCAAAAAGGGTGGTGGGTGCGAAAGTAACTTTTACAATACACAGTTTACTTTGGTGAAATTGGAAATGAATAAAAAATGCATAAAACAAGTTTAGAATGATAATTCAGATACCCTTAATGGAGGAATGGATCATGTAGAAAAAGCGAAATTAAATGAATTGATCCTGGAAGTTACAAAAAAATAAGCATGCTTTAAAGTAGCCGATGAAAAAATCAGTCAACTCTAAAATAAATGCACTGAAATATGATAAAACGGTTATTAAATAAATACTTTTAATTCGTTTACCTGTACACACTGATCCGTCCGTTTTTGCAGTACACTACAATAAAGATTAATTATCTGAAAAAAAAAAGAAAATGATATGGTCAGATCTTTTCAATCAGTATGATACAAAGGAAACCATCAACAAAACTAAATATCACAAAGGTGAAGACATACAAGTTTGATCAAGATAACACATAACATAAAGTACCATGATTATGTTATCAGTTTAAGACAGATTATTTAAAAAAATCCTTGTACATTTTATAGAACTAAATAAAATCAAAAGACCTCCAAAAACCTGAATGACTTACCTGCATTTTTTTTGTTGTTAAATCTTTCATCAATGATTATTTCTGCTTTTCAATGGAAATAAAGTAGTGCTTACATTGTCAAATTGGTATTTAATTTTTTTTGGTATCTGTCATATTTTCTTCAATGGCAAAACAATGCATTTTAAACCAATATGCTATTAAGCCATAGTGACTATATTTCTTGGCATAAAAGAAAACACAATTACTTACAGGCCAGTAACTCTTTAAGGGGTCACAAAAATTAGCAATTTAGTGGCATCAACCAAACAATGGGTAGTTTTATTTGTCTGAAAATGCTTTACCTAATGAACCTTTTCACCAATGTCAGATTTAATTTTATTTTAGATACCCTAAGGATGATTAAGCTTACGTTTGGTTGGAATTGGTTCAGTAGTTTCAGAGGAGAGTTCAAGATCTTTGAAAACGTTTAACCTTTATTACATAAATTAAACCATTAGTACTGTTACCTGATCATTCAACTCCTCCTCTATTTTTAAGCTCATTAAATCCGATACGTAAAGAACATTCCCATACACCGTACCAAACTTTTCGTCAGCATTTCCTTTCCATGAATCCCATATAGTTTCCAAAAATGCTTTAAATAAATAATCATTTTTAACAATCAAAGTAATACAAATAATAATACCTGAAACAAATGACATCAATTAAGTTTCTTTTAAATTTTGGAATTCTACGAAAACAGAAGTGCAATCTTGTTTAGCACAGAAGATCACAATATTTGGGTAGGGTGACCAGAAGTAGCCGCAGTCAATATTATATAAACAATAGGTGCCATATTATTTAAGTCTATAACCGTTTAAATTGCAAAGAGGTAATAAAGATTTACAAGTTACAGAATGACATGAGGTAATTAATATCAACATATGTGTAGGGTTAGCAGAGTAAGTCAGAAACTATGTAGGGTGACCAGAGGTCAACCAAAGTCACTATCAGTGAAGGGCGACAAGATGTAACCAGTCAATATATTTGTAAGGTAAGCGAATGTTAACTAAGACAATATGCGTAGGGTGACCAGATTTAATCAAAGAATATATATCTGTTTAAATGTCGCAGAGCTAGCCAAAGTTCATAACTTTGTCACCTGACTAAAGTTAACTAAAATCAATATATGTGTAAGATGACCACAGGTTACAAAAGTCAATTACTATGTAAGGTGACCAAATGTAGAGAAAGTCAATAAATGGGAAGGGGTGACCAGAGGGCACCAGTCCATAAATCTGTAGGGGACAAATGTAACCCAAATCTGTATATGTGTGAACTGCCTACAAGTTAACAAGTTTGATAATTGTGCGGGGGTAACTCAGGTCAATAACTTAGTAGGAAAAGAGGTTATAAAGTCATTTTATGTGAAGGGTGACCAGAGGCAACCTAAGTCAATATATGAGTAGGGTGACCAGAGATAACCGAAGTTAATATCTGTGTTAGGTGACCAGAGGTAACCAAAGTTAATATATGTGAAAGGTGACCAGAGGGCACCAGTCAATAAATCTCTATGGCGACCAGATGTAATCTTTAATCAAAATCTATATCTATGTAAACTGCCGACAGCAAACGAAAGACAATATCTGTCACGTGTATGGCGTTAGGAAGTAACCAGTTTCAATATATATGAAGGGTGACCAAAGGTAACCATTGTTTAATCTGGAAGATATGATTTTAGTATGCACACAATTACTGCACAGAGTTTGGTAATTTTAATTTTCCAACGAAAGAAAGAGGTAGGGCCAATATGCCGAGGATTTTTTTTCACAGAAGGGCCAATTTCAAAAAGTGCCGACAGAATAAAATTTACTATAAAAACAAAAAATAAAAATGCTTTTTGATCAATATCTCGATTTACATATAGTATGATATGTGTGATCAATAGTTAATTTAACCCTAAAAAATGATGAAAATCCAATATCCGGATTTTCGGGTGTTTTTATGTGGAAAAAACAGGGAATCCCCCAAGAAGGACATTTCAAACCAAAAAAAAGTTATGCTTTTTATGACTGTTGTTATTCATACTACTTTTTACTTCAAAAATGAAATTGGTTTAGTGTGTCCTTATTACATAAAAAACAACTTTTTAAAGAAAAAATTGTAACATCGATAAATTGTACCGATATACCTTCTAAATAAGAGTCATAATGATCAGAATCGCCGTAGCTCCACCATTAGAGCACAGAACTACTAATAAATGATGAATTTGAAGAAAGGGTTCGAACCTCGCTCAGAACTTTTGCATTTTTTTGTGTTGTTATATTAAATTTTAAAGTTTCTATCATATTTTTTCGGATGTTTGCTTGACTCATAGAGTCATTCTGGTTCATTTTGACTATTCAGTTAGTTTACTAGTATATAATTTTACGTGTATCAAAGAAAAATAATGTATCGCTTATTGTGTGCAATCCTATGACTGTCCATACTCTTGAATTACTTTCTATTCATGTGTTTACATTATTACGTATAACCAAGGGACAACTGCCGTCAAATTGATGTAGGTGCCTGTACATAACCAATAACACGAGAATTAATTCTATAGAAATTAAGCCTACATGTTGCGGGTGTAATATACACATAACTTAAAATAAGGCCATTGTATACAAGTTTCATAACAACAAAAAACAATTCGTCGAAACCTTTTTTGAACATGGTATTATATGTAACAAATGCAGTCAACAACAATTTTGTCGCCAAATCACAAACTGTAAAGATACTAGTACTGAAATTTTTACCACCTTCTATACACGGGTACCTAACTCATCAGAAAAATAAAACAACATAACAGAACAAATCAATTACACTACAAATCGCGATTGTAGGTAAAACATCAAGAAGCTGTTGCATCTGTATCACAACGAAGGGCCGATTTGTTAAAATTACAGAAAAGGCAATAAAACATGAAGTAGTAACACAGGGTGATCTATGACCAACTGATGTAAGATGTTCTCCGGTTTTAATTTTATATACATGTACATGTATTTTCTTGTCTTATCTTATAGACGATAAAACCTTAAAAGACCAGGACAAATACAGATATACATATTCAGAATGAGAAAATCACGATTTGAATTAGTTCGATATTATTTGGCTCCTTGACAATTTACATGGTATGGCACCTCGCATAAAGGATGTTAATAATAAAATAAAATCAATATTAAAAAAAACAATAGTCTTGGCCTTGTTTTTGTAGGAATACCTGTTCAAGGTATGACAATAAATAATGTGACGTATTTTCTTGTACTATAATTAGCATCTATTGGGCTATTTAAAACATTATTTACCTATCTTATCGAATGAAACAAATCTCCGGCAAATTGGCCCTCCCTCTTTATTTTTTTGGATTCCTAGCAGTTTTATGTTATGGTTTACGTCTACTTTGAAATTTAATTGTAATTTTATTTATTTCATATCGGTTCAGAATAAGATTCTCTTATTGGATAAAAAGGGGTAATATGACATTCATTATTTTTCAGTAATAAATTCCATCCTTCATTAACAGAACAAAACGGACCAGAAAACTGGTCGTTAACGAACTTTTACATGAGAATGACAGGTGGGCGTGGTTTCCGTCTGATAATGACCGTTGAGGCGTGGTTTCTCTGTAAATGACCGTTGGGGCGTGGTTTCTCTGTTAATGACCAATGGGGCGTGGTTTCTCTGTTTAGAGAGATTTATCCATTTTTAAAACATGTTCCTTTCTTTAATATTATATTTAATGTGTTGAATTGTTTATTATTTGTTTTTGTTAATAATAAAATTAAAGAGAACTTGATTAAGTATTTATATACTGAAAAATTGCACTAAAATGAATGGGAGTATTCCTACAACTGGTCTTCACTCTCTGCCATACAAATCGTACGTCAACTACTCGAGTTCGCTTTAGGCATTTTGAATTAATGAAAATTTTCAAAACATAGTTCCTCAATGAAATAAACATAATAGTTCTTCAAAAAACTGGTCATTATCGTGATACATGGACTGCCCGTAGGACAGTAATATTGACTATGACAGCGATAATGACCTCGCCTTCGCGTCATTATCGCTACCTTAGTCAATACCACTGTCCTGTGAGCGGTCCAACTATTATATAAATATTAAATCCTGAATTAAAAGGATTAAGTCGATTAGAATGTGACCTTACTCTTAATACTGTTCAATGGCATTTTAATATAATTACACCAACTATATATAGCTAACAACATTATAAATGTCTACATTCATAAATACATATAAATATGTTACTGGTTGAGTTGACAAATAAAACTGTAAGATCAGCATAACATCAGAAGAAACCTTCTCAAGCTCAAGAGATAAATCATTGAAAAATATTATTAAAAGTAAATGTCATAATATGGAACCTTCTGGTACTCTTGATCAAACCTCTAAAGTAGGTAAATCCCTAACTTTGTATTGTGTAACTTTTGTCTTCCGTTTGTAAGGTGGCACTAGATCAATAGCATTTCCTTTCTTCTTGAAGATAAATATAGAATTGATTTAAAAACTTACCTTTACTTCTTTCTTTTATGACAGCTAACATTATCCTTAAAAAATATTAAAATACAGTTCATCCATTGCTTAAGTTATCTTAACATTATCAATATCATCAACTACATGTATAAGATTAGGCCGTGTTCACATTGACTTAAACTCGGTGTTGTGTTAGTGTAACTCACACATTAACTAAACATAATTGCGTTCCCATTGATAAAACTTAATGTTTACATGAAGATTTAATCAAGACTCATCTATCATCTTTGCCGAACACATAGTTCATTTGAAAAGGTCTTCCTGAATCGATCAGACGTACACACTGACAGAAATATTTGCCACTGGTCTTTATACTCAAACAGCGATTCACTTATAAATGCATTACTGAAAAAGGGGGAGGTTAATTGTTTGTTTGTGTAGTATCTGAGACTCGTTAAAATACTATTAGAAATAATAAAAAAAACATTCTCCCCTCCCTTTGACAAATACTCCTTGGATAAAAAAAAATAGCACTTGAAATAAACAGAAGAGATAGAAATGTAGTGATCCTTAACATAGCAATTTTTTTTCTTCGTCTGTAAGCACGCTAATGGCAATCCTACGTTTTTAATGCGTAATCGAGACATCTTTAAACTACTGCAAATCATCCAAAATGACTTTCTTAAAGGAGCAACCACTTTACTTCAAAAAAAAGGGAGAGGGGTTCTGAGTTCTCGCGCGAAAGTTTATAATTAGTTTTTTTTCGATGGTACCAATTTATATAATATTTAACATGTTTAACACTATAATGTATGGGAAAACGTTTGATTCAGAATATTTGTTCATTCTATAATTGTCTGAATGTCTCAATTTTTTTTTTTAAATCTAATTGTGGAAAAATCCACCCCCCCCCTTTTTTTAAAGTCAAGTGATCGTTTATTAACTGTAGAAAAGTTGTTCGAAAATTTGAATTCGGTTCTACGTAATGAACATTTAAATGACATATAGTTTACGAGTGTGAACAAATCTTATGTACATGTAACTAAACAAGGTGTATAGATGTGAACAAATTTAATGTGAAACTAGCGTACATTACATTAAACCAAATGTAAACATGTTTACTGTACACGACGTTTGGTGTGAACACGGCCTTAGTGAATTATTTATTTTGTGAATTCTTTTTATATCTACTTCTACTTAGAGTCTTAGGGTTAATATATCCTTCTAGTCTGTGATTCGAACATTTAAAAAAAACGTGTCATCACAAATGACAAATCATGCAAAATGGATGAAACAATTATTTTGCTTTGAATGACTTAATTAAACTTAATATGCTTAAGTTTGTGTTATTCATTGTATTCAATTGCTCGGTATGTTAATTTTACTTACAGATAATACAGACGGTGACAGGCTCTATGGTGTATTGCTAAATAGAAAGATGAATTGTCTATTTTAAGCTTTCTATTTTTAGACATGTGTTAGAACTACAATATTACTACACACAAGAGCACTATTTATAGAGTGACCAGTGGGCACCGTTCAGCGTAACTATTATCCTTGTGCAAATGATAGACCAAGGTCCGGAAGACCCCGTTTAACTACCCGTCGTGATGAAAGACTGCTTATTCGTCGTGCTAAAGCCAACCCATTTACTCCTGCCCCGCAGCTTAGACACCACTGGCCTCCAGGTGGTCGTGTTAGTGTTTGAACATTGGTCCGTCGACTTCATAGAGGCAACCTAAGAGCACGCCGTGTTGTCAAGAGACCTGCCCTAACAGCCAGGCACCGTATAATCAGGTTTCAATGGGATAATGATCATCGACGCTGGAACATGAGAAGCTGTTAAAAAATTCATTGGTCAGATGAGAGTTGGTTTCTGTTACGACAAGTAGACGGCAGAATACGAGTTTGACAGGAAAATAAAACTGCCTATGACCAAAACAACATTTGCCCAATGACTGCATTCGGTGCTGGTGGTGTTACAGTATGGGGTTGCTTATCATACCGTTGTAAGCTGGGTATGCATATTCTGCAGGGTAACATGAACGGACAGACATACAGGGATTTGGTGCTTAGAAACATTGTAGTCCCTCATTTTGATAATCCCCCACTTGCGTCAAGACCCTTGTACATGGACGACAATGCTAGACCACACAGGGCAAGGATTGTAACCGAGGACAAAGCCCTAGAAGCCATTGACTCTATCTTTTTGCCTTCCATGTCTCCAGACATGAACCCTATCGAACAAGTCTGGGATGCCATTGGCAGAAATCTCAATCGCAGAGATCCACCTTTGCAAAATTTTGGCGATTTAAGAGTGGCAATTGTTGATGAATGGAATAGATTTCCTCAACTAAAGTTCAGATGGCTTGTACAGAGTATGAGACGCCGAGTTATGGAACTGTACCGGAAGAGAGGTGGTTACACATCATATTGACTCAAATATTGACATTAAATTTGCCGAACATACCAAAAAATATTTGTAGAGAATTTTAATGATATTGGCTGATTAATTGTTGTAAAAAAATAAAATCACAGTGAAACTTAAATTCCGTTTCTGATTTGTGTAATTTGCACTATTTCTATGAACACAAAATTTAAATGCAAAGAACCTGCATAAGTGACCAAACTTAAGTAAAGGTTTGTTTATGGTATATGTTAGCAAAATTGCTACTTGAATGTTTTCTCTTTTTCGAGGAATAACTGATTTTTTTAAAATGAAAAAATTTCGATGCAATAAAAATAGGTGGTGCCTAACTTTTGGCGGACTGTATATTAATATACAGCTGGATTGTTTTGCTTTTTACTTGTATATGTTTTATGGGATATGTTTTCCTATGGTTTTGTTTTTGTATTTGTGTGTATATTTTTATTTCATATAATGTTTATATGTTATATTTGGGTATGTTACTGTCACAAATCTTATGATTTATATGGCAATAAAATTATAGTATAGTATAGTAATAAATATTCAAATTTCCGTTTGCTCAATATGGAAGCGGTGTAACAGGAACCTTTATTAGTACAAGTACAAATAAAACTAACATTTATGTATGTACCTGCTATTTGTACATATGCGTACATTAGTTTACTGATTGAAGGATAAAAAGGTTTAGTTGCCAAGGTGCTCACCAATTTGGAATTATGAGGGGATGATACGGTGGTACTCATTTACCAGATCCGACTTCCCTCTTTTTCCAAGATCGCATTTTTTACCCTCTATATCCCACATCCCAAAAGCGGGCCACCACCCCCTTTCATTATTATTCATATACAATTATTATTTTATTTTAGAAAATAATGATTACCATAAACGCACAGACAGATGTTTAACATGGCTAGATGAAAGATATCACAAAAAAATAAATTTTAGTACCATTGCATCATATCATTTTGTTATTTTTGAAACATACAGAAAATAATTTCCATTTTCTAGCACTTGGTCGTAACCGCTTCTGGTGGACTGCTAGTTCTCGTGGGAATAAGCAGCTAAATAGTCATTTCTACAGTATTGATGAACGTCATGGCAACCAAATGTTTATACGTGTATAAATCCGTTTCATGACGATAAGAGTTTAAACTCCTACACAGTCAAAAGTTCTGTAAGTCATGGTGAAGATTTTGGTCAGATTTATAATGTTGATGAATTGATAAGTTTTTCAGAAACTAAGGTTAAAACTCCCTCATGCAAAGTTGACCTTATGTGTTTTATATTACATTTTTAATATAAAAGGTGGAATAAGGTATTCTTTAAAGGTCCCAGTGTGGTCAGTTAGATCCTCAAGTATTTAAACATTCTAGGCTTTCAAATTTTTGTCTTTGAGCGTTCCTGATGAAGATAACCTCAGAATTCAGAAAAGCACTTCAAATGCACTTATGTTGGAGATTAGTTTTAAATAAGTTATTTTGTATCTCTTTCATTTTGTTTTAATGTTCCCATAAAATACATTTTCGAAGCGCAATTGCAACATTTACGTAAAAAAGAAAGTATACGCCAACGAGACTTGCTGTCTCAGTAACTCAACGAAAAAAAAAACCAAAACAATATAAATATACGGATCTTGAGGATTGAAATATACAGTCTTTATCAATAGATAAGCGTCCTTCAATATGTCAAGCTCTAAATAATACCAACTCTACTGTAGGGGGTCTCATTGGGGGGTTCTGATCCCGTATCCCGCTTACTGTTTTGTCAGATTCCCGTATCCCGCTTACACTATGTACGTAAGCAATTCTCATTTTTTTTGTAATTTCCCGTGTCCCGCTAGACTTCATTTCCCGTTTTCAAGGCACAATAATTTGATTTTCACGTGTCACGCTTACAAAAAATCGGCAATCCCGGGTCACGATTAGACCCCAATGAGACCCACACTGTAGACACGTCGTGAAATAATAAAGCAGAGACTATAAAAACACAAAGTTTCCCAAAAAGGTCAAACTACTTGAAATTCAGATATAACACAAAAAACACCAATGAAAAGGACTGAGTACGAGTTTTAATTGAGAATCACAACCAGCTTGACAACAGCCAATAATAAAGAGCTGCGCCATGAGCGCACGATACGCCCGTCGCCCTTTGGCTCGTCTTGGACAACGGACGGACAACGGTTTACCATTATACGTCCAGTAAACAGGCTTGTCAACATGATCAACATAACTATGTTCTTGTCCAAAAGATTATACTCTATACGATAAGAACCTCTATACATCAATATAAAACAGAATATTTCGTATAGTAAAACCATGGAAGTATTATATTGACAGAAACTCCAACAAGCGGACTTCTAAAGTTTACAGTGCGATGCCGCAAAATCGTTAAGTATCTGTTAATTAACTCGACATGTCATATGGATGCATGGGTTCCGATCAAATTTTTTGAACCTCGTGATTGATCGTAATTACGGAACATACCGAAATCTTAATTGCCAAGGAAGAGGGAGATGACATTTACCGATGACAAATATGTCAGTTTTTACGAGTTTTGCTGCGTAAAAGCAAATAAAAAGAAAGAAACGAAATCCCCGCGACTGTTTTCACAAAACAAAAATAAAACAAAAAACTGAAGAGTAACGTACACGTACAAGCCATAAACATTTCAGTTTAAGTTACAATCAATTTAAATAGTATTTTTTTTTATTCATGAGAGGGCTGTTGGATAAACACGCATAACTGTTACATGTGCATATAGATGCTAGTCTTTAAAATCGTAAAATTCTTACAAAAGTAAACGGAAAAGTTTTTATCAGCAATTATTATCGCGTTCTACTGCTAACTTTGACAAAATTTTTAATTAAGTGTTTACTGAAAGAATTTCCAACAAAAATTTAATCCAAAAGTTGGTTCCCAGTAGCGGCGGGGCCCGGGGGAGGTTAAAAGGATTTGATCGGGAAAAAATCAAATATTTTGATTAATTGTTTACTGAAAGTCCAATGGCAAATATTTCATGCAATTGAATTCAACAAGAAACAGAAACATAAATTGCTTAACATACGGCGTTAGATGTTTAAGAACTGTTAAGCATTTACACACATAAATAAATTCAAATATGGTTCCCATGATAAAATGTTAAGAATGAAAAAAAATATTATACTGCTTAGGGCCCATCATGGTGATCGTTCTTTAAATGCATCCAGAAATATTTTAAGCCATTCGTAAAAAAAAATCTGTCAGAGTAATCTCGGACTAGGTTGAATGTTTAAGGTTGTTTATAACTTTGGAATTATTATAAAAGGTGTAACAATTCATCTGTCTCGTGACCTGATAATGCTATGTAGAAGTCATCACGTGCGTGTAATTGTTAACCTTTTTTAGTCTTTAAAACATATTTGATAAATACTTTAACTAACATTTTTCTACATTGAGACGATAGAGAAAACTATAAATATTCTTGTAACACTCGATAAAAATTTACAACCTTTAACTTGAATTTGAGCTATCCTTCGCCATCTTACACACTACACGCGCATCACATTGACGTTACGCACGTTATTGCGTCAATACCGTGTAATCAACCAGTCCACACTAATAAACAGCTTTTCTATAAAATCATAACAGTGAAGTTATATAAATTTTTTATCCATAGACTAGACTAGTAAAAACTATTCCGAAAAAAAAATACAAACTGTTTTATCATATTTTACCATAGTCTAAAATAAGGACAACATATTGACAAAACGTACAAAATATGCGTGTCAGACGTAACAGACTATACGCATAATAACTTTAGCAGGGGTGTTTGTGTTCTTCAAAACAGTGTTATATCCGCGAAAATTTGAATGAATGATATGCTTTATATATAAAGTATTACAATATTACTGAATATGCGTTCCTGTAACAACCAACGTTATTTTTTGGCAAAAACAAAAAGTGTCCATTATGGTCAGATTTAGGAAAATCTTAAGTTATCAAAATTTATAGGTTTCAAAATGTAAGATTATATGAAATTTCGTTTGTGTAAATTATGCTCACAAAAGTACATATATAGACCATATCAAAATCGAATTTTTGCAGCACTCACACCACATATAAAAAGGCAACGGCTTCTGGCAAATGTCTTGCAAGATGTCCAATGTCGGATTTCGTCGCTTTTTACAAATAAACTGTCATTTGCGACGTTATTATTGAAAATTGAGATTTGTTGCATGCTAAATATTGCTTTTCCGTAATTGTACTTTAACTCTACGAAACAGCTACATACTTTTTGATAATTTGCGTAGTCAAAACGACTTCGTTTTCAAAGAAATGAAATGTCTTGCAAGTTTGTCCACTGGACGATTTTGATACGTTTTGAACGTTGTAAATTCGGGACGCTATTTATGGTGGATCATCTGTATATATTTCCTCAGATAGAATTTTCTTGATAGTCAGATACTATCAAAAAGACCACAAAGTATAAAAAAAAATCCGATGGCTGGGTTTGTTCGTTTAGATGAGGTTCTTTAGTTGTGAAAAAATTGTGTATTACGAGAGGATAAAAAATAATCTTTTTCAAATTTTCAAATTTGGGGAGCGTAAAACTGCGATTTGTTTTATTTCTCTGCAATAAGATTCATATGTATAGAACTTGAAAGTAAAAATAAAATTCGACCTGAAGCGTGGCTATATACCTCTCCATAATATACAAGGCTTGTAAACATATGAGATGAATAGAATTAACCTTTTTTCTGACAATCGTTTCATCTCTTAATCATTAAAGAAAGTACAGTGAATTTTATAAGCAAGACCCGTTTAACTTGTAATTCCCGACAAACATTTTTTAATTAAATCAAAATATATATCTTCTTCTTTTTCGGATCAAAATGGGGAAACATTGCATTTTATTACGTTTTATGTCAATTGGTCTCTGGTAGAGAGTTGTCTCATTGGCACTCATCATACCGTATATCTTTTTTTTCATATAGACTTATGCATTACCCAAATACGATATATTTTGTTGTTTGTTGCTTACGTTACTTTCAGTGGGAAATATTTCATGCATATTCAGTACAACCAAACATTAAGAAGTATCAATATTGATGTGCAAAACAGAAATTGCAAGTGAAATAAAATAAATATCCCCAATATAATCATGATAATCATTAATCGCCGTAAAACGTAAAAAAATGACGTTACCATTTGAGACGCAATATCGTGCGTAACGTCATTGCTTTCCGCAAACACCCGACTTTAGGTACATGTAATTTTTAATATCGGATATTTCCCGATTTCCAAGTTCCAATGAATAAAACATATTAAACAAAACTAAAAATAAGCGTGCCCTCTTTCCGAATGCAGTTAATTTTCTTATGTCATTCTGTTAAATATGGACCGATTTTTTAGATCTTTTCAGCTTTTGCCTTCATTTATTGAACGGAAAAAGGTGTCGTTATTCATGTGGCGATTCACATATAACCACGGGCGTTTCCGTGTTTATTTGCATTGGTAGGTAGATAAGACACTCGATACCAAATCACGTGATAAGACCAGCTTCAGTTAACAGAACAGGCGAAGGCGGCATCGCAGATACCACAAAGGAGTTATCACGTACTTGACTAACTGAGTCGGAACCTTTTATTTTCTTAAAGAAATCAGTGGGGTGGGAATGTGCTAATTTTTCGTTGGAGTTCCTGTCAATATAATACTTCCATGGTAAAACCAACCATGAATATGTTTAATTCATTTAAGTCTCTTTGGTCGAGTTCTTCGCAATACCTCAATGTGGCGATTACACAAAAAACAATTTCGTATAATCATATATTGACATGTGGGATGAAGGTAAACCCAGAAAGGCGCGAAGGGAGCAGAAAATTTATAATGTGTTGTTTTCATATTTATAAGCAGGTATCTGAAGGTTTTTAATACATGTGTACATACCGGCAAATCTTCAATCTCCCCTGTCAAAGGAAGTTCGTTTGATGAAGAGACTTCTCTGTCATTTCTATTACATAAGCGCCTACAACAGCATGTCTTGTTCACCCAGTTCAGTACACGATGACATAACTTATTTGAACGGACCATATCTGGAAAAAATATGAATTTTATGATTTCCTTGCGCAAAACACGTTTCCAGAAAAAATCATAATCAGGTACTATCGAAACCAAAAGTTTCATAGAGTTTCAAACGTTGTCAATCACAGAAATGTAAAAAAATTTAAATAAAACAACTAAAACTATCTGAGGTCAGGACTATTGCTACGACATTTGGAACATTGACGTGTATTCCATAACGGTCAACCAAATCATGAACAGATATAATTTAACTTCTATGAGAATTCTCACAATTGTAAAGTTCGGTTAGATATGAACTATCCCCATTTCCATTCTCAATTTTATCATAATTAAGCATGGCCATCGGAGACAGTACTAAATGCCCGTTTGAAATTAAAAAAAGTATATAAATGATTTTCAATAATGCCTTGTCCAAATTTAAGTCCAGATGAAAATAATAACTGAACACTATGTTCAATAAAGATTGCTTGGTTGTTGTTTGTTCTATTTCAAGTGGTTAGTATTTCATGCATATCAAGGACTAGCACGAACAAGTTGAACTGGAGCTATTGCTCACTTATGATAGCCCGCAATAAGTTTTCGGTTTGTACCGTTGATGAGCTATGGTTGTGAAAACTTTAACGATATAGCATGATTACATCACATTAAGCTTGTAATAAAGTTTCAGGAAGCTCTGATCTATACTTCTTGAGAAAAATGGGACGAATGTTCCATATATGGCCATCATATATTTGTAAGAATATCTTTAAGCATTCGGCCAACAGGAAATTGATAAGCGATACACCTGAAAACGCTTCACAATGTACAACCTATTAAACTAAAGCTTGATACCATATTTCAGGAAGCTCTTCTGATGCGTAGGTCCTCAGAAAAGTGTGCCACGAAAATTTCATACATGGCCATTATGTTTAAAATTTTTAAATATTTGATAAACATGAGAGATGAATGTGAAAACGCATTACAAGGTAAAACATGCTCACATTTTAAGAGGCTTGAGAAAAATATAACATAAATTTCGCTGGGACGGACGGGCGTAAGGACAGAAGGATACAGGGACAGACGGAATGACGTACGGACAGAAGGATACAGGGACGGACGTAAACTAGTATACCCAACTTAGTTTTTATATCTATATATAAATAATTATTTCTGAGTAATGACGTGTTATAAAAATATTTCAAAATAAAGATGAAAACTGTACACATTATGAGTTTAACAATAAAATATCGTCTTAATCGGACCTGCAATAAGTATTTTATGTTGTTTATTATTTTCTTATATGAAGTAATTGGGGGGAATTCAATCTTATTAAAATAAGTTCACATCACTTTGCTCCTCGATTTTTTATATGTCGCCGTGTGTGGCGACATATAAAAAATCGAGGAGCAAGTGATGTGAACATATTTTAATAAGATTGGGGGGAATTAGACCAGAACTACATTATAATATGAACACACGTTTGAACGACGACACGATATGTTAACATATATATACTAGTCATATATATATATATATATATATATATACACACACAACATTTTAAACATCAATTTTTATTATGAAATCGAGTGATAACGGTAAGAATGATTATATTCATTCATTTCATAATTGAAGTCAATTATAGAAATACGTATAAGAGTAAACATGATGCTGATGTATAAATAGCACAAAGCTCTTTCAAATAAAATATATGGCTACATAAAAATGAAATTACACACAACTATTATGTACAAGAGAATCGATAAGTAATTATGGTGTATTTTACACAGTGAAATAACGTAAAGCAATAGAATATTAAGGCTTAAAAAAAAGTCATCAGTTATAAATTATCTAAATAAATATACCTTCTATAACATTACACTTGAACGAATGTAAACAATAATCCACTATAATGTCTATCTTTCGTAACAACCTTCGAAATGATGTAATTGCTAAATATATTTCCCGTATATTAAATGAGGGATAATGCTAAAGGTTGCACTTCACGGTAGGTATATATAGTGTCCTTCTGGGATCGTGTTTTTTCGAGTGAATATGATCAAAAATGTAAACACAGACTATCGTAAAAACCTTATTTACAAGATCATAGAAGGTAAATTAGAATTTGTGATAAAAAGAAATTATCAACCCTAAATTATCTTGTTTTAAAGACGTTTAATTTAAACTTACAATACTTTATTCCAAAAAATAGATTAAAGCTATTTATACACATACATGTACCATTGCAACTGTCAACGGAAATGCATACATGGAATCTATATACACTTAGATATACAAACAATTTACAAACATTCTTGTTTTTGCATTGAAAAAGACATTTTGGAGAGTAAATTCATCTGTATATAAGAGGGACGAAAGATACCAGAGGGACAGTCAAACTCATAGATCGAAAACAAATTGACAACGCCATGGCCAAAAATAAAAAAAACAAACAGACAAATAAAAGTACAGATGACACAACATAGAAAACTAAAGACTAAGCAACACGTATCGCGTCCTTGTTTTATCGAGTAAAAAAACTAAACTATGGCTTAAAATGTAATATGTCAGTGCATTTACTTTTAAAAACAATGAAAAGGTTCAAATAAAGTACTTCTCGAAGAACGAAAGAATGCATCAAACTAGTTTGATAATGCTGTATCAACACAAACATTTCATTAAAAGGCATCGTTCGTTTGTATTCAGAAATCTTCATGTTAGTGTACCGATATGGAATTCATGCTTGTAAATGTGTGTTTTTAACAGAAAATACATCGTAAATGTTTCATTTACTATTTGTCTTGATGGTAATATGTTTTATCGTTCTAGAAAATGGAGAACGAGAACAATGTTCAAATGCTCCTAAAGTAATGTGGAACTTTCAGGAATATTATATAGTTTACATATTTTTTTATAATTTCAAAAGGATCGTATTAAAAATAACAGATTATTTATTTCATTATA
Organism: Mytilus californianus; assembly: GCF_021869535.1. NCBI lineage: Eukaryota > Metazoa > Mollusca > Bivalvia > Mytilida > Mytilidae > Mytilus > Mytilus californianus. The sequence continues at coordinate 60,535,720 of NW_026262734.1, forward strand.
TATTAAATACAATTGGATAAGTCCCCGAGTTTATCATCAACTCAGAAGTCAGTATCTCGGTACTCACATGATTTAAAACAAACCTTTCTAAAATTGTTTACCTCCAAGGGGGACTGGGGATATATACCTCATTTTTCAGTGGCAGTCTAAATTTACCGACCTTAATTCCGAACGTTCTTGGTACAGGACCTACCTATTGGATTTTTTGTTAATTTGATCTTGTCCTAAACATGTATGAAATATTTGCCACTAGACGTTAAGCAACCAACAATCAATTATTTAAAATTGTCCGTTTATAAATTTAAAAATTATAAAGAAACTAAGGTTTCAACTCCATCAGGCAAAGTTGACCCTAGATGGATTTGGCTATTTTTAGGTCCTCTTGGTCACATAGCTCTTCGTTTGTTTCGGTTCCTATAAATCCTTGGCTTTCAAATCTTCGGCTTTGAGAGTTTTGGATGAAGGTAAAAAGCGCTTCAGACGCATGAAATTTATAAAGCGTTTTCATTTCTTACTAGTATTAGATAATCCATTCAACTAAAAATGGTATTGTCACTAAGAAACAGTACGTGGGCGGATTAAGTGTGTGTGTTTTGTTTTTTTATTATTGTAATTTCTTTTTTTTGGGGGGGGGGGGGGGGGGGGGGGAGGTCTTTTAGTAGAATATATGTGTTTATATTGAATTTTTCTGATTTTTTACTGCTTTTCTTTAGTAAATGGCTTAGTTTTAAGTGAAATTCAAGGACATTGTGCGTAGTTTGTGCTAAAAATATGAATAGTATTCAAAATAAGATGAATAGTCATAATAAAAAATATTATAATTGCGACATAGCAGTGAAACGATCTGATCGCATGTAATATCACTCATAAAAACCTGATCTACACTTGCAAAAAAGTGGATCGATTCACTCGAATAAAAACACTATCTACGCCGGACACTATACCTACCGTGCATTTTGTATTAAAAGATAGCCGATTCACAAACCTTAATATTAATAGATATTTTGTTTTGTTTACTTGATACCTGGTTTCCAGATATGATCTCCATGTTTAAGTACAAAAATCATTATTGTTTTAATAACAGAAGGACAAACAAACAAAATACCAAAAAAAACAAAGCTTATAGAAAAAGGCGGAAAATACAACGAAGACATTCAAAACTCACAAGTCGAAAAAAAAAGTCAACAGCGCAATGAAAAAAAAAACGAGAAGACGCACGCACAATAAAAAAAAATGTACAGAAAACTAAAGATTGAGCAACACAAACCTCACCGAAACCCGGGGGAAACTCAGGTGCTCCAGAAGGGTAAGCAGTTCCTGCTCCTCAAAAATCTTTTAATCAATAGTTCTTGTCTTAAGTTCCATTGACCGTTTTGTACCTGTTGAACATATGTTGGATTGAGTACATATCGTAGCTTCTTTTGTAAGTGAAATTCATAAAGTCAGTCGTTTGAGAGACCAGTTCAGAGAAATAGTTGTTTCTTGCATTGATATTTATTTCTCGATGGAAGATGAAATGAAACTCACAATCTTTATCATAACTAGAGCAAAAGCAACCTATTATTATGACCATTATTATATTACGAGGTACTTTTTTTGTATATCTTCCCAATCCTAGATCCAGATTATAATATATGATCACATATTCTAAATATCGTAACAATTTTACGATAATCTAAGTTTGAACTTGATAAGTAGACTTCTCTCTGTATCTTTAATCTCATAGAGAGCTCACACACTCATGCCAGGCGCAGATCCAACATTTTGAAAAGAGGGGGAGGGGTTCAACCCCGGAACACCGTGAAACGTTCACATAGTTAAACTTGGGAATTTTACTATTATGAATACAGTTTAATAGGGGTCATATTGAATTCCCAGAAATACTCAACTTAAGAGAAGGGTAGTATAGAATTAAGTATAATCGTTCGAGGTATATAACAAATGTTTAAATGTTGGAAAAATGCCACACAACCTTATGTTTTAGTCTGTGTAAAACAGTAGTGCATGTGAACTTTCCATTCCATTTCCAAGATATGATTTTTTCAGTCGGCATAGTATCGATCTGGTAACCTTTGACTTCTGTGATGCTTAAATATGGTAAATTATTTTTTTCGGTTGAGTTGTTTCACAGTTTTCATTTCGGTGCCTTTTAAAGCTGACTATACTGTATGGGGTTTTCTCATTGCTGAAAGCCGTGCGGTGGCATATTATCGCTTATTTCCACGACAATGACGTCATTTGAACTCTGGTGGATAATGATCTCATTTGTAATCATACCACATCTCCTGATTTTTAAATTAATATATTTTTTTGTGTGTACATATTCAAAATATAAATGAAGTCTCTTAACTCTGTTTAGAGTGGCTCTTGTTCTATATGTGAATTTATAATTTGTAGATGTTTTGTAAGAGATGACACTTAAAATACTAGTAAAAACATGTGGAATCAGTACTTTTAATCTTTAGATTTACTATGTTTTTACATTTTATCTGTATATATTTCCAGGACTAAGTGCTAGTGCACAATAACTAGAGGCTCCCAAGAGCCTGTGTCGCTCACCTGTATCTACTGTTGTTTTCGAAATCATGTAAAATAAGGTTGAAATCATAATTAATAGTATAAGATACACTAATAATGATTGAGGCCAAGTTTGGTTTAATTTGGCCCAGTAGTTATATTAAAAACAGGTCATTCCATTGTAGTCTTACAATAGTTACTGAAGACCCCTTATCATTATTCAAATTAGTTTTCAAGTTGTGACCATTTGAAATTGTTTTTTTTTATAATTTTCCCTGAGACTTCAATAGTAAACCCCTATGTTCTATGTTTAGCCATGGCGGCCATGTTTGTTGGATGACAAGGTCATCGGATACATTTTTCCATTAAGATACCCTATTGAAAATTGTGGCTTAGTTTAGTTGTATTTGGCCCAGTAGATTAAATGGAGAAGATTTTTGTAAAAGATTACAAAAATTTACGAATCATTGACTATAAAGGGCAATAACTCCTTAAGGGGTCAATTGACAATTTTGGTTATATTGACTTTTTTGTAGATCTTACTTACTTTGCTGAACATTATTGCTGTTTACAGTTTATCTCTATCTATAATAATATTTAAGATAATAACCAAAAAACTGCAAAATTTCCTTAGATTTACCAATTCAGGGGCAGCAACCCAACAACGGGTTGTCTGATTCGTCTGGAAATTTCAGAGCAGATAGATCTAACCATGATGAACATTTTTCCCCCCACTGTCAAATTTGCTCTAAATGCTTTAGTTTCGGAGATATAAGCCAAAAACTGCATTTTACCCCTATGTTCTATTTTTAGCCATGTCGGCCATGTTGGTTGGCAAGCGGTGTCATTGGACACATTTTTAAAACAAGATTCCCTAATGATGATTGTGGCCAAGTTTGGTTGAATTTGTCTCAGAAGTTTCAGAGAAGATTTTTGTAAAAGATTACAAAAATTTACGAATAATTGTTAAAAATTTACTATAAAGGGCAATAACTCCTTAAGGGTTCAATTGACAATTTTGGTCATGTTGACAAATTTGTAGATCTTACTTTGCTGAACATTATTGCTCCAATGACCACGCCTGCCAACCAACATGGCCGACATGGTTAAAAATAGAACATAGGGGTTAAATGCAGTTTTTGGCTTATATCTCTGAAACTAAAGCATTTAGAGCGACATGGGGTAAAAATGTTCATCAGGTTTAGATCTATCTGACCTGAACTTTTCAGACGAAAGGGGGTAGATTCCCCAATGATGATTGTGGCCAAGTTTGATTAAATGTGGCCCAGTAGTTTCAGAGGAGAAGATTTTTGTAAAAGTTAACGGACGACGGACGCCAAGTGATGAGAAAAGCTCACTTGGCCTTTTAGGCCAGGTGAGCTAAAAGGGACTTTTACTGCTGGAAAATAACAGTTAAATAAATAAATAAGTAGACATAAAAAAGAAGATGTGGTATGATTGCTAATGAGACAACTCTCCACAAGAGACCAAATGACACAGAAATTAACAACTATGGGTCACCGTACGGCCTTCAACAATGAGCAAAGCCCATACCACATACTCAGCTATAAAAGGCCTCGAAATGACAAATGTAAAACAATTCAAACGAGAAAACTAACGGCCTAATTTATGTACAAAATAATGAACGAAAAACAAATATGTAACACAGCAACAAACGACAACCACTGAATTACAGGCTCCTGACTTGGGACAAGCACATACAGAATGTGGCGGGGTTAAACATGTTAGCGGGCGCCAAACCCTCCCCCTAACCTGGGACAGTGGCGTAACAGTACAACATAAGAACAAACTATAAAAACCAGTTGAAGAAGGCTTAACTCATCAGATGGATACAAATAGAAACAGCTAACAAAAACACAGAGTAGGCGTGGACGGGTACTTGTACATCCTAACAACAAAAAGACACCAAGTACAGATCTGAGAGAACTCGCAGTTACTGACAGCTAGTGCAAAGCCAATAACAACTAATAAAAAAAATTATGCGTCTAAGACTAAATTATCAATCAATACACATCCAACATCCAATGGATTTAGTGTAAAGACGTCATAAACAGTCAGAGAAACATGACGTTGTGCAATGCCAAAATACAGGTATCGACAGATTGTAGAGCCATGAATGTGCATATGTATATAACAATAATATTCAGTTTGCTTTTAATTTACTAATAACAAAATTAACATTAATACCAATAAAAACAATATTAAAAGATCTAATTACAGTGTTGAATTGGTAACCTTTTAGAATAAGTTTATTTCAAAGATCAATAAGTTTATCCGGATCTTTTCTTAATTTCCGGGCTCGGTAAACAACATCTCCGTAAAAATGAGGATGTGCTATCCCGTTTGAAATAAGTTTTCTACAGGTACAACCAAACTCCAAAACCAAATCTTTATATCTGTGGAAGAATTTGGTAATGGTTTTAAGTAACTTTTGGTAACGAAATCCCTGACTTAATAATTTACCAGTAATACACAGATTACGTTTATTAAAATCCAAAACGTCGCAACAGACAAGGGCATAGTGAACGAGTTGTGATATATAAACACCGCAAGATGGTGCCAAAGTAACATCACCATCCAAAAAAGGAAAATTAACAATAGTGAACGAAAAATCGTCCCTTTTGTCGTAAATTTTAGTGTAGAGTTTCCCGTGTAAAACTGAAATATCTAAATCTAGGAAAGGACAGTTATTAACGTTTATATTTGATTTATTCAAAGTAAGTTCCTTTGGGTAAATTTCGGCAGTATATTTAGAAAATTCTTGATTATTTAACAAAAAAATATCAAGATAACGGTAAGTGTTGTTGAATTTATCAATTAAATGCAATTTAGACGGGTCTTTCATGAAGTGTACATGTATTTACCTAAGTTTACCTGTAAAAGAATGCGCGCAAATGAAATGCACCGGTCTTGTCTTGTCTATTAACAACTTTGGCGTTGTCACTGATCTGTTCCCTGATTGAACTAAACTGATGTAATTGTTGATGTTTGAACATTATAAGCGCGCTGAAAGGGTTTGCGTCTCTAACTGGTAAATTTATCCTTGTATTAGTTATCTTTGACATTTCTTACCCATTCTAAACCTGTTTATTGCATGTTTTATGTGTTATACATTTCAATAGTATACAATTATATTTTATCAAAATTTCAAAGGCACATGTCTGTGAAAAAATAAAGAAACGTTAAACATGTTTATTTTTTCAAGGACATTTCCATGTGCTCAATTTTCAGAATTGTCAGTCTTTATCCGTTAAATTAAGGGCAATCAAATATGATAAAAAAGTCGTAAAATTAATTGCTTTTAAACATTTGCTCACATCTGAATGCATCGGATATCTTTTTTCAAGACATTACGTTGTACTTATTTATGAAACTATATAATATTCAGATATTCTGTTTTGTTTACCTACTGGTTCCCGCATATGATTTTTATGTTTCATCTCGTACAGAAATAACTTGGAAATGTTACCAGTATAAATACTCATAGATAGCGGCTAAATTGAATTCTGAGGAAGACCCAAAGTGAAAAGAGGGGTACCGTAGTACAGAATTTTAGTATAAGTTTAAACTAGAAGTTCGGGTCATATAAATGTTGAAAATATGCCGCACAGCCCTATATTTTGACCTTTGAAAAAAATAGTAGTGCATGTGAGCTTTCAATTCTAGGATAATATTTTTTTTACGAAACTTCATAGTAAAAGCGATACAGTTTTAGCCGTAAAAGGAGTTCCAATGGGAAACTTCATTGTCAATATTTACAGAAGTGCAACCTAAAAGGGACAGTCTTTGGCGTATGTGAAAATGCATTGTCTATATTTACACAAGCGCAACCTTTAGTTTGATTTGATTGTCTTATTTCATATCAGTGAAAATTTTGTTAAACAATAATCACCATTTTCACTTTGACAAGTGTAAATATAATTTTAAATATCAAATACACTGTACGGTTTTCATATTTCTAAATTCAAATTATTAATAAAACTCCGATATATTACCTCAAAGTTGTATATATTTATATGTATAAATAAGGAGATTTGGTAAGATTGCCAATGAGACAACTAGAGTTCAAATGAAGTGGATGTGAGAAGTTATAGGCAATCATATGGCCTTTAACAATGAGAAAAGCCAATAAAACCCAAGTCTGACTGGGGAATAGAAATATAACTTTGGTCTTCTTCCGACTTAGAGTAAAACCATAGTGGGACGTCCGTTTGACTATGCGGGATTAACTAGTACACAGGCACGTCCGATCAGGATTGGACATTAAATCCGATGCCTCTTGTAAAGAAGTGCCACGTTCTCTTCACGTCAAGAACCCGTAGGTGGTCTGTTGGAAGGTAAATCTGTCCTTATCCAATACATACTCATTTTTCAGTGGCAGTCAAAACTTAACCAACTTTCATCCCGGACGGCCTCTACTACAGGACCTATTCATTGTAAACATGTTCTCGTCATGAACATGCATGAAATATTTGCCACTGTATGTTAAACAACAAAAACTAAATCAATCAATTGATTTATACATTTACCTCTTGCTTTACTGATTGTTGATTACTGACCACCCAGTGGCAAATATCTCATGCATATCTAAATTAAGACGACAGTAGTTTACCGATATTCAAATCCCGTAAATCGATTACATAACAAACAAACATTGAGAAAGAAATCAATAAATATCAATAAAAAATGTATGAAAAATTGTGTAAAAAGGGGAGACTCAAGTCTACCCAAAATAGAAGACAGAAACTATAGATTTAATACAAAAACTTGTGAAATTTCAGAATGGATGCATTTTCATTGTCGACAAGGATTGAGCTATTTCATAAAACAATATGCCAAGTCAGTATTTCTAACATCTTTTTAATTTCAAGTCCTTTTTAATTTTTTAATAGATTTAAACAAATGCTTTCTCGATGGTTTATTATTTTCTTTTAATTATAATTATATGTTGGGCACCAAGTTTACACGACTGACCTATACACGGACAGAACTGTACCTATTTCGTTTAATGAGCTCATACCAATTACAAATTATTTCGCTAAAAGAAAAACCTCGGTCACAATTGACCTTAGACATAACGGAAGAACCTGTTGTTAACACGACACCAGAGAAAGCTGTTGCTAACATAAAGCCAGAGGAATCGGTAGCAAACTTGATGTCAGTCGAATATGCTGCCAACATGACGTCAGAAGAACTTGTTGTCAACTTGCATGAAGAAAATGATTCAAAAGGGATTCCTTGTGCACTTTGCAAGTCCAAGAAACCGACCCACATGACCCAGAAATATTCAAATTTAAGAAAAAACTAGTCTTGGATATTTCCTAATCATACTCCAAAACACCCATCAAAAAAGAAAAATAATATCTACTATGGAAGATGCCTGACAAAACAAAATTACATACAAAAATTCATGTCAAATTACAAAAGAAGCACAAAAAATCTGAAATGGAGTTAGAACTGAATCCGACAGTGCCACGGACATTGATGATTAAAGATCGACCGTACTTTTTTTTGGTTTTTACTGTCATGAACAAATGCGAAAGTAAGAGTCATAACTAGTATGTGTCTATCCCAAATAACTATAAGATGAAGAGTTTGGTTCAAGAACTTGGCAATATATTTATCAATAGTTCCGGAGAGATATGTCTGTTTCTTCATGTTTAACACGTGTTGCTGAGCACATGGTTGAATACCCGATTGTATGTCGCAATGAAGGCATTCTACACGTGTATTTGAGGGTAGGATCGTGATTTTGGTGCAGTCTTGTATGACGCAATGCAGGTATTCTACACGTGTACTTGAGGGTAGGATCGTGATTTTGGTACCTATAGTTGTTAATTTCTGTGTCATTTGGTCTCTTGTGGAGAGTTGTCTCATTGGCAACGATACCACAATTTCTTTTTTATATGGTATGACGCAATGCAGAAATTCTACACGTGTACTTGAGGGTAGGATCGTGATTTTTTACATGGTCTTGTTATAAAACATAAATATTTTTAATAACTGTCATTTGATGTTCTGAGTGCCTGTACACGGTCGGGAGTATGACAGTTGACAGTTGTTTTCCATTCGTTCCTTTGGATAATATAGACGAGTGTTTGGTTTTGTCAGGTTTTATCAATGGACTTCACTCTTTTTGAATATACATAGTTTTTGTTCATACTAAGGCTTTTTTCTCAGAATATTGAACAGAGCGTTGTACCAAATTACGGTCATGTTTTGCAAGCGACAAAAATAAATAAGGTGAAAACAAATTACTGTAAAATAGAAGAAAGGGAGTGTGTCTGTCAAAGATGCAAAAGAAGATAAAGATAACCCTGCAATTGATAGTTGTCTTGTATAGAAAGATTGTTGATATACTGGGGAGAGTGGACACCACACCTGCATAATCATTACTAGTTGTTTTTGTGTGCAGTTTTTACTATTGGTATATGATGTTTAATATTTTATAATGTTTGCATTGTGTATATTGTTGTATTGTTTGCCTACAACCCCTCGGGGTATACATGAGCATTACTTAATAAATTAATAATTATATTAAAAAAAATTATAGATATAAATCAGAGTACGGATGAGGCAAAGAGCGTTCAACCCTGACGCTAATGTGAAGCTTTTGATGGAGTCAATCACGGAGAGTGATACTGTGAATGATCTCCAACTTTAAACTTGGAAGATCTGATTCTGTCAAGGCCTTAAAAAAAAACACCAAAAACAAACACACTTATTCCAGAGAGACAACCAGCTATAAAAATTCAGGAAATCAATCAGGATAACATACAAGATATGCATAAAGAAAGCACTGCTACAGATGTTAAAAAATAAGTAAGGAATATGATAACAATATTCAAGAAAGACAAATGGAAGTTAAAGTTAAAGAATCCAGCAAATGTTCTGGTACTGATGAAACGTCAACGATAAAAAAGAATAAAGATCTGCCCTCAGACCTAACAGGAAACAAAATGTTTTTGAAAAAAGTATCTTCCATAATCTGTAGTATTCAAACATCGCCCACGCTTCGAATGATAATGTCAAAAGGGACGCTATGAAATCGACACAGGAATATAAAACGCCAGTGAGACCCACAAAATTGATGTAAAAGAAATTCCATTAAATTTAGACTTAAGAAGTGGAGATAAACAAAGGAAACAATTTCAGTAAGTCTACAATAGAGAGTACTTTGGAATACCAGTTCCGAACTAATATTTTGAGAAAGAGGTGTGCACAACATGTTCTTTTGTCATGAGTGATCGAGTTTGAAGTAATCTATGCAAAGGACAGAAATACAGGTGTTTTAAGATTAGGACGTGGGAGTATATTATTTCAAATGGCATTAAAAGTATAAATCCGTATTGTGTTTATATGTTTAGCGAATGACAAAGTTATAATTGCCGAAGCAAAATCAAAAACAGAAGTTTCAATTGTTTCGAGGTGACGGTGTACTTCATTGCACACAGTTATAAATACCAGTTTTTTATGGACGACAAGAAAGTTGTACACGCTAACATAAGCTCCCATGAAAATCACCACATAACAGAACACCACTTTAGACCTATAAGCTGAAAACAGAATCAAAAACTTCGAAACATATTTCAGTCTGGGAAGAAACCGTATAGACACTACTTGGAAGAAATGAAGAAGATACCAACTGAAGCAAAAATAGCATGAAACTTTTCAACTTTTGGTAACACTACTAGAACACTTCAAGAAATTGTAACAGAATATAGATATACCAACAAACTAGATCAAAATGAATTTGAAAGTTTGGTAAAATTGTCTGGTGAAATGGCAAAAGAAATACAAAGAAAAAAGATACAAGGGTTTCTCTAATTCTATGAAAATTTATCCCTTTCCGAACCCATTGTATAAAAAAATTTAATCAACATGTGGTTGCCGGTGATCTCAGAAGATCATTGGATGATTTTAAGGATCATAACCTTTTAGCTAACTGGATGAATCAAAATATGCTAACAGGTGTTAATGAAATTGACAACTTCGTGGAATGTGAAAGGCACTCGAAGGGGATTTTCGTTTAACAAAAAAAGAAAAAAATATTTTTTAATCATTAGAGAAACAGATTCTTACATAGTTACTCGTGAATTATCGGATTTATCCAATCTCGATAGTTAAATTATAAATTTTAAAGTCCTCGCCGAGGCTTGGACTTTAAAATTGATAATTTAACTATCTCGATTGGATAAATCCGATAATCCACTGGTATCAATGTAAGAATCTATATTTATACAACGCATATCTATTTTATCACCATATGTATCTTATGTATAAGACGGAGGTCGGAGCACGTATACGGCATGATTGAGTAGCATACTTTTCGTTTCGTTATAATGACAGAACACCACTCCGAGGACGATGATGCTTTGTTATTACATGATCGAACAGTACATGTTTTAGGTGCCAAGTTTTTCTGTATCTACTTTTCAGCAACTGCAGATAAGTAACAGTACATTTAATTCTTTTGCATCATATTTCGAACCTAACATTTCATCTCTGAGAAATGAGTTAGTTTTGTGGGAACGACCTCCTAGCTTCAAAGCTGGAAAGGTGAAGGGAATCCGATTCAATATTCCTTGAATTGTGAGAAATTGCAGAAACTTTAGAAACGTACGTCCTTGGAAGACTTCGTTAGGTTCAAACTTGGTTTCCGGCATTATTATAAAGATCAACAAGAGGAATAGATGAATCCGGATTGCTGAAAAGTCTGAGGATACGAAAGTAATAACCTGGCATCAGATTCGGAGGACAAAAACGTTTGCGCCAAGCAGAAAATAGGGCCATGAAGACAAGTTTACAAATACAAACTGAAAATAACATGATACTACTATTGATCACTATTTATCACTACACCATCACATCTATGTTTAACTTTAAGAACTGGTAATGTTTAAACATTATAAAATCGAATAGTTGGCAAACATAATTTGTTTATAACAACATACTGATTTAAAAAGCATGACGTTCTTTCTTATTTGAAATATCCTCAACTATGCATAGCATATCGCATTTGTACCCTCCCCTCCCCCCCCAAAAAAAAAGAATAAAAAAGATAAATGGGGAATGTGTCCATGGGACACAGATGATGCTCCCGCTTGCATAACATATAAAGTTATAAAGGGTCATAAGATCAGTCAAAGTGACGCCACCAAAATTCAAACTTGATCTGTGTTTTGTGGTAATAAGCATTGTGTATAAGTTTCATAACATTTGGTTGAGGCAAACTAAAGTTAGAGAACGGAAACTAACTTTGGGACGTACGTACGGACCGACAAGGGTAAAACTTAATGCCCCCTCCGCTACGGCGGGGGCATAAAAACAGAAAGACAAAGGAAGAAAAAGAATTCAACCAGGGTATAGGGGTATATTTATTAACACTGTTCACGTTAGCTAATGTCTATACATCTGAAGTTTTAAAAAGGGTAGCCAGTAGCTACTAGAGTTATGTTTCCATTTCTTTCAATTAAATGGTCCTTCGCATAACCACCCACTACACGACAGAAACTATGAACTTTTATGCCATCATTATATTTCTTTACGTTAAATCCGCCATACATCATTGGAACTGAATAATGAAACGGACCTTTCTCATATAGAAAAACAAGCTGTGGGAGTTGTTGACCATTATTTTTGATTAGACGTTCCACTCTATCCAATATAATAGTGTGTAGGGATTTTTCCATTATAGCTATATATTCTCCATTCTGTTTTACACTTTCTGATACCTCAATTAGTCTTAATATATCTTCATCCAGAGAATTTGTCAATGCTATGTCAAATGCAGTTTCTCCTTTTGATGTTTTCAAGCATTTGGATGCACCCATTTTCAGAAGATCTTCAAAGACATGCTTTGGGGCTTTCCCGGCAGCAGCATGATGAAGAGGTGTGTACAAAGATGCTTGTGAATTTGGTTCATCTTTAATGGGGGATCTGCTGGAGTTAATACCTCCAGCTGTTTTAAGGTAAGAAACGAGCTCATCCCACTTTCTGTTTTCACCGAGTTTGTCTACTTTTTGTTTGCATTCAGCATCTTCTTCATGGAAGATATGCTTATATATATTTACTGGGTATGAAATATGGATAAAAATCTGTAATAAATGGAAAATGTATCTAACTATACACTTAAATTGAAAAAAGGTAGGCTATATATTGATAGTTTGACTCTGTTTTATACTTTATGCTTGAATGTCTTTTGACTGGTCCATTCACCGCCTTTATATAGACTGTTCATCAAAAAACGTAAATGCAAATAGCACTCTATAAATTCTATCTTAATCAGGAAAGCCCAAAACTTAACATTTGAAAGCCAGGATTGTTTAAAGAAGTAGAAACGTTTCGAATTATATGACCAAAAAGGACATAAAAGAAAGCAAAAGGTAAACCTTGCCTGCGGCAGTTCCTTAAAAATAAATTCAGTTATCAATAGGGAATTTTAGAAAATATGTTCAACATCATCTCTGCTTACAAACCGACTACTTCATATTTTACATACAATTTTGTAATTAGGACTGTAACACATTTGTTTGATAAGAACTTTAGAAAGAACCAGCCATGAAATGATGCAAGTTTCTCGTGCATCATCGACATATTTTCTTAGAAACTTGTTCCACTTATTCTCTCTTTAAACACAGGCATATGTTATCATATAAGGATCAATTTACAAAATATAGCTTTAAAATCAAAAAAGGATTCTGGAAATATCATTTAAAAAAAGTATAAACAAATCAACTGTTCTCTGTATGCACTTTTTGTATGAGTAAGTTAACCCGTCTGTCTGTCTTTTATCGACTTTAACCGTTTGTTCAGACAATGATGGAAAAAAGTTACCCAGTTTACAAATAAAAAAAATTATATCAGAACAGAATGAAATTCAAATTATACAGTAGCATTCGAAGGGAAATCTAATAGTCAAGTGTACTTAATAATTAAGGATCGTTATAAATGGTAGTCGGTAAAGTTTTCAACCCTGAAATTATCCTCAGCCGATATCATTTTCGGAGCAAACACTTGCGCCACTTAATTGCTAAGAAAATAATCTGCATTTTAACTAATTGCACAAAACGATATATATATATATATATATATATATATATAACCCTAACCCTAACCCTATGTTACAGGCATTTTGTAAAATGACTGAATCAATTTTTCAGACAATTTATAAAATGCCTAACCTTGACAGGCATTATATAAAATATTACTGAAACTTTTAAACAAAATTCAACAAATTGCCTTTTCAGTTACCGGAAATTTGTTGAAAAAAGGATAATTATCATCAAGATGCATATGACCAAAACACAATATCTTGCAAGGAAAATAACAAATGGTTCGATAAAATTGAGTTACTTCTTCAAAAACCAGTGACTAGAACTTGTATTCGTTTTAGTGAAACTACGTTAAGTATGTACTAGTGACTCTGTATTTCAGGTTGTAATTATAGCACCCTTAACGGAGTTGGGGTGACATATTGTTATTCTACGTTTCTTTTTTTTTCTTATCATTTTTCTTCCACTTATTATGTCCCCGTTAGTTGTCGGATTTGAATGGTTAAATATTGATGGAACTATACTTTTATGAGGATTATGGCAACATCAACGGAGTTGGGTTGACATATTGTTATTCTGCGTTTCATTTTTCGTATCATTATTAATTTTCTTCCATTTTTTTTTGTCCGCTCTAGTTCTCGGATTTGAATGGTTCAATGTTGATGGAACTAGACCATTATGAGGACCCCCATGTGAAGTTGATCCTCTGACTTTGGAATGGTTCAAGATGGCCACCGTTTCCATGGAGGAAAACAATCTAAATTCTAAATCTTTTACTATCAGACCTAACTGGATGGAATTTTAAGGAAACGTTACCTAGTATGCCTAGATGTGCAGTATTTAGAAAATCCAAAAATGGCCGCCATTGTCATTGAAACAGGGGGAAACTATGAGAAAATACATTAAGGTTGCATTTTCGTAAAGAATAGAACATCAAACGCATTTAAACTATATGGATATGTAACATGGCATGTACCAATGTGGCATTTGCCTTTGGAATTTTGGAAATGGTCACCGTTACCATGGAAACAGCAAACATTTCAAAATGTTCCAAATTTACTGAAACTTTACAAAAAATGTAAATTGGCATGTGTAGATGCACTGTTTGACTTTAGAATTTTCAAACTGGTTGCAGCTACCTTGGCAATTTGGGGACGAGGGTGCCATCTGCTATTGCTCACAATTGCAAATCTAGTTTTATTATCTTTTTGTCATGAAGTTACAAATAAGGGTGCATTGACAGGGTAAGCGTCTCCTGCTATGGATGCATCAGCCGGAACGTGTATATCTGCTTCAGTCTGTCAATTGTTAATCAGATAAGAAAAATGATATCAGTCAACCATGTCGTGCTAATGTGACTTTGAATCTGTAGAAAACACATAAAAACAAAATATTCATGGGTGTACTTTTAGCAAAACCCAATGTTGGTTGAACGACAGTGTTTTATCAGAAAAAGTATTAACAAAGCTGAATGTGTAAATGGCACACATTTCGCCAAAAGTGGTTGTGCTTAGCCAAACAATGCGTTTGCAAAAAATTCAGGACGAATGTGTAACTGATTCTGCCATCCAAACATTACTTAAAATAAAAAAAATATGTGTCGAGTGCGGTGCTTGTGGAAATCTTTTAAGTAATTCAATAGAATTCATTTTTAATTATTAAAGCTCTTAACATGCAAGCTTTCAAATTGCCGTTATTATGAGTGACAAAGATAAAACTGCTCAGTTGTTCCATACTTTCATTTGCTCAGTTTTTGTTTTGTTTCATTGTATAAAATAATTTCATGCATTTTGTAAAGTGTCATTGGATTTTTCCAGGCATTTTGTAAAATGCCTGAACAAAAATAGTCAATACATAAAATGCCCGATTTTTACAGGCATTTAGAAAATGCCTAAATTTAGAAATGCCTGTAACATATATATAAATATATAATTATTATTGTTATCGTTTTAAACAAAAAAATACGAATTTTGTACACATTTCTTGAATGAGCCAACAGATTGGGAGTCAAAAGGGATACATACACGATGCTGTATATAAATCAACAGGAAACTTTGTTTGAGAAATTTCCCTTGTGGAGCAGGATCTGCTTACCCTTCCGAAACACCTGCGAACACCCCTGTTGTTGGTGTAGTTCAGTCGTAAGTGTTCGGTGTAGTGTTTTGTAAGAAGTTCTTATCGTCATGTAGCCCAAACGTGAAAATGTTTAAACTATTTTTGTCCATATAGTTATTCACTGTTGTATGTTCATCACGAGGACAAACACTTTTTGATTCCTATATGTTATAGGATTATCAAAGCATACCTTTAAATCGTCAATCTCCCCTGTCAAAGCAGATTCTTTTGACGAAGCAACCTCCCTGTCTTTACTACATATGCACCTACAACAGCATGTTTTGTTCAACCAAGTCCGTACACTATAAATAGAACTTTTTGAACGGACCATGTCTGCAAAAATAAATGTGTTTATTATTTCCGTGTGCACAACATGTGCTTTCGGACCGATCCGTGCGCCCATAATTTTGGTAAGCCCATAATTTTAATTAAGTAAAACCAATACCATCAAATGAATTTTCCAGATGGACATGCAATCCTATTTAGCTGTTTACTTTCCCGACAAAGAGGACGATTGGTTGATTAATATTTGTTTAACGTCCAATGTCAAGCATTTCATAAATATTTAGAATGAACTGAGAAACATTTACATGTAAAGCGGAACTTTTTTAGACATGTTATATTGTGCATTGGTCAATTAGGCTCATTGTTTTTAAAAAAATAATGAATTTGTAACCTGAGACACCTGGCAATTAACAATATAGGTACAATGTAATATTTCATTAATATGAAATTAGAATCCCGAACACATTCCGGGCTAATTTTAAATAAATATTTAAATCGATACAGATCGTCAGAATTTTGTTCAAGTAATTTTCTACATGGTCTATTCTATAAACCAAACAATACGACGCTGTTCAATAGTGATAAATCGATACATAGAAACGGACTATGTGAAAACAACTGCCATATTCCTGACTTGGTACAGGACATTTTAAGAAAAAATGGTGGGTAGAACCTGGTTGTATGGCTAGCCAAACCTCTCGCTTATATGGCAATGTTACACAAACTTGTAATTAAGATGATACCTTAATTGCTCACATTCGAAGTCCAAAATACACAAAATAAAGTGCAAATGTTTTTTATTATCCATACAGAAAAATATCTTTTTCGGTTCACTTCATACAAGCTATGGCTCTTATTTGTTGTACAGATTCTAAGGCTATATAAAAAAGATGTGCAAGTCAATTATCAATTACAGCTTATGTTACGGATGATGGGATAATCTAACTAATATCATTCCGTAATAGTTGGATATGAAAATGTTTATTATAGACGGACGGACAGACAATAAGTAATTACCATTATAACTAACATGATTATATTTGGAATCTGTTGTTATGAAATTGCTTCAAATCCACAGTAGAAAAACAGTTACAACCGGTAATGTGTTTGTTATAATTACAATAACGTACACAAACTTTTATTACACGTTTGTAGATACCACGTTTTTAATACACACAATTTTGTCTTTAACAACGAATAAACACTAAAGGAAAACTGTTCTTGCATATAATAATCGCTATGATGTAAATGTGTATATAACATGTATAAAACGAAAAGTATAAGTTGATATGAAATATTCAACACAATAAAATAGAATATACACAAGTGAAGTAATCAATACGCCGTACAGTGTGTATTTTACAAAGCAAAAATTAAAGTTTAATCATGACCGAACCAGCTACATGACATACATCTTAATTTAACTATTAATAAGTAGTTAGTTCTACACATATATTTTTAAAGATATCTTCTACTGTACCTTACCTTAAAACATAAGTAAATTGATGACCAGCCTCAGTCTATATTTAGTAACAATCTGCGAAGCATTATTGATCAAACTACTAAAACTGTTTTCTGCATAATGAGGGATGCTACAATATTTGATTTAAACGTCTATTTAAATAATCGATGTTCGGTTTTCAAACGATTTATTTGAAGTTATTAGTTAAACGGCATTCATTATTGATATATTATTTCAAAAGACATAATTTAAAAAAACAAAAAAGAAATTGTAATTGCCCTATTTCCAGTTATTTGCACAGTACATCGGTAACTACTTACTTTCGGAAAGACATCAATTTTCTTAGCGAAATGGGTGTTATAAAGACACTAAAAGCCCCGTCCCGTCCAACAGGAAGGCCCATGATGAGGGGAGCTCGTTTTGGTGGGATGGATGAACAAATACGTAGACACTTTGGTCATAAGTTAAATCTATTCCGACGTTAGAGAGATATCACGCTGGCTGGGCGATATAAAAACCCTTATTATACTCCTTCCTACAGATATTTGAGGGGCCAATATGTGGCTTGTTTACCCCTCCAACGTATCCTTTCTTTACAGTGGTAGTCACCCAGGTCGCAGACCCATCCAATGGTTTGATTAATGATTTATGTTTGTCTAAAATATGAACTATTTGCCACTGGACGTTCCCAAACAAACAATCTTCTGTCATCCCAGATGATAATGCATGGACAAGCTACATGCATTGATTACACAAGCAAGGCGATTAATTTCTACTAAACTATAATTGAGTTCTTTATTTAACGTAGGTAATTCATTTAAAAATAACATGTTAATATTCCCGGAGGCCTTTAAAAACTATTAATAAATTCAAATTCAAATAGTTATTGCCATATAAACTTATTGATATAAATAAATCAAGTACAGACAAATAACATACATAATACAGTTAACTATATATAAATCAGCTTATATATTGAATAAGCACATATGCATTAAAAAAAAATTACATTAGATTCATGCATTCAAAAGAGAAAAAAAAAATACATTAGATTCCTGAATTCAATAGAGAGAAAAAAAAAATACATTAGATTAAGGTATCTTCTTCATTCTGTAAAGTTAAAAATAATGGACATTTGATCTTAAATGTAATTTATTTATTTGTTTCTTTAATATTATTGGAATTATTCAAGGTTATAAGACCAGAATATTTAGATGTTCTTTTTAAAAAATCAGAATTAGGTCTTGGTACATGAAGAAGTCCTGATGTTGTCGACCTGAGCGAATAATTATACAGATCAGTACATGCAGTAAATTTATTAGATAGATAAGCAGGTGATAAAACATTCATAGATATGCGAAGTCATATGTTATAGGACAAAGAAATATGGTAATTCACAGACTTCTCAAATCCGACATCATTCCTGTACGTAGTTCCACTAAGCAGAATGTACTTATAGAACAAATCTACTATAAATATGAAGACAACCTGCGGGACTGACAAGAAATCAAACTTTCTCAAACACTTGACATCGTCGAGACATAGGCATCTACAAATAGATACTGGCGTAAATACTGTGGGCACAGAACAGCCTGTCTTCCCAGTTCAGGATGACGATGGTATGATCATTCCAGATCAACATGTCCCAGAATCTCATGCTTATTTACTTGAAGTCGATGAAAGCACATTTCCTGATCATTATTCTGAAGATCAACCAGATCTAGAGCAGGACAGCGTTGGTGAAGAATATCGCACAGGGGCCGAACACGTAAAATCGGATTCTGAATGGTTTCCATTCATTTCGAAACTGCATTTTCTTTTGTCAGTCCTCTCTAACTCTAAAACCCAGAGTGGTTACTATTCATCATTTTCTGCATTGTTCCACTTTTTTAATCTATATTTGTAATACTTGTTAAATACTTTAAAAATTCAACAACTTTTGTCCCAGATTGAATGGTTGAGTGTTGTTTAACTATCGTACAGTGGCAAATCTTCCATGCATATTCAGATGGAGAACAATTTTAGACTGCCATTTATTTGTTGGATCGCAGTAATTTTGCGTTCAACAAGCCACCTACGGACCCCTAAAATAGTTAATGCAAGATAAGTTATTGACAGAGAGCGCGACACTCTTACGAGTCTTCGGATTTAACGTCTACATCCCTACTGAACATGTCTGCGTAAATCCAACAGGTAAATAGAAGTCTCTGATTAGAATGGACTTCACTGCAATATTAGTTTTACAGGTTTTAAGTATAAGTGTTTTAATCAGTCTCTCGTAACTCTTTTTGGAGTGGCTTAAATATGCTATTTGTCTTGTTGTCTTGTATGGAAGAACAAAGATGACCATAGTTCTATTCACCAGTCTACCCTTGTGATGTATTCAGATAAATTTTTTTTCTGACAAAGGTTAATTTGATATCTCGAAGATTCAAGGTTTAATTTGCTATTTGCACGGCGGGGGCACAAAAAGAGAAAAAAGGTGGACGGACATTTAATTATGTTTTATTGCAATAGCCATTTCCATTACCAGTAGGAATGGACAATAAAAAGCATACAATCCACAGGAAGCTCTGTACATGTCAATGTGTGTGTGTTTTTTTTTATTAGATTTTTTTTGTTTACAATATAATCTGTTTGGTTATGTGATATGACACACGTGAGGTAACAGTATTACATCTTTACAAGCATTTATCATGTTTATACGTTTGAAGAGATTGCATATGTTTGAACGCGCGCCATTTAGTTTAATAACGAAATCGAATGACGATAAGGACAGAACTTTTAATTATTTTGAAGCGTTCGTATAATGTTATCATGTTGTCAGCGTCGTCGTCGTCCGAAGTCATTTGGTTTCCAGTCAATAACTTGAGTATAAGTGTATGGATCTCTAGGAAATTGTACCACAAGGTTCCTTACCACAACATGAAGGTTGAGATTGATTTTGGGGGTTATTGTTCTAACTACTTAGGAGTCAAAAACAAACATTTTTCTTGTTTCAGGAAAATAACTTGTGTATAAGTGTATGGATCTCTATGAAATTGTACTACAAGGTGCCATACCTCAAAAGGAAGGTTGGGATTTATTTTGGGAGTTATGGGCCAAACTGTTTAGGAATTAGGGGAAAAAACCTAGCATTTTCATTTTTCCGGACAATAACTTGAGTATAAGTCTATGGATCTTTGTGAAATTATACAAGGTTTCATACCAAAAAAGGAATATTGGGAATGATTTTGGGGGTTATGTCCCTAACCGTTTGGGAAAAAGGTGCCATAAACATTACTTTTTTAATACTTTGTATAAATTGCTTATTTTCTTTAACAATTTCAATGGGATTTAATACAAAGTCTTGAATCTTGGGGTTGTTTATCATGCTGAATCTAACCATGTATTTAGATTTTGGACCCCGGTTTTAAATTGGTCCACATTGAGGTCCAAAATTAAACTTTGTTTGATTTCACAAAAATTGAATTCTTGGGGTTCTTTGATATGCTGAATCTAACAGCCGTGTAATTTAGATGTTTGATTTTGGGCCGGGTTTTCACATTGATCCACAATAAAACTTAGTTTGATTTTAACAAAAATAGTATGCAAGGGGTTCTTTGATATGCTAAATCTTACTGTGTGTTAATATTTTGGATTTTTGGCCCCATTATCAAATTGGTACACATTGAGGTCGAAAGGGTCCAAAATTAAACTTTGCTTGATTTCATCAAAAATTGAATTCTAGGGGTTCTTTGATATGCTGAATCTAACCATGTATCGAGATTTTGGATATAGGACCATACACGTTATATGTCCAATTTAAAAAAAAAAAAATTCGTAGACTTCATTCATTGTGTGAAAACAAATGCTCTGTAAAATATTTAATCACAATCCAAATTCAGAGATGTATCGCACAATTAATAGAAGTTGAAAGTAAATTCATAGTTAAAAATAGATAGAGCATCATCATATTCTAATTTTAGAAATTATGTATAAATATAGTTTAAAATGTACTGTTCATTGTTAGATATTTTGAAAAAAAATTAGAGGCAAGTTTTATAGATTGTTTAAAGACATTGTATTAATGAGGTTTGTTTGTTATTCTGTATATTGATTGTTGGTTGCTTAATGTCCAGTGGCAAATATTTCATGCATGTTCAGGACGAGAACAAATTAACAATAAATATAATAGGTAGGTCCTGTAATAGAGGCCGTCAGGGATGAAGGTCGTGTAAATTTAAACTGCCACAGGAAAATGAGGGTATATTGGATATATAGGGACAGAAATTTAGCCTTGCAACAGGCCAAGTACGGACCATTCGAAGAGCGTGGCACTCTCTTTACACGAGGCATCGGATTTAACATCCCAATTCTGACCGGAAGTTGCTGCGAACTTGTTCATCCCGCACAGCTAAACGGACGCCCCACTTTGATGAGGGTTTTACTGCCGGTAAAGGAAGGAGGAAGACCATTGGTGACCATATTTTCATTCCCCAGTTACCCTTGAGGAGTGATTTTCTGTATAAATTAGTTTTCAGAATGCTATATATATATTTTTATGAGAAGAGAATCCTTTTAAAACTTAGCTTATATTGAATTCTTTGTGTCCTTGGATATTATGGTCCATTAATAAATAAATGAATTAATTTTTTTGTATACTTGGATATGCTGAATCTAACCGTGTATTTATATTTGAATTTTGGACCATAATAGGTAAAATCCAATTTTAAAAATTTCAGCACTTTGACCACATTCATTGTGACAGAAACCTATGCTGTGTCAAATGTTAAATCACAATCCAAATTCAGAGCTGTATCAAGCTTGAATGTAGTTTCCATACTTGCACCAACAGTTCAGTGTTCGACCTCCGCTAAGTATTTGATCATATAAAATATAATCAGGCCATGAAAAACAAAATTACACATACCATTGCATGCTTAATAAATCGATATGTTATACATGGCGTAATTTATACAGTATACTCCAGCTACATTAATACGTGTTGTTTATTCTAGAAAATATTTTAAGATACGTGTAACTATACCTTACTTTGCGACGATCAAGTAACGTCTTTTTTTAGTAAAAACAATGATGCAATTTCGCGAAAAATATTTTCTGATAAGGGATGCTATAGTTGATTTATATTTACGTTCATGGTCATACTTTTTCTTGAAAGAAATCAGCAAATTTGGCAGAGATTGTAGCTTAGACAGGACTGTACTTAAAAAATGTCACAAATATTGGAATTCAGTCGATTAACTACCGTCGGCATTAAATAACAATATATAAATAACACATAGCTGAGAGGGTAATAGAGCAGATTGTTACCCCGAGAAAACATTGTCAACTGAGGCGAAGCCAAGGTTGACAATGTTTTTTCGAGTGGTACCAATCTGCTCTATCAACCTCTCAGCTATGTGGTATTTAATTTATTATACTGAATGTCCTATCATTATTGTCTTTTACTGTTGAATTTTAAATTTAAAGTATTTTACCATGACGTCACGTACATAACAACGTTACAGATATTTGAAAAATTAACAGCAGTGCAGCAAGATGGTTTTTTTTTTATTTTGACATTCTATGAAAAAGTTCTGAGCCAAAACGTAGAAATTGGGCATTGCAATTAATTATTTGATGTAAATTCAATTCATTGTTCTTTAACATATCGATTTTTGATTGGTCTGCACGAGAGGGTGACATTCAAAAAATTGTCTCCCGCTCAGCCATGGGACAGAGTAAATTGTCTACCTCGTATTAGCCAATCAATCAAAATCTGGCATTTTAACGTGAAGTATAATAAAATGTATAATATAATAGAATGTGTCCATGGGACACAGATGATGCCTCCACTTGCATGTAACGTTAAAAAGGGACATAACTCCAGACCGGTAAAAGTAACGCCACCCAACTTGGAACTTGATCTGTATGGTAATACGCATTGTGTTTAAGTTTCATATTTGGTTGAGGCAAACTAAAACTTTGAGAACGGAATCCAATTTTGAACGTACGTACTTACGGACAAGGGTACTGCCCCCTTCGCCTAGTGGCGGGGGCACTACAAACAGAACTTTTATAAACGACGTGCCTTTAGAAACACTCGCACCTAAACATTTCAAAACTAGGGATGTATAAATACATAGACACGTTAGGAGCTACAATGTGTAAATGACTAATAAGGAGATGGAACGCATTGCCAAATCGAATTAGAATCTTTGAACGCACGATATTTGAAAAGTGTTCTTTCGTTTTATTTGTTTGTTAAGTATCAGTTTGCAAATGAATTTTACATTTGCAATTGCAATACAAAGTTTATATTGTCCTTGTCAAATATTTTTAAAATACACGTTAATTAAAAAAAACTGACAGGAATGAAGATTCTTCATCCGAACATTGACACTATCTTACGTCACGTAAGCTAACAGTTAAATGACCTGACTAAAATGAATAAAGTATCCATCTGTAAGAAAAGTTCAGTAGAATAATTAAAATTACGTCACGGAACGGAAACAGAAAACCATTTATAAGGATTATAAAGAATACAACATTATGGTTTCAATTCCATCAGGCAAAGAGGGCCTTATATGGATTTGGAGACAAAATTTCGAATATTTTTATTTAAGACATTTCCGATTATTAATATTCTAACCTATCTAATTTAAGAGGAAATAAAGTTTTACAACCGTTTTATTTAGAGTCCTACTATCTTTTTTTTCGATACACATACAGTACAATTGTATAAACAAGCAATAATATGTAGTATTATGAAATAGGGTTTCAAAGTTTTTTACGATTGACATATACAAATTTTCAAACCCCATCTGGTATGGAGTATAGTTATTTAATCATTTATTTTTAATGTAATATATCTAAAAAGTTACTGTATAATTAATACTATATATATATGTACGGGCCCTTTAATTGGATTCAATAAATATTCTTATTCTTATACACAACAGACTGGCGAGGCAAACGTTTGTTTATTGTTTTGACAAGATAGACATTTAAACACACGCAGAAAAAAGACTACTGCAAAAAGGTTAAGAAAACACAGAAACTTAAATAGTGGATGCTTAGTAATAACTACATAATTCTCTATTTAAAAATTAATGAATTTCTATCCTTTAACCTGTACATTTGTTCCTCTAAAAGACTTTTAGATTACTCATTTTATACCTAGTTGAGATCGTTTGTGTCGGACTATCTGAAGTAACACGTAAAGGATGATTGATTGATTGGTGTTTAACGCCACTTTCGTCACTATTGACTATTTTGTGGCCATCAGTTTTTATTGTTGGATGAGTGCCCAGATAAATTACCGACCTTCTGTAGGAAAATTGACAATTCTAGTCAATTAAGATAGGAGTCGAACGAACTTGCCACGTGCGGGATTCGGACTCAAAACCTCAGTGTTGACATGCGACAGGCTAGTGATATAGTCTCATTACACCAGAGATGGTGGACGAAATAAGCAGTTATTATTCATACAGCCTATTCTACGATCCCGTAGAAATTTTCATAATACGTGATGGGACGATATTTAAATGTTGAATAATAAATCCCTCCCATCTTCACGTATAAATATCAACATGGTGGAAACACTCTTTAACCATGCTTTAATTGCAGTTTTAAAGAAATTAAATATAACCTTTTCTCTTAAGCTTTTACAAAGAGAATGTATACAATTTTTATCATATCACAAAGACGTGTTTGGTATTCTCTCAACTGGCTATGGTAAAACCCTCATTACTTTTTACTGTGTTCCTGATTTATTTTGGATTCACCAACAGTTAGCCACTATATTGATCAGCAACAGCGCTGTGTGCATTGAACATGAATCTTCAATTGTCATCGTCATATCACCGCTCGTTAGTTTAATGAAAGACCAAGAAATCACCATTAATATCATGAGGATCGACTGTGCCCATCTTGGCGAAAAAACAAATTTGGAATGCAGAACGCTTTTTGATATACCTTTTTGCCAGTTTGGGAACAAAAAGACATAAACAAGGTAAAGAAGTGTTTGGCACTACTGACAAGAAAAATATGTGAAAAACTTGAGTTAGCCTCAGCTGATTTGGGAGCCTCACGTTCATTTATAGCCCATTTCCTCTGTTTGTTTTTTTCTGGTGTTACCGTAAACAGTGTTAAGAGAAGAAAAGCCGTGGAACTTTCCAAAAATTTACAACTAGCTCGTGTGCTTATTTTGACACGCCCTAATTTAACAGCTTTTCAAAACGATTGGATCCAGACTCTACGTATTGGTATGGTACGTCTGGATGACCGAGACTAGCTAGTGATGAGGTAGTTGGACTACTGACACCACTCAGCCACAGAGGCCCCACACGTCGATGATGAGATTCAGCATAAGCTTTAAATCTTTTATGTATTTTTATCTCTCAAAGCATAAGCTTTATAAACAAACAAACAAACAAACATATAATTTATCTCTTTTATGTATTTTTATTTTTCAAAATATAAATAAACTAACATACATCGCCTCTTAAAATGAGACTCGTTAATTGACAATTACACGTGGAGACGGGTTAAAAGTCGAAGAAAAATAAAAGATGACTAGTTTAAGTCGCAATCATCTAGTACTACTCATCCAACGAAAATCCTACATGGAGCAAATACTGCATTTCACGACTATATTTATCACCAGTTTGAGAGGAATTCATTGATATATGTCGGTCAAAGAACTAGAAATAAACTAATATCGACAGACATTTCAGCACTACAAATAATCTTTATCAGCGTCAGTCCCTTTTCAAAAATGTAAAAAATCAATAAGTTCTTTGTGTATTAAAAATACAGGTAATCTTGAAATTTATCCTATTAAAATATGTTTTTATATCAATTTGGCACATAGAGCATGCGGAGGAGGAGTTGGACTGGGAAAGTGTTTGGGGTTAAATTAACAAGCAATGCAGTCCATACTAGGAACTATAATAATTGTAGACAACGAAACGAACGGTTCTCGGGCTAGTATTGGGATGTCAAAGATACCCGTCCACGTCGATTAATATAAGGGCGTAGTATTGGAATAATATTGTTTTTAATTGGATTAAGTCTAATATTTGTTTAGTCCCCTGTAGATATTTCATCCACGTCTTCTTTTTCCACTTTGGTGGACAGTTGTTCATTTTATTAGGGGGTATTAATACATGTAGTACTATTATTATTATTGTAAGCAAGAAAAAAAAATAAACATGTCATTGTAATTAATCTACAGTAACTCCTCTGTGGCTGCTGTTATTAGCTTACTAAAGTATCTGTATCATCATAGCCAATATCATCGTTGCCACGGTGATACAGGTAGACATAATTGTGTTCAGACACTTTACAGAAACTTAGTTAACTTGCACTGAAATTAAATTTAGCAATCGAGAATATCTGTTAACAACTCTTGGTCAGGACAACTGTCTTAAAGATAGCTTTAGCTTTTGACTATTCTGCGAAAAGGCTAGTCCAAATAATTATGACGTCTTGGAAGGCTATTTTAAATTTTTGCTTTGACGCCTTCCTGCGACGTCATAATGCTGAAGCCACCATTTTCGATTGGACCACAGGAGTTTGAAATCCTAGCAATAAAGGTGTATAAATATGCCAAACTCGACTATCACAGTAGAGCTTCTCTCGAAGAGAGAAGCGACGGGAATGCAACGGATTTTCCAACTTTTTTGAAAAGGGACGTTTTTGATCGGAATAAACGCTATCCGTCAATTATTACACATAGTTTTACTTCAATTAACCATTTAAACTACTTTGCAGGTCACTAATTATTCATTTACAGCTTATTTTGACGTCCTGACAGAAATGCAGTTTTCTATGACTCCATACCCGGAAGTCCTAATGATTGAGGCTCGCACTGAATATATGCAAATGAGGTATTCTTATTAATTAAACAAACAGTCGAAATATATTATACAGATTTTTTAAGTACTTGCTAGTAATTAATCCTAAAGTATTATGATGTCAAACTATTAAAAAAACCCAGTCCTTTTTTTCATTTAAATTGTTCTGTTAGTCAAGGGAAATAACTCTTCTGAGTAAAAAGTTTACATGCAGGAAATTTATATATTTCACTTATTTGAAAACTTAGTAAAAGCGGTGCTAAAGAAAGAAAACTTGATTATGTCTGATCAGATTAGTGCAGTTATATGGTAATACCTGTTTTCATCAATAGACAATACCTTAAAGCTGTTACCTGATATCCTCATTTAGAATTTCTATTGCACACAAAAAAGGGGGAGCACATGCCCAGAAATAAGTCATAAATTTTATGGTGAAGGGTTCCCAGCAATGGAAAGCTTTTGATCAATGAAGGGTCCTTACGTTAGAAATATTAGTAGAAATGAGGGATGTGAACTAAATTAGCATTAATGGAAAAACATAAAATATTTTAAAAATCAAAATAATTATGAGTGTCTGAAAAAAAAAGTTGAAAAGATTTCAGCAACCTATGATTTATGGTTCTATAAAAAATACATTTAATATAAAATACACATTAAAGATGGTGCAATAATAATCATTCATATTGGTTATCCATTGGTTCATGATGTCTAATAAAATATGTCTTCAAATCACAGGAGTTTGAAATCCTAGCAATAAAGGTGTATAAATATGCCAAACTCGACTATCACAGTAGAGTTTCTCTTGAAGATTGCAAGTTACTCATTTCAATCTGATGGAAAAAAGTATATAGACTACTTTGAATCAAATAAATTTATGATAGCTTGTTTTGCATAGAAAAAGAATGCCATTTTGTTTTTGTAATAAATTATTTATTTATATTAATAAAAAAAATAGGTAAAATCAAATTAAATTTCTACCCACCAACCCCCTTTTTTTGAATGTGGCAGTAAACTCAAATTTATGGTCTGAATACTAGTATACTAAAAGGGTTAGTTTTGACATTATATAATCACATGCACAAATGTTTGCATGTCAACAATTTAAAATATACCATAACTTTTGGAAGCTTGCTTTGACCAAATCTCTTCTATCTGTAATAGTGAAATGAAGATGGGCCTGTCTAAGAACCTTTAATACTTTTTAACTAAACACCAAAGTTTCGACTTTTATTTGGGTATTCTGTTTACTGGTTTATATAACCAGTTTATAAAAATATTTAACAGCTGCATGTATACTATACAAGATATATTTCTGGTAAATTCAACTTAAACCAATGTATTAGATTAAATGGTTGCCTTTGACCTCAACTATTGCGTACTTCTGGTACAAATATATGAAGCATACAAAAATTCTGATGGTCTATACAAACAACAAAACATTTATTTCTCGTGTGAATCTATGACCTTGTCAGTAGACCCAACTTTTGAAGTACCATATATATAAGTATATATACAAGTCTAAATTGAAAACAACGTTCAAACCTATGATTGCGTTGGATAAAAACCGCAATTTTTATACGTGTGCATGCAAAACAAATTTCTTGGTAGAGGGGTCTAAATACAGCACAAACAACATTTTCCAAAAGACCAAATGAGTGAAAAAGTATATATTTTAACAAAAGTGACGCTCGAATAAAAATAGTTAAAAAGGCCAAATAAAGAAAGAAGTTGAGTAATCTATTCCTTGGGTAGAAAATCCTTGGCATTTCGAAAATGTCAAAGTTTATAAAAGGACAGTGACTCAAAAAAGAAAACAAAAGAGAAACAGCTAGAGGTCGGAATACCATAAGCAATGATGACCGTGCTTGAAAGTCACATGGCAAGCTCTTATTGCCGTGTCCTGAATTTAGATAAGAAACGCGAAAATTCGCATTCGCGAGTGAAATTAATATTTATGCATGAACGTGGTATTTTAGCGCAAGAAATATTAAATAGAAATCATACGCATTTGCGTCATCACATATATTAATCTAATAGTTGAATTCAGATGTCAAACTACCTACCTCAAGTGTTTTGACTCCGGATTCATTGACATTTTATCCGGATTTTTGTGAACGCAAACCGAAAGTGTGCGTGTGAACAGGGTGATGTATAATGTGTATGAATCAAGACGTGTAGGATAGCTGACCAACACAATGAATACAATTTTCAAAATCGTACCATAGTACAAATATTTAGATGCTATAATGTTGAACTAAAAAAAAAAAAAAAAAAATAATTAACATTATGATAGTAATAAAATTTTGTTATGATTATTGTAAAATAAAAAGATTACGTTTTTTTGTGAGATGCAAGGATTGAAAATCCTTGTGAATTGAAACCACGCAAGTATTTTTTCATTCACGACCGTTTAAAATTTAGATATTTAGCTAACTTTGGGTACGCATCCCTGCTCATACGTTACATATAATTTTCATAAATGTAATGACTGATCAAACCTGTGAGACGTAATGCACGTATACATTACAATTTTAATTATATTCTACAATTATTAGGAATAAATTCAGTCTCAGTTTTACCATAACAATGAATATTCTCTTAGTCTGTTAGTATCTATTAATGAAATTAGATATTTTTTTACAGAAAAATCCTTTTGTTTGATTATCTTTCTGCTTTCCGACCACTGTGTTTCCGACCTTAGATAAATATTTTTAACAGAAATATCGTTTTCTTAATTTTCTTCATTCTTTCCGACATTTTCTCATGCTATGATTGAAATACTAAATATCAAATGATAAACGTTCAAAAATAATCAGTTTAGTCTGGGTCATTGTATATCAATAAACTATTCCCAGGTTTATTTAATACAACACACACAACGCGTAGAGGGACCGTCTCAAAGCATGAATTATATAATTGCGTTATCATTATACTTGATATTTAATAAACATTCACATTACTAAAAACATATATGTTTTGTCAAAAGGCAAATAGGTTCTAACATATAAATAATTTTTAGAATGCAACCTAGTCTTTATTGTTTTACTTTCAAATCTACAAATGAACCGTTTGTCGGATTGTTGAAATATACAATGTTACGTTGTAGCCTATCCATAGAGGGACCGTATCAAAGACATAAATAACTACCTATATAAATGATGAAAAATTTTCGAGACGTTCCGAGAATCGTGATTCCGAGGGATATCAAGTGTCCCATAGACACTTCCAAAACTCGCCAATATGTAACGCAAAAAATATTTTCTTAGACTTCACGCATTGTGTGTAAACCAATGCTCTGTCAAATATTTAATCTCAATCCAAATTCAGAGATGTATTGCACAATTAATAGAAATTGGAAGTAAATTCATAGTTAAAAATAGATAGAGCATCATCATATTCTAATTTTAGAAAATATGTATAAATATAGTCTGAATTTTACTGCTCATTGTTAGATATTTTGAAAAATAATTAGAGGCAAGTTTTATAGATTTTTGAAAAACATTGTATTAATGATATTTTGGAAATTAGTTTTTCCGTGTTTTTTTTATGAACTTCGTGGTAGGATTGTTTGTTATTCTGTATATTGATTGTTAGTTGCTTAATGTCCAGTCGCAAATATTTCATGCATGTTCAGGACGAGAACAAATTAACAATACATATAATAGGTAGGTCCTGTAATAGAGGCCGTCAGGGATGAAGGTCGTGTAAATTTAAAATGCCACAGGAAAATGAGGGTATATTTGATAGGGACAGAAATTAGGCTTGCAACAGGCCACTTACGGACCATTCGAAGAGCGTGGCACTCTCTTTACACGAGACATCGGATTTAACGTCCCCATTCTGACCGTAAGTGACTGCGCACTTGTTCATCCCGCACAGCTTAACGGACGCCCCACTTTGATGAGAGTTTTACTGCTTGCTTACTAAATCGATATGTTATACATTGCATAATTTATACAGTATACTAGTATATTAGAATATATTATTAAAAGTAATTAGTTATACATGTTGGTTATTCTAGAAAATATTTTAAGATACGCGTTACTATACCTTACTTTGCGACGATCAAGTAACATTTTTTTTTTTTTAGTAAAAACAATGATGCAATTTCGAAAAATATTTTCTGATAAGGGATGATATAATTGATTTATATTTACGTTCATGGTCATACTTTTTCTTTAAAGCAATCAGCAATTTTGGCAGAGATTGTAGCTTAGACAGGACTGTACTTGAAAAAATGTCACCAATATTGGAATTCAGTCGATTAACTAACGTCGGCATTAAATAACAAACATAAATGGAGAATTTGTCCATGGAACACAGATGATGCCCCCACTTGCATGTAACGTTTAAAAGGGACACAACTCCAGAACGATAAAAGTAACGCCACCCAACTTCGAACTTGATCTGTTAGGTAATAAGCATTGTGTATAAGTTTCATATTTGGTTGAGGCAAACTAAACGTTTGAGTACGGAATCCAATTTTAGAACGTACGTACTTCGCCTAGTGGCTGGGGCATTACAAAAAGAACTTTATAAACGACGTGCTTCCGAAACGCTTTTCTGGATTAGAAACACTCGAACCTAAACATTTCAAAACTAGGGATGTATAAATACATAGACACCTTAGGAGCTACAATGTGTAAATGACTAATGGGGAGATGGAACGATTTGCAATCGAATTAGAATCTTTGAACACACAATATTTGAAAAGTGTGCCTTTATTTTATTTATTTGTTAAGTATCAGTTTGCAAATGAATTTTACATTTGTAATTGCAATACAAAGTTTATATTGTCCTTGTCAAATAATTTCAAAATACACTTTCAATTGACAGGAATGAAGATTCTTCATCCGAACATTGACACTATCTTACGTCACTCGTGGTTGTACAAGGTAAGCTAACAGTTAAATGACCTGACTAAAATATCCATCTGTAAAAAACAGTTCAGTAGAATAATTAAAATTACGTCACGGGACGGAAACAGAAAACCATTTATAAGGATTATAAAGAATACGACATTATGGTTTCAATTCCATCAGGCAAAGAGGGCCTTATATGGATTTGGAGACAAAATTTCGAATATTTTTATTTAACACATTTCCGATTATTAATATTCTAACCTATCCAATTTACGAGGAAATCAAGTCTTACAACCGTTTTATTTAGAGTCCTACCATCTTATTTTTCGATACACATACAGTACAATAATTGTATAAACAAGCAATAATATGTAGTATTATGAAATATTTTTCAATTAATCTTTTAATGAAACCCTGAAGTTTTTTACGATTGACATATACACAATAGACTGGCGAGGCAAACGTTTGTTTATTGTTTTGACACGATAGACATTTAAACACACGCAGAGAACAGACTACTGAAAAAGGGGTTAATAAAACACAGAAACTTAAATAGTGGATGCTTCTTAATAATCACATAATTCTCTATTTAAAAATTAATGAATTTCTATCCTTTAACCTGTGCATTTGTTCCTTGTAAAGTGCCCAGATAAATTACCGACCTTCGGTAGGAAAACTGACAATTCTAGTCAATTAAGATAGGAGTCGAACGAACCTGCCACGTGCGGGATTCGGACTCAAAACCTCAGTGTTGACATGCGACAGGCTAGTGATATAGTCGCATTACACCAGAGTTGGTAGACGAAATAAGCAGTTATTATTCATACATCCTATTCTACGATCCCGTAGAAATTTTCATAATACGTGATGGGACGATATTTACATGTTGAATAATAAATCCCTCCCATCTTCATGTATAAATATCAACATGGCGGAAACACTCTTTAACCATGCTTTAATTACAGTTTTAAAGAAATTGAATATAACCATTCCTCTTCAGGTTTTACAAAGAGAATGTATACAATCTTTATTATTTCACAAAGACGTGTTTGGTATTCTTTCAACTGGCTATGGTAAAACCCTCATAAAATTTTACTATGTTCCTGATTTATTTTGGATTCACCAACAGTTAGCCACTATATTGGTCTGCAACAGCGCTGTGTGCATTGAGCATGAATTTTCAATTGTCATCGTCATATCACCGCTCGTTAGTTTAATGAAAGACCAAGAAATCACCATTAATTTCATGGGGATCGACTGTGCTCATCTTGGCGAAAAAACAAATTTGGAATGCAGAACGCTTTTTGATATTGTTGTGCCGATATGGTACAAATAAGTAAGGTGTGTATGTATAAACAGAATACCTTTAATATCTGTAAATATCTGTAAATCTGATGAATATATCAGTCAGCAGACAGCAATTGAATATATATAACATGTGGTGATCACAGTAAAACGGAAGTAGAAGGGAATCTCTCTATTACGTCACGCAACACAGGGAATACTACAGCATGCTGTAGAATGTGGACTGGTTCTTCCTATACAAACTAACGGCACCACATCCGCCCCATTCCTGTAGAACCAGACACATTCTCAAACTATAAAAGAAACTCAAAAACAAAATAAAATAAACGTTGTAAACACGTTGGTGTCAATTAGCTTGTTAACTTGAACGATCCTTGTGCAAGTCATAAAATAACGCAATTAATTGATGTATATATTTACACATATGAATGTCAACACCTTCTTGGTAGCAATTGAATACGTACAAAATCTAAGGATGTCCGGTGGAACCAACTAACAGGGCCTAGGGCCCCAGATAGCTGACTCTGGTTTCGGCTTTGGCATACCATACAATTTTAGGGCGTTGTCATTGGTTGTCCAGTTCAAAATATTTAGTGGGACATTACGCCTCTCACTTACTGCTAACGCAACCTCTCTAAGATTCCATGGATGGTTTACTGCACAACAGGACCATGGCGATAGAAACGGAGCATCTGTTTCAAGTAACAGCTGGTGAGGCAAGATTCGTGATATCGCATCTGTGTTGTATGTAGCTCTTGCATCTTTCAAAAACTTGCCAGTGATCCCAAATACTACATTTGGAAGGCGTTGCCACTGTCTCAACTCCTCAACACCTCCGTCGAAACAATGGCGGTGGTACTTCAAGTTGGCGAAGCCCCCGCGGATTATAGTAAGCACACGGGCTGCTGCCTCTCCACTTCCCCCATCGCGACAATGCAGTATGACTGGCATTTGTCGGCGCTGTGCAATTTCCAACATTTGTATAAGTGCCTGCTCTTGGCATTCCCTCATTCGCTTCTTGCACTGTTCTGGGGTATTGCATCTTTTACAGTCACAGCGGGTGGTAAAATCAAGCCCAATCTCACCAACAGCAACACATTTGTAACTTCCCAGTAGGTACTCAAGATCTAGGTCGTGCTGTGCAAATACATCCTGGTATTCGATTAATAACTTCTTGAGTTTTATCTTCTTGACTAATCACATGCTTTATAGAACGTTCATACAGGTCTGTTAAATGTGATGGCAACGTAGACGATTCTTCTTGGCTTGAACCTGGTGCCGTGGGCACCTTGGTTTGTGTTTCTACGATATTACGACGGACATCTGGAGTTTGATTTTCATTTTCTTCCGAAGTCTCCTCCAGTATACTGTCAATCTCTTCCAAAAGACCTATAGGTGTACCCTTTTTTATACGTATGTAACGACTTCCATCATTTAAAATAGTCACAGGACAAGATTTACCTTTTCCGACAACATGCGACACTAAAACTCCACTGGCAAGAGGGCATGGCTCCAAAATGAACTCTTGTTCAGATCCTCTGTGTGTATCAATGCTGAGGATCATTTCTGAATTCGGCGGGACTGTGATTGTACGCTTAATGCAGACTTGTTGAGTAGCACTATCATCAGATCCAGTAACAAATGATGCAGGTATAACTCTGTTGTTCACTGTAAGTGATGGAGTGCTGAGGTTTATGACTGCACCCAGCGTATCCAAGATATCTAGACCTAGAATGACATCGTCTGTAAGTGGTGCCTTGCACACGTCCCACCTTACTTCTAACCCATCTATATTCAGGAGTGTGTTCCTTATGATCTTGCCAGTGACCAGTTGCTCTCCCAAACCACGTAGCGTCACTGTTTCGGGACATTCTATATCCTCGGGTATTAATTTCTCGTTGACGAGTGTAATCATAGCTGCTGTATCAACAATCATGCTTGCATTTTGTTGAAACACTGTTCCCCTTACTGCCAAACTTTTCCCAATTGTACGTCTTATACCAATATCAGACGAAGCCGTGGGCCTCTGTTCTGATTTGTCAGGTGGTATTTTCCCTTGGCCATGTGATTTAAGAGTCGAGTGTTGGCCTACCGGCTCGACCCGTTGGCGTTTAACGACTCAGTTGTTGGAGTAGGGCTAGGATAAGCTCTGTCGCCAGGTGAAGGAGACCGTTGTTTAAAGTAGCCTGGATTTCTGGAGTTTGGTCGTGGTGATGGCGAACGTTGACGTTGAGGACTAAATGACCTCTGTTGAGGACTATTTGACCTTTGTTGAGGACTATATGAACTTTGTTGAGGACTATATGAACTTTGATTCGGAGGCGGTGTAGGTGATCGATACGCATTGTACTTAGGTGGTGTATATCTTTCAGGAGACCTACCGCGTGTATGTTGATCAGAAGAAAGCATCACCTCTGTCAATTTGGTTACAAGTTGAGTCAAGTTCCTTACTTCCTTTTCCAATGGACTATTAACAATACTAGTACTTTTTTTGTCATGTGATTTACCAGCGCTATCAGCAAACGAGACCTGTCTGTGAGCAAAATTTGGACTTCTAGATCCATATATAGCCTTCTGATTTGCTATGGACGTTTTCATGATTTTCAACGCCTTATTAATGGACTCCGGGTTCCTTTCTATGACGTGACGGGCAGCCTTCTTGTCCTTACAACCTCTGAGGAATGCCTCTGTACCAACTTGATCAATGACAGAATTGTCACATTTATCATACCCATCCATTGCAATAAAATGAACCCGTTCAGCAAACTCCTCCAATGTTTCACTGTCTTGCTGCCTCACATACTGCAACTGACGTTTTGCTGAGACAGGTTCGTCCTTTTTGCTGAAACGCTGTTTCAGTGCTTTCCTTAAAGCCTTATAATCATCGTCGATGTTGACTTTTCTTGCATATTCTAAAGCCACATTAGCTAGACAGTCCAATAGTCGGCAAACTTTCTTTCTATTTTCCCATTGTCTCCTTCCTGCTGTTCTTTCAAACTGATAGATAAAGGCTTCCCAAGTAAGAAAACCTCTTCCTGTGAAAACTTGCATTTTAGGAAGCTGAGGACTTCTACTCCTGTCTCTCGCCCCAGAGTTTTCCTGCCATCTGGAGTACTCCCTATCAAGAGAGGAGTCTGACGAAGAGCTATGGCTTCTTTCCTTTTGCTTTTTTGTGCGTGATCTTGATGACCTGTTAGTGTCAATTTGCACTGGTGACGGGCCTGTCGATGAGACTGCGGTCATCACAGGGGTCATAAACGCAGGCGGGGGTTGTTGTACCATTGATCCTATATGAGGGTACAGAGCTGGTCTACTCTGTACTAAGGAAGCTGCATATGATTCGCTACTTGCAGCTGGTGCAACCTGTAATGGTGTACTAACATGGATACCTTGAGCTACATATGGCGTACCAATATAGGACGATGCAAAAGTAGGCGTTGCTGGAGTAGTATAATGTTGGGGTTTATATTCCGTGGATGCTCCTTCTATGCCTTTGAATGGATGCTGTGTTACCATAGCTGAGGTTGTCCCGTGCAGAGCCGGGGGCCCTGGCACGCTTCCCTTGTCACTCAGTAGTGGCAACGAACCTTACATATGATAGATTTCCTGCTCACTACCAACACTTTCTAGCATGCCTTTGCCCGGAGGCTGTTGAAACAACACTGTGTTGTGCAGAGCCGAGGGCCCTAACACATTACCCTTGGCACTTGATACTGGAATTGCACCTGCCTTGGATTCAGGCTGTGTAGTCTGATCAATTGACATAATTGGTGAGAGACCAAATGCTGGAGGCTTATTTTGCAGTAATGGAGTACTGGCAATATATGGACTAGTTTCAACTTTCTGTTTAACAGGAGTATCCATAGAGGGGAGCTTGACTTCCTTATTCCTCCTGTTAACCAAATTGCTTACACTTGATGCCATCTGCTGAAATGAACCTGGGTGTTCAAATGCGCTCTTAAATTGCACAGTACTTGCCTCGTCATTAGCAGCAGCCATTTTGTCAAGCCGTCTTCCCAAGGCATTAAACTTATCCAATGTTAATTCTTCTAAACGTTTACCGTTAGCATCAATCTTCTTGTCAATTCATTGTTCTGACTGTTGCACTTGTTGGGATATTGCCCCGATGTTTTCTGAACTAGTTTTCATTGCTTCTTTTTGTTCGGCTTGAATATTCAGTAAACCGTGGAAAATTTGTTCAATGCGATCCTCACTTTGTTTCACTCTGTTTTCAGTCTCAGCAGCTCTTATTGCATTTGCTTTTCTATCCGCCTGAAACTCTTGATATAGCTGCTCCAACGACATTTTGGTACTTTCAGTGTGTTCTGTTAGAGTATTATCAGCTATGTGTTCTTTTGTCAATATCTTATCATGTGTCAACTCATCTGTTTCAATTGTTTTCCTTCTGAGTCAGTTCATTGTCATCCCCAATTCCTGCCATGTTGTCTTTATTTCAAATTACAATATTCTTAAATATTTCAAATTACAATATACTGCAACTCAAAACAGTGTGACAATATGCACTGAGTAATTACTCAAGGCAAATAAATCTCGAACTCACAACTTTTATGTGCGACTCAAGACATAAACAATGCAGCTTTTTAATAAAAGCTACTACTTTTACAATTTCAAAATGCAGGCAACAAAAAAAGGACAGAACTGGAACAGAGACTCAGCTAACACACTGTACTTTATTATACCTATGTTGTTCATAAATATTTATGAGTGTATATACCTTCTTTAATATTAAATATCAGTCTAAATTCAGTATAAAATAATGTACGAAACTAATTTACTGAAATCAAGACTGTTTCCGGTTTGCGTCTGCGCAATGGAGTATTGCAGACAAATGACTTCCGTGAAGAAGGACCTAATGGCGATTAACCGGAAGTTCCTAACCTTATCTGATAAAAAATATCAAATATGAAGATTTCATACGTGCTAAACTGTAAAAATTTGATGCAATTAAATCTACAATTAATCTGAAGTAAATTTATGGCAATGCGCACGTAGTGAATTTACAAATCATGAAGCATCAAAAGTTTTTAAATCTGCAAAGGCGTCCTCGTGGAGTCCGCCTAACTTGCTAAAAAATAATAGTTCTTTGTCGACTACGCCAATGTTGTGCCGATATGGTACAAATAAGTAAGGTGTGTATGTAATAAACAGAATACCTTTAATATCTGTAAATATCTGTAAATCTGATGAATATATCAGTCAGCAGACAGCAATTGAATATATATAACATGTGGTGATCACAGTAAAACGGAAGTAGAAGGGAATCTCTCTATTACGTCACGCAACACAGGGAATACTACAGCATGCTGTAGAATGTGGACTGGTTCTTCCTATACAAACTAACGGCACCACAATATACCTTTTTGACAGTTTGGGAACAAAAAGACATATATAAGGTAAAGAAGTATTTGGCACTACTGATAAGAAAAATGTGTGAAAAACTTGAGTTAGCCTCAGCTGATTTGGGAGCCTCACGTTCATTTATAGCCCATTTCCTCTATTTGTTTTTCTGGTGTTACCGTAAACAGTG
Organism: Mytilus californianus; assembly: GCF_021869535.1. Taxonomy (NCBI): domain Eukaryota; kingdom Metazoa; phylum Mollusca; class Bivalvia; order Mytilida; family Mytilidae; genus Mytilus; species Mytilus californianus. The sequence continues at coordinate 60,574,731 of NW_026262734.1, forward strand.
TTAAGAGAAGAAAAGCCGTGGAACTTTCCAAAAATTTACAACTAGCTCGTGTGCTTATTTTGACACGCCCTAATTTAACAGCTTTTCAAAACGATTTGATCCAGACTCTACGTATTGGTATGGTACGTCTGGATTACCGCGACTAGCTAGTGATGAGGTAGTTGGACTACTGACACCACTCAGCCACAGAGGCCCCACACGTCGATGATGAGATTCAGCATAAGCTTTAAATCTTTTATGTATTTTTATCTCTCAAAGCATAAGCTTTATAAACAAACAAACAAACAAACATATGATTTATATCTTTTATGTATTTTTATTTTTCAAAATATAAATAAACTAACATACATCGCCTCTTAAAATGAGACTCGTTAATTGACAATTACACGTGGAGACGGGTTAAAAGTCGAAGAAAAATAAAAGATGACTAGTTTAAGTCGCAATCATCTAGTACTACTCATCCAACGAAAATCCTACATGGAGCAAATACTGCATTTCACGACGGTATTTATCACCAGTTTGAGAGGAATTCATTGATATATGTCGGTCAAAGAACTGGAAATAAACTAATATCGACAGATATTTCAGCACTACAAATAACCTTTATCAGCGTCAGTCCCTTTTCAAAGATGTAAAAAATCAATAAGTTCTTTGTGTATTAAAAATACAGGTAATCTTGAAATTTATCCTATTAAAATATGTTTTTATATCAATTTGGCACATATAGCATGCGGAGGAGGAGTTGGACTGGGAAAGTGTTTGCAGTTAAATTAACAAGCAATGCAGTCCATACTAGGAACTATAATAATTGTAGACAACGAAACGAACGGTTCTCGGGCTAGTATTGGGATGTCAAAGATACCCGTCCACGTCGATTAATATAAGGGCGTAGTATTGGAATAATATTGTTTTTAATTGGATTAAGTCTAATATTTGTTTAGTCCCCTGTAGATATTTCATCCACGTCTTCTTTTTCCACTCTGGTGGACAGTTGTTCATTTTATTAGGGGGTATTAATACATGTAGTACTATTATTATTATTGTAAGTAATGTGGTGTTCGTCTCGGGAAAGACTATTTCCCCTGAAAGGACCCGACCTGGACTTATGATATATGACAAGAGAAGGCTCTATTACTGTAATTACCTCTATTATCGGGCGTTGATGCAGTCTCTTCGTGTGTAACGTCTCTTCACTTCGAAGGTCAGTCGCAAGAGGGTGCTTTAGGCGTGCGCAGACTCCGTCCTCAGCTGCATCCATCAAGAGGCCCACTTGTGTCAGTTTTCTGCTCCTAGCTTGGAGAACCCAGGGCTTAGGGTAAAGATACAACACCCCCCTCCTTCCTAAAAAGGAGGAACTGTAAGTTGCGACATAGGCCTGACAACTGAAGACGCCCCTATTTCATAAAAAGTCAAAATCCTTAATTATTAACATAACCTACGAATGGGTTATCTAACCCAGCAAATATCATAAAACTTGCTGTTTAAAATCCACCCCCCTTTTCCCTGGTTATGGGGTTTCTAATTAAACTTTAACCTTTCCCTAAAAACATGGCATATAAAAATCACTGTAGACAACTCGGCATTGGACAACTAAAAAAAAAATTAAAAAAAAATTTTCACTCATCTTTCCTTTCCCTTAACCACTATAACTCTGAGCTACAACTCCGCACCGGCCATAGGTGCAAGCAACCCCTCAAGACCTAGTCCTAGAAACATCTCACCATGAGACGATAGCTCACTGTTCTTGCTAAGAACTGAGTCCAATACATAATGGATATAAATGGTGTTGTCCAACCCAGAATCGTCCTAATTATTGATTGCATATACAATATTTCAAAAACACATAAAACAAAAGATATTTCCAATAATCAAAATATACATAGATATCTGTAATCGCCAGTTCATTAATCTCCCCTTGAATTTCCAATTAATCTAAGCTACGTACTACTATTCTACTAAATCCCCATAATTATATCAAAGCACCTGTTCCAGCATGGAACAAAAAAGGGAAAACCATGACCACAAAAAACGAAGTATACACCAATACCGTTCTTCAATATGGCGATAATATAAAAAATGTCCAACACTATTCTACTATACTACAATACGTACACTGGCCTGGCTTTCAAATCCTGTGGAGTACAGCTTCCAGACAGGAAGCGGAGGCTAAAGCCAACAAAAAAACAAAATCCTTTTATGGAGTTCTAAATACACTGATGCTGTACATTCACTCCTTCACAACGACCACGAGTTCTGTCATGGCAGGCAGCAACTCCATCTTCACCGATCGTGTCAATTCCGCTCCTAGGTAGGTAAGCACTACCTCCTGCTCCTCCAGGTCAAAGAGATCCCTGGCCTGTGCCACCGCGTTTTCCATCGTGGTCACTGTGACCATCTTCTTGGTGTTCTGGTAAACCAGAACTACCAAGGATTCCCGGAAGGCAGGTGCTGCCACTGTCACTGGCTCCTCTACTGTTGGGGTTACCCTTCCAGCCGACTTCCTCTCATCCTCTTTGGGGGCAGGTTGTACCTCTGGCACAGTAAGTGGTACCACTGGAGTGCTGGGTGGAACTGTGGACTGGACCACTGGAACATTGGTCTGAACGGTTGGCTGGACCACTGGAACATTGGCCTGAACGGTTGGCTGGACCACTGGAACACTGGCCTGAACAGTTGGCTGAGCCACTGGAACACTAGGTATGGACTGAGCCACGACGGGCTCTGCCACACTAGGTGAACTGCGGAACCTCCAGTTCATCTGGCATATCACATCATTAGACGGGCCGTTGTTCCCTCTATACTCCTCCACTGCCACGCAAGCTCTGCGGGCAGGGGTCAGGTGACGCAGCACCGACAGGATAACTCTCCAATACAGGATAACGACAGGGCTATTCACTGGATGTAATGAATATATGCTAACCTGTGGCCACTTCATTGCTGAACACACTGCTCGTAGTGGTGGCATGTCTGGTCCTTGGATTCTGCATCCCCTGGGAATGCCTGCTCGCTGCTGGAGCCACAGCACAAACTCCGCTGAGGTAATGTCCTCCTGCCCAGTGAGCCACCTGGCCAGTAAGATAACCATGTGGCCTCTAAATCTCTGGAACCGCTGGTCCTGCATAACCTCTCGAGAGAATCTAGTCTCGAACATGGGTGACAAGTGGTCAGCTAGAGCATGTTCTCTGAGGTGCCTGGTGATGACAGGGCACTCTGGTACGGGACAGGCCACATCCCGGTCACTCACCCGCCAGGTCCTTTCTTTATACCCGCTGTAGAACAGGTGCCTCCGGCTCTCTAGAGACACTTACCTCTGGTATTACTGGTACCTCCAGCGATACTGTGTTGGCCACAGGTCCTTCCTGGACAGGTTCTTCCCTCCTGACCCTTCTCCTGTGGGTGGCTGGATCCAACACCGAAGTGTCAAAAGGCTGAATGCCCACTCCCGGCTGGGAGTCACAACTGTTTGGCCTCCAAGACCTTGTTTCATCCTCACTGCCCTCGTCGGAGCACGATCTGAAGGATTCAGAGTCTGACATTCTGAAAAATATATAAAAAAAAAAACCAAACATTAGAAAACCTGACAATTTAGTGAATTTGTTAAACTACTTGTTTTCTCCCCCTCCTTTGTCTTTTGAGGGTGGAGTAGTACGAACAAGTTGACAGTTGGGACAGATGTAGGGATCTATCTCATTGGCCTCCTGTATTGACATACCTATACAGGTCAGGTGGAACCATTCCCTACAGTTATCACATTGAACCATTGTCTCACCAGTGTCTGGGCCCCGACACACACAGTACTGGGGAGTAGTAGGCTTGGTCTTATTGCCTGCCAAGACATCCTCACCCCTTTTAAATTGGTCCCTACATGTTTCTAACCAAACAGGAATTTTTCTATCCCCACATGGCTTAAGCCTGTCATGGTTAGTATTGAAAACCACCCGTTGGAGTTTCACCTTGTACACATACCCAGTAACCTTACTAATAATGATACCTGGCCCCTTCCATGGTGACCCCAATTTCTTACATTTTCCCTTTATCTGGGCAGTATCGAGGACATATACAAGATCCCCCGGCTGGTATGATTTTTCCAATACTCTTAGTCCCTTTTCATTTTTTCTTGGGAGGTCTTAAGCTTATCCCGTGCAATGGTATGTGCACTTTTGATAGCTTTTTCTAGATCTACAATATAGCTGTCAGCACCCTCATATTTCTTTTCACTCTGACTACCGAACATAAGGTCTGCTGGCTGATTGGTCTCTCTGCCTAGCATGAGCTTGTTCGGTGTGTACCCTGTACTCCTGTTGACACTAGATCTCATGGCTCCCCCTAGTTGAGCAAGGTGTTGATCCCAATTATCTTGTTGTGAGTCAACAAAGCATCTCACTGCATCCATGAGACTGCGGTTCTGTCTCTCTACTTGTCCATTTGACTGAGGACGATATGGAGTTGTTCTAGCCTTATGAATTTGCAGCAATTCACATACTGCTTTAAAGAGTGCACTCTCAAAGTTACGTCCCTGATCTGAGAATAACTGGAATGGGTAACCAAATCTTGTGAAAAACTCATTAATGGCAGCCTGAGCGGTCACCTCAGCTGTTTGTGACGGTAGTGGTATGCATTCTGTCCACTTAGTGAATTGATCTGTCATCATCAAGATATGTTCGTTGTTCTGTTTTGTCTTTGGCAAAGGGCCCATAAAGTCTATGTGAACTCTCTCCATAGGGTACCCAGCATGGTACTTGGTGAGAGGACACTTACCATGTCTGCTTGCTTTCTTGTTCTTGTTGCAGGTATCACAACTAAGTACAAACACGTTAATGTCTTTGGTCATGTTATACCAGTGATATTTATCCTTGATCTTGGACATCGTCCTTGACACACTTTGGTGTCCTGCGCTTGGCAGTTCATGACTGAGCTCCATTACCGTCTGTCTTAAAGAAGCAGGTACAACCAGCCTTGTATTGGCTCCCTCCGTCTTGGGTTGACTCTTTAAAACACCATTGTCCATAAAAAATCTTTGCTTATTAATCCAGTGACTCTTGGCTGCTGGTGATGCCAAGAACAAATCATTGGACAGAGGTTCACTGCCATCTTTTAAATAAGGTAGGATGAACATCAGGTCTGGATCACTCTCCTGTCCCGTTTTGATTTCCTCCTCACTGAAACCTGAGATGGTTATGCCCTCTTCTGGTGCGGTTGCTGCCACGACGCAATCAGAATGACTGTCCATTACAATTCTTGCTGTCGAAGGAGTAAAAATCAATTCCATTCCTGTACTGAACGGGAGTAAATCACATTCCGGAGTCGGCTGGCTGGCTACTGGCTCAATTGAGTCCAAGCTACTGGTGTGGCAGCAATCTTCAATAACTGCAAGTTCAACTGGTACTGCAGGTTTTTCCAAGGTTGAAACTTTTTCCGGTGTTTCAAATAACAGCATCATTGCTGTTGCTACCCTTTTAAGTAATCTTGGCTTCTGCTTTCTTTTTCTAGCCAGTGGGACTGTTTCATCTACATCACACAAAAACTGTGCCCAACTTTGATGTGCTCGCTGGCAGTAATTACAGCCCTTGCAAGGTAAACTTGCTAGTATGGTGTCTGCAGTATAATGTGGACATTCTTTCAACCTATCCGGGAGACGGGACAAGACATCAGCATCAATGTGTTTTTTACCTGGCCTATGCTTTATAACAAGGTCATATTGGCTGAGCTCTTCTAACCATCTAGCCAGCTGTCCCTGGGGCTCCTTGAAATTGACAAGCCATGTCAAACTACTGTGGTCTGTCCTCACCGTGAATTGTCTTCCCAGAAGGTAGTGTCTAAACTGTCTAGTAAATCTAATTACTGCCAACAACTCCTTTCTAGTTGTACAATAACGTTTTTGTTCTGCTGTAAGTACAAAACTACCATATGCTATGGTGCGTTCTTCTCCATTTTGCACCTGAATGAGCTCAGCGCCTATTGCATTTTGGGAGGCATCTGTATCTAGGATGAAATAATCTTTGTTGTTTGGTAATGTCAATACCGGTGCAGTTAACAAGCTGTCTTTTAACGTCTGGAATGCAAGTTGACGTTCATGGTTCCATGAAAACAAATTTTTTCCTGTTACTTCATATAGTGGAGCAGAGATCCTGGCATAGTCCTTGATAAATGAACGGTGGTAGTTCACAAATCCCAGAAATTGTTCAATTTCCTTTGTGCATGTAGGCACCACCCAACCACTTACTGGTTGCAAATGTTGCTGACCTATTTTGAGGCCCTGGTTACTTACACACCTCCCTAAAAATTCTACAGTCGTTCTAAACAAAGCACACTTTTTAGGCTTTAATCTAAGTCCGTACTCTCTAAATCTTGTAAATACCTTCTCTAAATTTGTGAGGTGTTCATCGAAAGATGGTCCTAAAACCAATATGTCGTCTAGGAAAGCCAAGACAGTTTTCCACGTTAATCCCCTGAGGACAAGGTTCATCACTCTGGCATAAGTCCCTGGTGCGTTGCACAGTCCAAAAGCCATCTTGACACACCCAAACAACCCATACTTGGTAACAAATGCCGTCTTCTTACGGTCCTCTGGCTTGATCTTGATTTGCCAGTACGCACTATTAGCGTCCAGTTTGGAGTACCATATGTTGCCAGCCAAGGTATCCAGACACTCATCTATTAGTGGCAAAGGAAAGAGATCACGTGATGTCACTGAATTAAGCCTTCTAAAATCTATGCACCAGCGCACTCCCCCATCCTTTTTCCTGATAAGGACTGGTGCTGAAGCCCATTCTGATGTTGAGGGTTGTATAACTCCAGCATCTAACATTTTCTTGAGGTGCCCCACATCCTCCTGAACAAAACAAGCTGGGGTCCCAACACTTGGCTCTTGAGGATCCTCCATAGATTCAATTACTGCCACAGCATGTGCCTCAGCTATTTCTAGTCCACTCTGGAGTCGGACAGGGTTGTCCGTCACATTTGTCCTTTTAGCACAAACTGATCTGGGAATCAAAAGTGTAGTCTTTGAGTTTGGTTCTATCACAAAATCATTATCTTGTACTGGTACTGTACAATTCATTCGCATTACTGAATTCGGTGGGACTACTACCGAGGTTGGTATCGTAATTCTGTTTACTGAGGGTTGAGCAGATGGTGTCTCTCCTCCTAAGACTAGCTTAACCGTCTTGTCGTTGATGGACATGTATCCTTGACCAATGTTGAGTATGACATTATTACTAGCTAGAAAGTCATGGCCAAGAAGCATCTCACAGTCAATTGGAGCAATATATAGCTGATGGCTGAAAAGTAAGTCATCTATCCTGAAAAGAGTAGGGTTAGTAATCCGGCAGGTCATCTGCATGTCTCGGCCTGCACCATGCATAAGTGTCTCTTTAATAACACAAGGTTGTTCTTGTAAGGAATCAAAAACCTTGTCTTGCATAATGGTAACTTTCGAGCCTGTATCAATCAAGGCAGTCACTAGCTTGTCCTGGACTTGTACCTTCACTCTCAAGAGTCGAGCAGTCCCAATAGTTCCTACAACTGTAAACCCATTAGATGGCCCCTCAGTAACTGAGTCCTCTGGCACATTAATTGTAACTGATTTGCGTGCTGTTTGATTGTTCTGTTTGGGAGGCTGCCTGCCAGGTGAATTATTTAACTCTGGGCAATCTCTTTTGTAATGTCCCTGCTTGTGATAATAAAAACACGCCCCATCTGGAATCTGTGTCCTGCGGATACCGGAACGATTATTATAATAACCTCTCCTGCCTTGTCCACGTCCACGAGAGGTATCTGCTCTATAGTCACGACTGGGCGAAGTACCATTAGATCTGTTTGATTGTCGCATCTCCTCAGTTGACAATGTTTCCTTTCCCTGACTGGTGGAGTAGACCTATGTGCCGTTATAGGGTTTGACCTGTTGATGGTGGGTTGAGGTGGTTGTTGACCTGTAGCCCTATGGTTGACTGGTTGATTGACAGTTGTCGGAATTGATCTGTTGAAAGTTGGTTGAGTAGGCATTTGTCTGCTCGACATGGATGTGCCCTGTGGTTGATGTTGTATGTTGCTTAAAGTATGCCGGGTAGATTGTTGAATTGTTTGTTGAGTTGGGTGTGTGTTGGTGACAGTGTGATCACCAGGTAGTTGAATGGCTCGAGTATGTGATCGAGAGTAGTTGACGTTATGCTCAACAGGGAGTTGAACAGCTTGTTGACGTTGTTGGTTGAAGTTGACGGTATGTTCCACAGGCTGTTGAACAGTTTGTTGACGTTGGTTGAAGTTGATGGTATGTTCAACAGGCAGTTGAACAGTTTGTTGACGTTGTTGGTTGAAGTTGATGGTATGTTCAACAGGGAGTTGAACAGCTTCTTGACGTTGTTGGTTGAAGTTGATGGTATGTTCAACAGGGAGTTGAACAGTTTGTTGAGGCGGTTGAATATAGTTGACTGAATTATCTAACGACCGACTGTGTTGGTTGCTTGTTTGCCTATTCTGGCTGTAGAAGTCCTGCTCAGTAGGCGGTTGACTTTGTAGAAACCTATCATTGAGATTAGGGTTCTCTAAATCTCGCTCTATCATAACAGTTGATAGCTCGTATGCTTTACAGTTTCCACCCATAAACCTGGGTTGCTGGTTCAGCTGAACTTCTATCATACTTTCACTATTGTCGTGTTGAATACCTACAGACTGGTTGTTTTCTTGACACCTAAAGGCCTGATCTTGACTTGGCGGATCTGGCTTATCTGATGGTTCATATTCAACATTTTCCTGTTTATCATATTGTGATCCACGTCCAGAGCCAATTACTGCTGGTTGTAATGTTTGACTGTGAAGTAGTGATTCCTCACAACAGGACAGAATATCATCTGATATTCTGCAACGGTCCATCTCCTGGGTAGGATATTCATTTTCGTCGATGCATGATGGCATGGATCTTGTCGACTTGTGATCAACCTGCGAGTTCCACACTGTACGTTGCACTGCAAGTGTCGAATCCATGACAATCTCCGAGACAGAAAAAACCGGTTGATCTAATTTAGGTTTTGTATAGATTTCACCCCCCTGGACAGGTGCGAACGTAGAACCGTGTTGGTCTATCCACCTCTGTGTGTCCGTCTTAAATTGTTGGGCAATCTCCTGCCTAATAGTACGAGGAGTACAGGGTGTTGACTCAAAATTGGCTCCCCCTCCCTCATGTGATTTTACCTGGGTATCTGTCTCATAGTCTTGTGACACATGTGGCTGACCTTGATACCATGCATCAACATTGTCCATGTCATTCAATTCACATGGGGAAAAATCAATCATTTCTGACACCTGGGACATTTTATTTCTCGTATATGGTATTTGGGCCAATATTTCAGGTGTAATTGCTTTATTTCTCATAAATATGATTCTATGAGCGATAGCCGTACCAAGGCCAGGTACATGTAGGAGAACAGACTCCGGACTGGAGTTGATTTTAATTTTATACCCACTCATTGTGTTTAATAATGACCTATATGCAATGATACTCTCAATATAAATAAATGACAAGACAATAACCAAAGAAAAAACAAGTCTTTATTGATTCTAAATCCCGTTTACAAATAGCAAAGATGTGTATTGCATATGAAAACAAATCACGGAAATCACTTCCGGTATTGATCTCAAGTATCGTCATTACCTGGTAACACGAAATCACGCGAGACTCAATCTGAAAAAATAAAACTTTGAACAAAGTTTGAAAACTTTCACAGACAGTGAAAAACCTATCCCAAAACGCTTTTTTCAATGAGGTACTGCTTCTAAAGCTTTTATTTGAGCCTAAACCGACTTCCGAGGTCACATAATAGCCAAATAAATTCTGCAAGTCACGCTTGATTGCACCTGGTCAAAATTCCCTGACCAAAATGGCTACCCAGGTCCCACGATGTGCGTTCGAACCACCCGCACTACCAATAATGTGGTGTTCGTCTCGGGAAAGACTATTTCCCCTGAAAGGACCCGACCTGGACTTATGATATATGACAAGAGAAGGCTCTATTACTGTAATTACCTCTATTATCGGGCGTTGATGCTGTCTCTTCGTGTGTAACGTCTCTTCACTTCGAAGGTCAGTCGCAAGAGGGCGCTGCAGGCGTGCGCAGACTCCGTCCTCAGCTGCATCTATCAAGAGGCCCACTGGTGTCAGTTATCTGCTCCTAGCTTGGAGAACCCAGGGCTTAGGGTAAAGATACAACATAAGCAAGAAAAAGAATTTACATGTCATTGTAATTAATCTACAGTAACTCCTCTGTGGCTGCTGTTATTAGCTTACTAAAGTATCTGTATCATCATAGCCAATATCATCGTTGCCACGGTGATACAGGTAGACATAATTGTGTTCAGACACTTAACAGAAACTTAGTTAACTTGCACTGAAATTAAATTTAGCAATCGAGAATATCTGTTTACAACTCTTGGTCAGGACAACTGTCTTAAAGATAATTTTAGCTTTTGACTATTCTGCGAAAAGGCTAGTCCAAATAATTATGACGTCTTGGAAGGCTATTTTAAATTTTTCCTTTGGCGCCTTCCTGCGACGTCATAATGCTGAAGCCACCATTTTCGATTGGACCACAGGAGTTTGAAATCCTAGCAATAAAGGTGTATAAATATGCCAAACTCGACTATCACAGTAGAGGTTCGCTCGAAGAGAGAAGCGACGGGAATGCAACTGATTTTCCAACTTTTTTGAAAAGGGACTTAGGATCGGAATAAACGCTATCCGTCAATTATTAAACATAGTTTTACTTCAATTAACCATTTAAACTACTTTGCAGGTCACTAATTATTCATTTACAGCTTATTTTGACGTCCTGACAGAAATGCAGTTTTCTATGATTCCATACCCTGAAGTCCTAATGATTGAGGCTCGCACTGAATATATGCAAATGAGGTATTCTTATTAATTAAACAAACAGTCGAAATATATTATACAGATTTTTTAAGTACTTGCTAGTAATTAATCCTAAAGTATTATGATGTCAAACTATTAAAAAAACCCAGTCCTTTTTTTCATTTAAATTGTTCTGTTAGTCAAGGGAAATAACTCTTCTGAGTAAAAAGTTTACATGCGGGAAATTTAAATATTTCACTTATTTGAAAACTTAGTAAGCAGTGCTAAAGAAAGAAAACTTGATTATGTCTGATCAGATTAGTGCAGTTATATGGTAATACATGTTTTCATCAATAGACAATACCTTAAAGCTGTTACCTGATATCCTCATTTAGAATTTCTATTGCACACAAAAAAAGGGGGAGCACATGCCCAGAAATAAGTCATAAATTTTATGGTGAAGGGTTCCCAGCAATGGAAAGCTTTTTATCAATGAAGGGTCCTTACGTTAGAAATATAAGTAGAAATGAGGGATGTGAACTAAATTAGCATTAATGGAAAAACATAAAATATTTTAAAAATCAAAATAATTATGAGTGTCTGAAAAAAAAAGTTGAAAAGATTTCAGCAACCTATGATTTATGGTTCTATAAAAATACATTTAATATAAAATACATATTAAAGATGGTGCAATAATAATCATTCATATTGGTTATTCATTGGTTCATGATGTCTAATAAAATATGTCTTTAAATCACAGGAGTTTGAAATCCTAGCAATAAAGGTGTATAAATATGGCCAAACTCGACTATCACAGTAGAGTTTCTCTTGAAGATTGCAAGTTACTCATTTCAATCTGATGGAAAAAAGTATATAGACTACTTTGAATCAAATAAATTTATGATAGCTTGTTTTGCATAGAAAAGGAATGCCATTTTGTTTTTGTAATAAATTATTTATTTATATTAATAAAAAAATGTCAACAATTTAAAATATACCATAACTTTTGGAAGCTTGCTTTGACCAAACTCTTCTATCTGTAATAGTGAAATGAAGATGGGCCTGTCTAAGAACCTTTAATACTTTTAACTAAACACCAAAGTTTCGACTTTTATTTGGGTATTCTGTTTACTGGTTTATATAACCAGTTTATAAAAATATTTAACAGCTGCATGTATACTATACAAGATATATTTCTGGTAAATTCAACTCAAACCAATGTATTAGATTAAATGGTTGCCTTTGACCTCAACTATTGCGTACTTCTGGTACAAATATATGAAGCATACAAAAGTTCTGATGGTCTATACAAACAACAAAACATTTATTTCTCGTGTGAATCTATGACCTTGTCAGTAGACCAAACTTTTGAAGTACCATATATATAAGTATATATACAAGTCTAAATTGAAAACAACGTTCAAACCTATGATTGCGTTGGATAAAAACCGCAATTTTTATACGTGTGCATGCAAAACAAATTTCTTGGTAGAGGGGTCTAAATACAGCACAAACAACATTTTCCAAAAGACCAAATGAGTGAAAAAGTATATTTTAACAAAAGTGACGCTCGAATAAAAATAGTTGAAAAGGCCAAATAAAGAAAGAAGTTGAGTAATCTATTCCTTGGGTAGAAAATCCTTGGCATTTCGAAAATGTCAAAGTTTATAAAAGGACAGTGACTCAAAAAAGAAAACAAAAGAGAAACAGCTAGAGGTCAGAATACCATAAGCAATGATGACCGTGCTTGAAAGTCACATGGCAAGCTCTTATTGCCGTGTCCTGAATTTAGATAAGAAAAGCGAAAATTCGCATTCGCGAGTGAAATTAATATTTATGCATGAACGTGGTATTTTAGCGCAAGAAATAGTAAATAGAAATCATACGCATTTGCGTCATCACATATATTAATCTAATAGTTGAATTCGGATGTCAAACTACCTACCTCAAGTGTTTTGACTCCGGATTCATTGACATTTTATCCGGATTTTTGTGAACGCAAACCGAAAGTGTGCGTGTGAACAGGGTGATGTATAATGTGTATGAATCAAGACGTGTAGGATAGCTGACCAACACAATGAATACAATTTTCAAAATCGTACCATTGTACAAATATTTAGATGCTATAATGTTGAACTAATAAAAGAAAAAATAATTAACATTATGATAGTAATTAAATTTTGTTATGATTATTGTAAAATAAAAAAATACGTTTTTTTGTGAGATGCAAGGATTTAAAATCCTTGTGAATTGAAACCACGCAAGTATTTTTTCATTCACGACCGTTTAAAATTTAGATATTTAGCTAACTTTGGGTACGCATCCCTGCTCATACGTTACATATAATTTTCATAAATGTAATGACTGATCAAACCTGTGAGACGTAATGCACGTATACATTACAATTTTAATTATATTCTATAATTATTAGGAATAAATTCAGTCTCAGTTTTACCTTAACAATGAATATTCTCTTAGTCTGGTAGTATCTATTAATGAAATTAGATATTTTTTCACAGAAAAATCCTTTTGTTTGATTATCTTTCTGCTTTCCGACTACTGTGTTTCCGACCTTAGATAAATATTTTTAACAGAAATATCGTTTTCTTAATTTTCTTCATTCTTTCCGACATTTTCTCATGCTATGATTGAAATACTAAATATCAAATGATAAACGTTCAAAAATAATCAGTTTAGTCTGGGTCATTGTATATCAATAAACTATTCCCAGGTTTATTTAATACAACACACACAACGCGTAGAGGGACCGTCTCAAAGCATGAATTATATAATTGCGTTATCATTATACTTGATATTTAATAAACATTCACATTATTAAAAACATATATGTTTTGTCAAAAGGCAAATAGGTTCTTACATATAAATAATTTTTAGAATGCAACCTAGTCTTTATTGTTTTACTTTCAAATCTACAAATGAACCGTTTGTCGGATTGTTGAAATATACAATGTTACGTTGTAGCCTATCCATAGAGGGACCGTATCAAAGACATAAATAACTACCTATATAAATGATGGAAAATTTTCGAGACGTTCCGAGAATCGTGATTCCGAGGGATATCGAGTGTCCCATAGACACTTCCAAAACTCGCCAATATGTAACGCAAAAAATATTTTCTTAGACTTCACTCATTGTGTGTAAACCAATGCTCTGTCAAATATTTAATCTCAATCCAAATTCAGAGATGTATTGCACAATTAATAGAAATTGGAAATAAATTCATAGTTAAAAATAGATAGAGCATCATCATATTCTAATTTTAGAAAATATGTATAAATATAGTCTGAATTTTACTGCTCATTGTTAGATATTTTGAAAAATAATTAGAGGCAAGTTTTATAGATTTTTGAAAAACATTGTATTAATGATATTTTGGAAATTAGTTTTTCCGTGTTTTTTTTATGAACTTCGTGGTAGGTTTGTTTGTTATTCTGTATATTGATTGTTAGTTGCTTAATGTCCAGTCGCAAATATTTCATGCATGTTCAGGACGAGAACAAATTAACAATAAATATAATAGGTAGGTCCTGTAATAGAGGCCGTCAGGGATGAAGGTCGTGTAAATTTAAAATGCCACAGGAAAATGAGGGTATATTTGATAGGGACAGAAATTAGGCTTGCAACAGGCCACTTACGGACCATTCGAAGAGCGTGGCACTCTCTTTACACGAGACATCGGATTTAACGTCCCTAATCTGACCGTAAGTGGCTGCGCACTTGTTCATCCCGCACAGCTTAACGGGCGCCCCACTTTGATGAGAGTTTTACTGCTTGCTTACTAAATCGATATGTTATACATTGCATAATTTATACAGTATACTCCAGCTACATTAGAATATATTATTAAAAGTAATTAGTTATACATGTTGGTTATTCTAGAAAATATTTTAAGATACGCGTTACTATACCTTACTTTGCGACGATCAAGTAACGTTTTTTTTTTTTAGTAAAAACAATGATGCAATTTCGAAAAATATTTTCTGATGATGAGGGATGATATAATTGATTTATATTTATGTTCATGGTCATACTTTTTCTTTAAAGAAATCAGCAATTTTGGCAGAGATTGTAGCTTAGACAGGACTGTACTTGAAAAAATGTCACCAATATTGGAATTCAGTCGATTAACTACCGTCGGCATTAAATAACAAACATAAATGGAGAATGTGTCCATGGGACACAGATGATGCCCCCACTTGCATGTAACGTTTAAAAGGGACACAACTCCAGAACGGTAAAAGTAACGCCACCCAACTTCGAACTTGATCTGTTAGGTAATAAGCATTGTGTATAAGTTTCATATTTGGTTGAGGCAAACTAAAAGTTTGAGAACGGAATCCAATTTTAGAACGTACGTACTTCGCCTAGTGGCGGGGGCATTACAAAAAGAACTTTATAAACGACGTGCTTTCGAAACGCTTTTCTGGATTAGAAACACTCGAACCGAAACATTTCAAAACTAGGGATGTGTAAATACATAGACACCTTATGAGCTACAATGTGTAAATGACTAATGGGGAGATGGAACGATTTGCAATCGAATTAGAATCTTTGAACACACAATATTTGAAAAGTGTGCCTTTATTTTATTTATTTGTTAAGTATCAGTTTGCAAATGAATTTTACATTTGTAATTGCAATACAAAGTTTATATTGTCCTTATCAAATAATTTCAAAATACACTTTCATTAAAAAAAATTGACAGGAATGAAGATTCTTCATCCGAACATTGACACTATCTTACGTCACTCGTGGTTGTACAAGGTAAGCTAACAGTTAAATGACCTGACTAAAATATCCATCTGTAAAAAACAGTTCAGTAGAATAATTAAAATTACGTCACGGGACGGAAACAGAAAACCATTTATAAGGATTATAAAGAATACAACATTATGGTTTCAATTCCATCAGGCAAAGAGGGCCTTATATGGATTTGGAGACAAAATTTCGAATATTTTTATTTAACACATTTCCGATTATTAATATTCTAACCTATCCAATTTACGAGGAAATCAAGTCTTACAACCGTTTTATTTAGAGTCCTACCATCTTTTTTTTCGATACACATACAGTACAATAATTGTATAAACAAGCAATAATATGTAGTATTATGAAATATTTTTCAATTAATCTTTTAATGAAACCCTGAAGTTTTTTACGATTGACATATACATAATAGACTGGCGAGGCAAACGTTTGTTTATTGTTTTGACACGATAGACATTTAAACACACGCAGAGAACAGACTACTGAAAAAGGGGTTAAGAAAACACAGAAACTTAAATAGTGGATGCTTCTTAATAATCACATAATTCTCTATTTAAAAATTAATGAATTTCTATCCTTTAACCTGTGCATTTGTTCCTCTAAAAGACTATAAGTTTACTCAATTTACCTAGTTGACATCGTTTGTGTCGGACAATCTGAAGTAACACGTAAAGGATGATTGATTGATTGGTGTTTAACACCACTTTCGTCACTATTGACTATTTTGTGGCCATCAGTTTTTATTGTTGGAAGAGTGCCCAGATAAATTACCGACCTTCGGTAGGAAAACTGACAATTCTAGTCAATTAAGATAGGAGTCGAACGAACCGGCCACGTGCGGGATTCGGACTCAAAACCTCAGTGTTGACATGCGACAGGCTAGTGATATAGTCGCATTACACCAGAGTTGGTAGACGAAATAAGCAGTTATTATTCATACATCCTATTCTACGATCCCGTAGAAATTTTCATAATACGTGATGGGACGATATTTACATGTTGAATAATAAATCCCTCCCATCTTCACGTATAAATATCAACATGGCGGAAACACTCTTTAACCATGCTTTAATTACAGTTTTAAAGAAATTAAATATAACCTTTCCTCTTCAGGTTTTACAAAGAGAATGTATACAATCTTTATTATTTCACAAAGACGTGTTTGGTATTCTTTCAACTGGCTATGGTAAAACCCTCATTAAATTTTACTGTGTTCCTGATTTATTTTGGATTCACCAACTGTTAGCCACTATATTGGTCTGCAACAGCGCTGTGTGCAATGAGCATGAATTTTCAATTGTCATCATCATATCACCGCTCGTTAGTTTAATGAAAGACCAAGAAATCACCATTAATTTCATGGGGATCGACTGTGCTCATCTTGGCGAAAAAACAAATTTGGAATGCAGAACGCTTTTTGATATACCTTTTTGACAGTTTGGGAACAAAAAGACATAAATAAGGTAAAGAAGTGTTTGGCACTACTGATAAGAAAAATGTGTGAAAAACTTGAGTTAGCCTCAGCTGATTTGGGAGCCTCACGTTCATTTATAGCCCATTTCCTCTGTTTGTTTTTCCTGGTGTTACCGTAAACATGGTAAAGAGAAGAAAAGCCGTGGAACTTTCCAAAAATTTACAACTCGCTCGTGTGCGTATTTTGACACGCCCTAATTTAATAGCTTTTCAAAACGATTGGATCCAGACTCTACGTATTGGTATGGTACGTCTGGATGACCGAGACTAGCTAGTGATGAGGTAGTTGGACTACTGACACCACTCAGCCACCGAGGCCCCACACGTCGATGATGAGATTCAGCATAAGCTTTAAATCTTTTATGTATGTTTATCTCTCAAAGCATAAGCTTTATAAACAAACAAACAAACAAACATATATTTATATCTTTTATGTATTTTTATTTTTCAAAATATAATCAAACTAACATACATCACCTCTTAAAATGAGACTCGTTAATTGACAATTACACGTGGAGACGGGTTAAAAGTCGAAGAAAAATAAAAGATGACTAGTTTAAGTCGCAATGATCTAGTACAACTCTTCCAACGAAAATCCTACATGGAGCAAATACTGCATTTCACGACGGTATTTATCACCAGTTTGAGAGGAATTCATTGATATATGTCGGTCAAAGAACTAGAAATAAACTAATATCGACAGATATTTCAGCACTACAAATAACCTTTATCAGATAAGCGTCAGTCCCTTTTCAAAAAAGTAAAAATCAATAAGTTCTTTGTGTATTAAAAATACAGGTAATCTTGAAATTTATCCTATTAAAATATGTTTTTATATCAATTCGGCACATAGAGCATGCGGAGGAGGAGTTGGACTGGGAAAGTGTTTGGGGTTAAATTAACAAGCAATGCAGTCCATACTAGGAACTATAATAATTGTAGACAACGAAACGAACGGTTCTCGGGCAAGTATTGGGATGTCAAAGATACCCGTCCACTTCGATTAATATAAGGGCGTAGTATTGAAATAATATTGTTTTTAATAGGATTAAGTCTAATATTTGTTTAGTCCCCTGTAGATATTTCATCCACGTCTTCTTTTTCCACTCTGGTGGACAGTTGTTCATTTTATTAGGGGGTATTAATACATGTAGTACTATTATTATTATTGTAAGCAAGAAAAAAAAATAAACATGTCATTGTAATTAATCTACAGTAACTCCTCTGTGGCTGCCGTGAATAGCTTACTAAAGTATCTGTATCATCATAGCCAATATCATCGTTGCCACGGTGATACAGGTTGACATAATTGTGTAGATATTTCATCCACGTGTTCTTTTTCCACTCTGGTGGACAGTTGTTCATTTTATTAGGGGTATTAATACATGTAGTACTATTATTATTATTGTAAGCAAGAAAAAAAAATAAACATGTCATTGTAATTAATCTACAGTAACTCCTCTGTGGCTGCTGTGAATAGCTTACTAAAGTATCTGTATCATCATAGCCAATATCATCGTTGCCACGGTGATACAGGTAGACATAATTGTGTAGATATTTCATCCACGTCTTCTTTTTCCACTCTGGTGGACAGTTGTTCATTTTATTAGGGGGTATTAATAAATGTAGTACTATTATTATTATTGTAAGCAAGAAAAAAAAAATAAACATGTCATTGTAATTAATCTATAGTAACTCCTCTGTGGCTGCTGTGAATAGCTTACTAAAGTATCTGTATCATCATAGCCAATATCATCGTTGCCACGGTGATACAGGTAGACATAATTGTTCAGACACTTAACAGAAACTTAGTTAACTTGCACTGAAATTAAATTTAGCAATCGAGAATATCTGTTAACAACTCTTGGTCAGGACAACTGTCTTAAAGATAGCTTTAGCTTTTGACTATTCTGCGAAAAGGCTAGTCCAAATAATTATGACGTCTTGGAAGGCTATTTAAATTTTTCCTATGACGCCTTCCTGCGACGTCATAATGTTGAAGCCACCATTTTCGATTGGACCACAGGAGTTTGAAATCCTAGCAATAAAGGTGTATAATTATGCCAAACTCGACTATCACAGTAGAGCTTCTCTCGAAGAGAGAAGCGACGGGAATGCAACGGATTTTCCAACTTTTTTGAAAAGGGACGTTTTTGATCGGAATAAACGCTATCCGTCAATTATTAAACATAGTTTTATTTCATATAACCATTTAAACTACTTTGCAGGTCACTAATTATTCATTTACAGCTTATTTTGACGTCCTGGCAGAAATGTAGTTTTCTATGACTCCATACCCGGAAGTCCTAATGATTGAGGCTCGCACTGAATATATGCAAATGAGGTATTCTTATTAATTGAAAAAACAGTCGAAATATATTATACAGATTTTTTAAGTACTTGCTAGTAATTATTCCTAAAGTATTATGATTATAACTATTAAAAAAACCCAGTCCTTTTTTTTCATTTAAATTGTTCTGTTAGTCAAGGGAAATAACTCTTCTGAGTAAAAGGTTTACATGCGGGAAATTTAAATATTTCACTTATTTGAAAACTTAGTAAAAGCAGTGCTAAAGAAAGAAAACTTGTTTATGTCTGATCAGATTAGTGCAGTTATATGGTAATACATGTTTTCATCAATAGACAATAGCTTAAAGCTGTTACCTGATATCCTCATTTAGAATTTCTATTGCACACAAAAAGGGGGAGCACATGCCCAGAAATAAGTCATAAATTTTATGGTGAAGGGTTCCCAGCATTGGAAAGCTTTTTATCAATGAAGGGTCCTTACGTTAGAAATATTAGTAGAAATGAGGGATGTGAACTTAATTAGCATTAATGGAAAAACATAAAATATTTTAAAAATCAAAATAATTATGAGTGTCTGAAAAAAAAAGTTGAAAAGATTTCAGCAACCTATGATGTATGGTTCTATAAAAAATACATTTAATATAAAATACATATTAAAAATGGTGCAATAATAATCATTCATTTTGGTTATTCATTGGTTCATGATGTCTAATAAAATATGTCTTCAAATCACAGGAGTTTGAAATCCTAGCAATAAAGGTGTATAAATATGCCAAACTCGACTATCACAGTAGAGCTTCTCTTGAAGATTGCAAGTTACTCATTTCAATCTGATGGAAAAAAGTATATAGACTACTTTGAATCAAATAAATTTATGATAGCTTGTTTTGCATAGAAAAAGAATGCCATTTTGTTTTTGTAATAAATTATTTATTTATATTAATAAAAAAAATAGGTAAAAATAAATTAAATTTCTACCCACCAACCCCCCTTTTTTGAATGTGGCAGTAAACTCAAATTTTTGGTGTTAATACTAGTATACTAAAAGGGTTAGTTTTGACATTATATAATCACATGCACAAATGTTTGCATGTCAACAGTTTAAAATATACCATATTTTTTGGAAGCTTCCTTTGACCAAATCTCTTCTATCTGTAATAGTGAAATGAAGATGGGCCTGTCTAAGAACCTTTAATACTTTTTAACTAATCACCAAAGTTTAGACTTTTATTGGGTATTCTGTTTACTGGTTTATATAACCAGTTTATAAAAATATTTAACAGCTGCATGTATACTATACAAGATATATTTCTGGTAAATTCAACTCAAACCAATGTATTAGATTAAATGGTTGCCTTTGACCTCAACTATTGCGTACTTCTGGTGCAAATATATGAAGCATACAAAAATTCTGATGGTCTATACAAACAACAAAAAATTTATTTCTCGTGTGAATCTATCACCTATTCAGTAGACCAAACTTTTGAAGTACCATATATATAAGTATTTAGTATATATATATATTAATCTATAACTTGACATGGTATAAACTATATAACAAATATCAGGTCAATGTGTCTTCAAGCATGACGAAAAAAAGTGTGGAAAACTTCTTATTTAAGCTCTGCACAAAATCATCAGAACGGAAATTCAAAATTGATCTGTAATTTGTCATGATAAACTATATACCAATTATCAAATCCATATCTTCAAGTGACGAAAAAAAGTGAGGAAAACTGATTATTTGAGTGAATTGTCTAAGTCCAAGGACCACAACTCTGCACAAAATCATCAGACCGGAACAAAATTTGAACTTGATCTGTAACTTGTCATGATAAAATTATATACCATTTAGCAAATCAATATCTTCAAGCATGACGAAAACAGTGCGGAAAACTAATTTGCCAGACTGACAGACAGACGGACGCAGTGCAAACCTTCGTCAGTAAGGTACTAAAAATCTACTCCCAATCTGTTACCGTCAAGATCTAGAAAAGGCCACCATTGTTAATCGTCCAAATCCTAAATTTTGCAGTCTCAATACTGAAAATTGGTAACAGACAGCTTGAAAATAATAATCATAGCCCACCTACAAATAAAGTTGATCTCTGAGAAACTTAACTATATGCAACAAACAGACACAAAGGGATAGCAATATATGTCACAATGGCTGTCTTGTTTTCATTTACAAAAACTACAGTGGATGCAAATTACAGTAGCAGTCAAATTATGGGTTATTCATCAAATCAATTGCTTACATTCACTTCATCATCATACCGTATGGGTTCTTCTCATTGTTGAAAGCGCTACTGTTGCCTATAATTACTTACATTCACTTCATTGGAACTTTGATAGTTGTCTCATTGGCAATCATACCACATCTCCTGATTTTTATATAATTAAAAATCAAACAATTGTAGATAAATCTTCCTATCCTGTGGGTCACTGACAGAAGCTTGAAATGAGATTAGAAACAATCAAATTTTTATTTCAAATACATCATAAAATAACTAGCACAAATAAAAATAAAGTGAAAATGACAGGATCTAATTCATCAGAAGTTCCCACTTGAATACATGTCCCACTTGAATCCATGAATTCCAGAGCTCTTGTGATGAAATAACAAAACATCTCACTGAAATTATAAGAGAACTATATATTGTAAAATGAATAATGTTATATACAAAAATGCACAACTGTTTAACACAACCCCTAATAACACCTTTATATGGCAAGCCATTTTTTACTGATATTTAATAAACTTTATAAGATAGATCTCATATAGTTTATAAGATAACTTATATGGTTTATAAAATATCTTATATAGTTTATAAGATATCTCATATCATAAGATATCTTATATATTCTTGATACACTATCACTTTTTGCTGCTATTGGTGGGTACAAGGTAAGGATGGTGTGGCTATGGAATATTTTTTATCCCGCTGGCTCGTCTTTATTTAATGAATGTCCAGTGCTCTTGTGATGAAATAACCAAAAAAGGCACTGAAATAAGAAAAGTATATAGTCAAATGAATAATGTAAAACTGAAAGAAAGTCAAGATACATGTTTTCCAGTGTTTTACACTGGTCATTTTGGGGCCTTTATAGCTTGCTGTGTGAGCCAAGACTTAATGTATTGAAGGCCTTATTTGACCTAACTTTTAATACATTGGGACTTGGATGGGGAGTTGTTTCATTGGCATTCATCCCACATATATTCTTATTTCTATTAATTAGTCTTATGCTCTTCAATTTTGTTCTTTACTATTATTTCTATTTGAGTGTCACTAATGTCTGGCGTTGAAAAAAAATATGAACCTGGTACCTTTGATAAGTGTTTTAAACATTATATTCATTAACTCCAAATAAATGTATTCTACTATTGTACAATAGTTCAGTTACCATTTTGTATCTGTTTAAGTTTCATATTTGGCCTGCCAAAAAATAAATAATAAATAAATCATACTCCTGTTTGTATTAATATATGCATGAAAAATTATATAGATAATTTAAAGTTAAAAGTTAGCCTTATTTTTTTAACATTCCAAGTATCTTCATAACTTATACGCCAACAGTAAATTTTGGGTAATTATATTTTCTTTTTTACTGATTATAATAGATACTTAACTGAAAAAAATCAACGTCCTGTGTTCTTGTGATGAAAATATTTCACATCTTCCTGTAATAACTAAAGTTCTATAAATTGTAAAATTAATAATGTTGCATATGAAGGGCATACTGCAAAACTTATTTATCATGCATTCAAACAAATGTATTCTCTTCTCCCAATAGGATTAATATTACTTTTACTGTTTGGTTTGTTTTCTGTGATATCCATTTGACGTGGCTCGGTACTTATACATCCCGTCAATCTGTTTGTATTATCTTTCATTTTTGCTGGTGTGTTTGGTATATGCGACTTTTTGTGTTTCTTTGGTTCTTATAACGTGACTCTGTACTTTAAAAGATCCCGTCATTATGTTATTGTTCTACTATATGTCATATTATAAATTTGAAAAAAATACTTTGAACGACTAACGACAAATCTATTTTACTCGCGTAGTGGTATTAACCATATGTGGATTCTTAAAAATTCTAAAGAACTTCTGGACAATTTTTAATCTCGGTCTATTTCTGAAATTAATTCTAACATAACTTTTGATTTTTTAACCCTGTATACCAACATTCCCCATGTGAAATTATAAAATTGTTTTGAATAAACATTGAACGACAAAATTTCTTCTTATGTGATGTTTACTTTTTCTGACGTCAGACACGCGAAGCAATGAATTTGGTTTTTAATTTGATAGATGCTTTTGTGCTTTTTTGTAAATGATTGTTTGTTTTGATATTGTAACACAGTGATGACTGCTGTACCCATATTTTGACTACTTTATTTATTATGTTTTGTTCACGCATCGTTGTAAATATAACGGAATTTGATGAGACTGTCGTACAAGTGAGAGGTTTAGCGCTATAAAACCAGGTTCAATCCACCATTTTCTACATTTGAAAATGCCTGTACCAAGTCAGGAATATGACAGTTGTTGTCCATTCGTTTGATGTGTTTTGTCATTTGATTTTGCCATGTGATTAGGGACTTTTCGATTGAATATTTTCCTCGGAGTTCAGTATTTTTGTGATTTTACTTTTTATTGTGTGTATAAGTTTCATGTTTGAATTATTTATCTTCCTTATTGGCAAAGGAATGTCTAAATTTATTTGTGGTGGATGGGCGGATCCAGCCATTTTCAAAAGGACGTTGGGGGGTGTTCAAATTCATTCCTCATTCAAATGCATTGATTGTAAAAAAGAGGGGGGTGGTTACAACACACACACACACCCTCACCCCGGTATACACCTATGTGGAGTACTTTCAAAACATATAATTGCATTGATTGAACTTTCATATTGACAACAACTAAAAATTCCAAGTTTTTTAGAGACAAACTTGTAAAAATTGCTAATGGAATTCAGGTAAATCTAAGTCGCAGTAACCAATAGTATGCTGATCAATATTCCCCTATAAAGAAGGAAATGAAAATCTAAAAATAGATGTGTTAATTGATCTAAAACCTCAGGTCTTATTTTCTAGGAATTTGATAAAGAGTCAAATTTCAAAATTATGGCTTAATAAAACATACCTTCCTACTTAAAAAGAGTCTTCCTATGAACTCCTCACTCATTATTTGCCAGTTACGTCCCACTTTTCTGGTGATGAAATAACCAAACATTTTGCTGAATTTAACGTGGCAATGGCAAGTCCCAGTTTTCTTGTGATCAAATAACCAATCATTTTGCTGAATCAAATGTGGTAATGGCAAGTCCCAGTTTTCTTGTTTTGCTGAATTTAGGTGGCAACTGCAAGTCCAGGTTTTCTTGTGATCAAATAACCAATCATTTTGCTGAATTTAATGTGGCAATGGCAAGTCCCAGTTTTCTTGTGATGAAATAACCAATCATTTTGTTGAATCAAATGTAATGGCAAGTCCCAGTTTTCTTGTGATGAAATAGCCAATCAATTTGCTTAATTTTAAGTGGCAATGGCATGTCCAAGTTTTCTTGTGATGAAAAAAAACAATCATTTTGCTGAATCTAAAATGGCAACGGCATGTCCCAGTTTTCTTGTGATGAAATAATCATATATTTCTCTAAATTGTATGTGGCAACGACATGTCCCAGCCTTCTTGTGATGAAATAACCAATCATTTTGCAGAATTTTATGTGGCAACGGCAAGTCCAGGTTTTCTTGTGATGAAATAACGAAACATTTTGCTGAATCAAATGTGGTAATGGCAAGTCCCATTTTTCTTGTGATGAAATAACCAATCATTTTGCAGAATTCAATGTGGCAACGGCAAGTCCAGGTTTTCTTGTGATGAAATAACTAAACATTTTGCTGAATCAAATGTGGTAATGGCAAGTCCAATTTTTCTTGTGATGAAATAACCAATCATTTTGCAGAATTTTATGTGGCAACGGCAAGTCCAGGTTTTCTTGTGATGAATTAACCAAACATTTCACTGAATTTAATGTGGCAATGGCAAGTCCCAGTTTTCTTGTGATGAAATAACCAATCATTTTGCAGAATTTTATGTGGCTACGGCAAGTCCCAGTTTTCTTGTGATGAAATAACTAAACATTTTGCTGAATCAAATGTGGTAATGGCAAGTTCCATTTTTCTTGTGATGAAATAACAAATCATTTTGCAGAATTTTATGTGGCAACGGCAAGTCCAGGTTTTCTTGTGATGAATTAACCAAACATTTCACTGAATTTAATGTGGCAATGGCAAGTCCCAGTTTTCTTGTGATGAAATAACTAAACATTTTGCTGAATCAAATGTGGTAATGGCAAGTTCCATTTTTCTTGTGATGAAATAACAAATCATTTTGCAGAATTTTATGTGACAACGGCAAGTCCAGATTTTCTTGTGATGAAATAACCAAGTGTCTTGCAGAATTGAATGTGGGAAAGGGAAGTCTTAGTTTTGCTGTGATGAAACAACAAAGCATCTTGCTGAAACAGATGAATAAGTCCTTAATACATTGGCAAATGCAAGTCCTAGATTTGCTGTGATGAAATAACAAAGCGTCTTGCTGAAAAGATGAATAACTCCATAGTATATTGGCTAATCCATGTCCTAGTTATGATGTGATGAAATAACAAAGCGTCTTGCTGAAACAGATGAATAACTCATTAGAATATTGGCAAATGCTTGACCTTGTTTGTTTTGCTGTGATGAAATAACAAAGCGTCTGGCTGAAACAGATGAATAACTCCATAGTATATTGGCTACTCCATGTCCCAGTTTTGATGTGATGAAATAACAAAGCGTCTTACTGAAACAGTTTTAGTCCTAGTCTTATTGAAACAGTCTATATCCTAGTTTTTTGCTGTGATGAAATAACAAAGCGTCTTGCTTAATCAATTTAAGTCCTAGTTTTTTGCTGTGATGAAATAACAAAGTGTCTTGCTGAAACAGTTTAAGTCCTAGTTTTTTGCTGTGATGAAATAACAAAGCGTCTTGCTGAAACAGTTTAAGTCCTAGTCTTGCTTAAACAGTTAAAGTCCTAGTATTTTGCTGTGATGAAATAACAAAATGTCTTGCTGAAACAGTTTAAGTTCTTCTTTTGCTGATTGCACTTCATATTGGCAAATGAATGGTTCTGTTAACGTGTGATGAAATAATAAAACATCTTGCTGTAGTAATGGGTTATATTTCGACAAATAAAAGTTCAATTTCACTTGTGATGAAATAATAAAACATCTTGCTGATTGCACTTCTTATTGGCACATGAATGGTTCTGTTAACGTGTGATGAAGTAGTAATGGAATTAAGTTTTGGCACAATAATGTTCCATTTAATTTGTGATGAAATAACAAAGCATCTAGCTGAATGGATTTTCTATATATATATATATATATTTATGCATATATATGAATGTTACAATATATCAGTGGAACTTCGATGGTTGTTGTCACACTGACATTATCTTCATGTTCTCCTTTTTTTTATTGGAAGTCAATGAAACGTTGGAATAGCCTCCATTTTTCATGTCGATTTTCCTCTACCACGACCTTTTCCCTTTCCTTTACCCTTTCTGCTGCAATTAGTACAGTACCAATTAGTTTGGTCTTTTTTTAAAATGCCTCTGTGCCTTTAATTTTAACACATTTGTAATGGAACCAGCAGTTGCATTTGTCACATGCAATGCTTTCAAATTGTATTACTGCTGGTTCCCAATCACATTCCAACTTACATATGGAACAAATATTAATTTCAGTTTTAGACCATTCATGTGCCAAGTTTTTCTTTTTAGTGATGAAAGTTTGTTCTTCATCATCTTTAGAACTTTTAGCAGTTCGTTTAGGGCAAACAACCATTGAAGTAGAAGGGGTTTTCCGATCACCCAAGGCCTGTATCTTTGTCCTTAAAGCCTGTTTTTTTCCCTAGGAATTGTTCTTTTAAACTGTTTTAATGAACCAACGAAAGCCATTCTAATAAAATGTTCCGTTACGTCACGATGTAATTCCATTAATAAAGTTAAAAAAAGTTCATTTTCAATTTTATCATCATCCTGTATATCAAATAATGAAATCCAATTTGCGAAAAGTGCATCTCACTATCAACAGCATTTCTGCAGTGCTTATGTAATTCTTCCAAATGTAAATGATAAAATTGAGAATGGACATGGGGAATGTGTCAAAGAGACAACAACCCGACCATAGAACAGACAACAGCAGAAGGTCACCAACAGGTCTTCAATGCAGCGAAAAATTCCCGCACCCGGAGGCGTCCTTCAGCTGGCCCCCAAACAAATATATATACCAGTTCAGTGATAATGAACGCCACACTAAACTCCAAATTGTACACAAGAAACTAAAATTAAAGATAATACAAGACTAACAAAGGCTAGACGCTCTTGACTTGGGACAGGCGCAAAAATGCGGCGGGGTTAAACATGTTTATGAGATCTCAACCCTCCCCCTATACCTCTAGCCAATGTAGAAAAGTAAACGCATAACAATACGCACATTAAAATTCAGTTCAAGAGAAGTCCGAGTCTGATGTCAGAAGATGTAACCAAAGAAAATAAACAAAATGACAATAATACATAAATAACAACAGACTACTAGCAGTTAACTGACATGCCAGCTCCAGACTTCAATTAAACTGATTGAAAGATTATGTCTTCATCATATGAATATCAGGCACAATCCTTCCCGTTAGGGGTTTAGTATCATACCATCATAACATATATGAGAAGAACATAACCCGTGTCATGCCAACAACTGGTTTTTAAATAAATGTGTTTAGTGCCGATGCAAAGACCCTATAAGTGAATCAATATTAACGCCAAAATATGCAATCTTTAATGACCTGACAACAGTATCGTAACTATATCCCTTCTTAATAAGTCTATTTAAAGGTTTTGTTAGCTTCAGAGGTGAATACTGACATTTTGGTGCTTTATAAAGAATATTTCCATAAAAAATTGGATGTGAAATACCTGAACGTATACGAGGTCTGCATGTTGAGCTATATTTACGAATGATGTCCTTATACCGATGATAAAATTTAGTAAATGTTTTGACTAGTTTGTGATATCGAAAACCCTGGTGTAATAATTTTTCAGTAATACATAAATTTTTCTCGTTAAAATCTAAAACATTGTTACATACACGAGCGAATCGTACAAGTTGAGATATATAAACACCGTAAGATGGTGACAAGGGAACGTCACCATCTAAAAATGGATAATTAACGATAGGAAATGAAAAATCATCTCTTTTATCATATATTTTAGTATTAAGCTTTCCATTAATGATATAGATATCAAGATCGAGGAAAGGACAGTGGTCATTGTTAGTATTAGCTTTATTTAAAGTAAGTTCAACAGGACAAATTTCTTTAGTATACATACTGAAGTCGTCATTATTGAGAGCCAAAATATCATCCAAATATCTAAAAGTATTATTAAATTTGTGTATCAGATGTTGTTTCGATGGGTCTTTGCTGATTTTTGTCATAAATTGTAACTCATAGCAATACAAAAAAAGGTCCTACAATAAGTGGTGCACAGTTAGTCCCCATTGGAATTCCGATAACCTGACGATATACGGAATCTCCAAAGCGAACAAAAATGTTATCTAGTAAAAATTCAAGGGCATATATAGTATCAAAGCATGTCCAATTGACATAGTTTTTTTGTTTATTGCTACTAAAAAATGACCTAAAAGAGTTTGAACATATATATTCACATTCTGGCTTTTTAAATGCCCATTTAATTAGGTGTGTGAATTTGTTCTTAATGAGAATGTGAGGCAATGTGGTATATAGGGTAGAAACATCAAAACTTTGAACAGATTCAAAATCACCAATATATGCATGTAATTTATCAAGTACTTCCAACGAGTTCTTGACACTCCAAAAGTAATTAATTCCACTATTTTCGAAGGCCTTATTTGAACAATTTATTATCAGGTTTTTGATTGTACCAAGTGTACTGGTAAGAAGAATAGACAATTTAGTAGTGGAACAATGGCTTGAAGACGAAATGAATCTATATTTGTAAGGTGTTTTGTGTAGCTTTGGAAGCCAATACATATGTGGGACTTTCATTGTATTTGGTTCTCCATGTAAAGCGATAGCTAGAAGTTTATGTTTGTTACAGATGTCGTTTTCTGAAAATGGAGTCAGTTGGAATGTTGGTGAATTGGTGATTTCTTTTTTCAGAACCTCAATGTAAAATTTACGTCAAACAATAATAATATTATTAGCAGCTTTATCGGCCGGGACAAAAACAAATTCCTTGGCTAGTTCTTTTAGTTTATGTTTGATACGAGAAATAGGTTTATTGTGGTTATTGTTAAGAGTAAAATGTTGTTTAAAATGTTGAATACGTATATCAACTATGTTCATTACTGAATTAAAAAAAGAGTCCAAAGATTTTTTGTCAGCTTTTTCCCGTTTTATCCATTTCAAACAGTAAGTATGGAGTGAGTCGTGGATGATATTACGACACTCATTCCAATTAATAATTGACGGGGGACGATATTTAGGTCCTTTACTGAGGAATGATTTTAACTCTCGGTCTTGAACGATGTTCCTGGACTTAATTTGTGTTGTAATACGTTATTTAAAGACAGGAAATAGTCAAAAACATTGTCATTTGGAATTGTTAGACCCCTTGATGGACCTTGCTTAAAATCAATTTCAGCCATACTGTCATCATTTTCATTCACCTCCAATTCGTTTATACGAGACTGTTATAGCAAAGACTGTTTTTTGTAGTCCATTCTCATAGACAGCTTGCTTTGTTTGGAGCTTTGACCCATTTTTCTTAAAATAGACTCTTTCAATCTTTATCTTATTTTTCTGAACACAGGCTCCTGTCAGATATTTAATTTTACTTTTACCTGCTGAGGACAATTCTTTCTGTGTGTTTGTTTCAGCCTCAAACTCTGTATTCTGTTTTGCAATTACAGCTTTAGCTTTTTTTTCTATTTCTTTCTCCATTAGCCAATATACTATTTTAGTGGACAATTTATTCTGAAATTTATTAATCTCTTTCACTTTAAATAGTTTATGAATAGATGATATATGTCTATCAGATAAAATAAAGTCATTCAACTTGGTGTAAGCATTAATCCAATTTTGAGAATTTTCCAATTTCACACTGACTATGGCATTCACATTAAAATATAGATAATTCACATGGTTTTCCAAAGCTAATGACACAAAGAAATCAGGTGATAAGTCGGCTGCAAAAGGTGCCAATTTGTTTTCTGTTTTAAATTCATTAATATCCCATGGTGATGCTAAAGTTGGCAATTCTTCCATGTCCATAGAATTACAATAATACATGTCATCAGTTTCAATAAGATGATCTGGTTCCTTACCAGTTGTACCATCTGAAGGAGGACATTCAACTGATGGCATAACAAAGGTATCCTTACAACAGGACAAATCTTCTAAGAAATCACTAAAAATTTTGTCATAAAATTCATATACAATATCGATGTTTTTTTGTGCAGCTGAACCGTTGTAATTAACAAGTCTTAACCCATCAATGCTGACTGCACGCCCAACTGCAACACCCATCTGTCCTGGTGAAAAAAATGAATGGCAGTCAACTTCCACATTTTACAGAGTCTGTCCTTGTGCTCTATGCACAGTTAGAGCAAATGCCAATATTATAGGAAACTGTTTCCTGCTAGCCAGGTTCTTGTTTTGTTTCAGATCAAAAACATCAAAGGATGCTCTTGAAAGAGTAACAAGTTTTCCATTGAAGTTGATAATAGGAAGACTATCCTTTGCCACATGGTGTACAATTCCCTGCATGCCATTACAAAGTCCCCGAATAATGCTTTTAACTAAAATTACTTTGGCACCTTTTTTTAAAAGTAGGTTTTTTGGAACAACGCAGTCCCTCAAAAAACGTAAATTTCCATCATCCTCAACATGTCATGATTAATATACTGGGCATCAAAATTGGTGACATACAATCTTGGGATTTCATGAGTTGGTACATTCAATGGCCGATCAAGTTGTTTCAGTAAACCAACAGTTTGATCATCTGGCATTCCATCACAAAGCTGTTTTACAGCTTTAATTAGTAAAGCTTCATGCTGTCTGACAACCTCTATTAAATTGATATGATGAGGAAAAGACAAATTTAATTTACTGCTTTCAAACCAGTATTGACCGTTGTCATCATATCTCCGGTTTGGAACTGGTGGCAACTGTTTAAAAACGCCACATCCTATTACCTGTATACCACCAAAAAATTTTGAACTCTTTTTGACATGGCTGCACACAAATTCAACCATCTCAAAAAATATCAAGGACAACATTGATATTTCATCAATAACAAGTGCATCTGCTTCTTCAATCCTTTTCTTAGCATTAGAAAACTGGTCATCGTTATCAAATAATTCCGCCAATTTATCATAAGAATGCCGACCATCCAGTATCCCAGCCCAATGATGCAAAGCAGTTGCATCATGGCCAATCTGCAAACTTGCCATTCCAGTTGTTGCTGTTACTGCCACATTAAGATTAGTATTTAATGATTGAACAATTTTTCTATAAAAAAAAGTGTTACAATTAGTGTTATAATTTAAACCAATTCTTAGAAATCAATTACAATACTGTTATCACAGAGATGTCTTATCTTTGGGTAACTTTGATAATGCTCATTGTTGAAGGCCGTACGGTGACCTATGGTTGTTAATTTCTGTGTCATTTGGTCTCTTGTGGAGAGTTGTCTCTGACATTGGCATTCATGCCACATATTCTTTTTTATAAGTATGCAGATATTCCAAGTCGATGAACCATGACTAAAGGTACATGGCTAAACAATCTCCATGTAAATGAGATAGACAAATGCTAATACAACTGCATACCAAATACCATTGACTTATTATAAGTTGTTTCCTTTTAACAAACCTTAATACAAACATTAACTTTCAAACTATGATAAAGTTTCAAAGTCAATGAACCATGATGAGGGGGTGGGGCTATATAATCTGCATGGAAACGATACTTGCAAATGCCAATAAATTTGCATACCAAACATCATTGACTTAATTAACATTAGCAGTTCATCTTAAACTGATCTAATCACAAACTAATACAAGATAAAGATAAAGATAAATTTTTATTTCAAATAGAGGACCCATTATAGGCATGATCAGTACATTGATTTTTTTCATCACACAATTGCATTAGACAATACACAAGAAAATAAAAAGTAAAAAAATACATGTTAACAAGCAACAATTTCAAAGTCAATAGACCATGACTAAGGGGGTGTGTGTGGTGGTGGTGGTGGGGGTTACAGCAATCAAAGCCGGGCTTCAAAGTTATTTCTTTCTCCATTAGCCAATATACTATTTTAGTGGACAATTTATTCTGAAATTTATTAATCTCTTTCACTTTAAATAGTTTATGAATAGATGATATATGTCTATCAGATAAAATAAAGTCATTAAACTTGGTGTAAGCATTAATCCAATTTTGAGAATTTTCCAATTTCACACTGACTATGGCATCCACATCAAAATATAGATAATTCACATGGTTTTCCAAAGCTAATGACACAAAGAAATCAGGTGATAAATCGGCTGCTAAAGGTGCCAATTTGTTTTCTGTTTTAAATTCATTAATATCCCATGGTGATGCTAAAGTTGGCAATTCTTCCATGTCCATAGAATTACAATGATAAATGTCATCAGTTTCAATAAGATGATCTGGTTCCTTACCAGTTGTACCATCTGAAGGAGGACATTCAACTGATGGCATAACAAAGGTATCCTTACAACAGGACAAATCTTCTAAGAAATCACTAAAAAATCTGTCATAAAATTCATATACAATATCAGGATGTTTTTTTGTGCAGCTGAACCGTTGTAATTAACAAGTCTTAACCCATCAATGCTGACTGCACGCCCAACTGCAACACCCATCTGTCCTGGTGAAAAAAATGAATGGCAGTCAACTTCCACATTTTACAGAGTCTGTCCTTGTGCTCTATGCACAGTTAGAGCAAATGCCAATATTATAGGAAACTGTTTCCTGCTAGCCAGGTTCTTGTTTTGTTTCAGATCAAAAACATCAAAGGATGCTCTTGAAAGAGTAACAAGTTTTCCATTGAAGTTGATAATAGGAAGACTATCCTTTGCCACATGGTGTACAATTCCCTGCATGCCATTACAAAGTCCCCGAGTAATGCTTTTAACTAAAATTACTTTGGCACCTTTTTTTAAAGTAGGTTTTTTGGAACAACGCAGTACCTCAAAAAACGTAAATTTTCATCATCATCAACATGTCATGATTAATATACTGGGCATCAAAATATGTGACGTACAATCTTGTGATTTCATGAGTTGGTACATTCAATGGCGGATCAAGTTGTTTCAGGAAACCAACAGTTTGATCATCTGGCATTCCATCACAAAGCTGGTTTACAGCTTTAATTAGTAAAACTTCATGCTGTCTGACAACCTCTATTAAATTGATATGATGAGGAAAAGACAAATTTAATTTACAGCTTTCAAAACAGTATTGACCGTTGTCATCATATCTCCGGTTTGGAACTGGTGGCAACTGTTTAAAAACGCCACATCCTATTACCTGTATACCACCAAAAAATTTTGAACTCTTTTTGACATGCCTGCACACAAATTCAACCATCTCAAAAAATTTCAAGGAGAACATTGATATTTCATCAATAACAAGTGCATCTGCTTCTTCAATCCTTTTCTTAGCATTAGAAAACTGGTCATCGTTATCAAATAATTCCACCAATTCATCATACGAATGCCGACCATCCAGTATCCCAGCCCAATGATGCAAAGTAGTTGCATCATGGCCAATCTGCAAACTTGCCATCACAGAGATGTCTTATCTTTGGGTAACTTTGATAATGCTCATTGTTGAAGGCTGTACGGTGACCTATAGTTGTTAATTTCTGTGTCATTTGGTCTCATGTGGAGAGTTGTCTCTGACATTGGCAATCATGCCACATATTCTTTTTTATAAGTATGCAGATATTCCAAGTCGATGAACCATGACTAAAGGTACATGGCTAAATAATCTCCATGTAAATGAGATAGGCAAAGGCTAATACAACTGCATACCAAATACCATTGACTTATTATAAGTTGTTTCCTTTTAACAAACCTTAATACAAACATTAACTTTCAAACTATGATAAAGTTTCAAAGTCAATGAACCATGATGAGGGGGTGGGTCTATATAATCTGCATGGAAACGATACTTGCAAATGCCAATAAATTTGCATACCAAACATCATTGACTTAATAAACATTAGCAGTTCATCTTAAACTGATCTAATCACAAACTAATACAAAATAAAGATAAAGATAAATTTTTATTTCAAATAGAGGACCCATTATAGGCATAATCAGTACATTGATTTTTTTTATCACACAATTGCATTAGACAATACACAAGAAAATAAAAAGTAAAAAAATACATGTAAACAAGCAACAATTTCAAAGTCAATAGACCATGACTAAGGGGGTGTGTGTGTTGGTGGTGGTGGGGGTTACAGCAATCAAAGCCGGGCTTCAAAGTTATTGTGAAACCGCCTATTCTAGAGGTGGCGTGAATCAGATATGGATACTAAAAAATTCCAAAGATCTTTTAGAGTACATTCAATCTAAAACTCTCTCATCTTGCAATAGTATTAAAACATTTGACTATTCTACACTTCACACAAGTATTCCCCATTCCAAACTAAAAGACAAATTGAAAGAGTTGGTATTGCTTTGTTTCATAAAAAAGAATGGCGAACGTAGATACAAGTATCTTGTCTTGAGGAGGGATTAATCCTACTTTGTAAAGAATCACTCTGATTCAAACAAAAAATTGTCTGAAACTGACATTATCAAGATGCTTGATTTCTTGATTGACATCATATTTGTTACGTTTGGAGGACGTGTTTTTCAACAGACTGTCGGAATTCCAATGGGAACCAAGTGTGTCCCTCTTCTTACCGACTTGTTTCTTTATTATTATGAGGCTGACTTCATACAGGAACTTCTTATGAAGAAAGATAAGAAGTTAGCAATATCCGTTAACTTTACTTTCCGCTATATAAATGATGTTCTCTTACTAAATAATTCAAAATTTGGTGACTATGTTGAACGCATCTATCCCATCGAACTAGAGATACTACAGATACAGTTAAGTCTGCCTCATATCTTGACTTACATCTAGAAATTGATAATGAGGGTCGGTTGAAAACAAAACTTTACGACAAAAGAGATGATTTCAGCTTCCCAATTGTGAACTTTCAATTTCTCTGTAGCAACATTCCAGCAGCGCCTGCATACGGAGTATATATCTCCAAATTGATACGATATTTCCGGGCTTGTATTTCCTATCATGATTTCCTTGATAGAGGGTTGCTGCTCACAAGGAAGCTATTAAACCAAGAGTTCCAAATGGTGAAGTTGAAATCATCACTTCGTGAATTTTAAGGACGCCATCACGAGTTGGTTGACCGTTATGGAATAACCGTTTCACAAATGATGTCAGATATGTTCCTTATTTTGTAATTACAATCCACTTCCTTTTTCACCACGAATGTGACCTACCAGATTAGACTATTTACCGGATTTGTAATAACATGAGCAACACGACGGGTGCTTCATGTGGAGCAGGATCTGCTTACCCTTCCGGAGCACCTGAGATCACCCCCAGTTTTTGGTGGGGTTCGTGTTGCTTAGTCTTTAGTTTTCTATGTTGTGTCTTGTGTACTATTATTTGTCTGTTTGTCATTTTATTTTTTTAGGCAAGGCGTTGTCAGTTAATTTTCGATCTATGAGTTTGATTGTCCCTCTGGTATTTTTCACCCCTCTTTTTTGAGACCCAATTTAGCCATACAAATCTTTTATTGAAGGCTAAAAGATTTTCCATATATAAAATTTCTTACCTTTTATGTGTTTGTTTGTGCAAAATATTTCCAATAAATCCCTACAGTAATAATGAAATAAGTTACAATTCCATCCGAGGCGGACGATTATCTACTGCTTTTTTTAAAACGTTTGTCTGATTTCTTTTTGGGAGAGTATAAAATAAATGTTTACACCAAACTCAGTAAAATTTGACAGACCCGAATTTCCGGAACCTTTGTTTTATATTATCCGGAAATTCAGGTCCGTCAAATTTTACCGAGTTTGGTTCAAAAATATATTTTATACTCCTAAAATGAGGCATCTTAAGTAGAAATCAGCTGAACGTTTCAATAAAGCAGTAAATTCCCTCTCAAAGTCCAACTGAAAATATGAGTTCGGCGTTCGCTGTAAGGCGTCAAAGGAAAAAAAAAATATAATAGCCTTTCAAGACGTCATGATTATTTGGACTACGAAAAGGCTAGAATCAAGGAAATGCAGACGTTAGAGAAGCAATGGAATAAAAAATATCCAAGTAGAAGAGGCTTTGTGAAAGATGAAGGTCGGGGAAATTTGGACTGGCACGGGAAAATGAGGGTATATTAGATAAAAAAGTTAGCCTTGTAGCAGGCCGTCTACGGACCCCTCAAAGAGTTGTTTCAAGGGTTCTAAAATGCACAGAGCGTGGTACTCTCTCTAGACGAGGCATCGGATTTAGAGTCCCCATTCTGACCGGACGTGGCTACAAACTTGTATATCCCGCACAGCCAAACGGACGCCCGACTTTGGCGTTGGTTTTGCTGCCGGTCTGAGGATGACCAATGGTGACCATATTTCTATTCCTAGGATGCTTTGGCTACATTTAAGTAGGTATTTTATGCAGAAGGGGTTGCATTTAGGTATCTTCAAGATTATGATGATAAAGCCTGGATATTTAAAGCTGACCCAATCCGTTTTGATTTCATTTTGTGCTCAGCCCTTTAAATAAAAGAGTAAAAGCAAAAATCCCTTATAACCAGCTTTAGTAGTATTGATTTATATATTTCCTTAAAATACTAAAATGCACATAATCCCACAAGCAAACGTTTGTTGGGGTGTGCTTTACTTTGAATTACATATAAATCTGATCATTATGGAATATTTGTTGTTGGTTTTAAGAGCCAGTCTGACAGAAAACCATGCATTAGGCTCCAAATGCAATGTTATCACATTTACCTGAAACTTTGCAAACATAATACCTTTATGGCAAAATATTTTCAAAACATATTCAATGGTAGTCTCTTTAAAGAGCGCCATCTATATTATATAGCCATTAATGTTAAAAATGAAGATAACAATTAGGCAATTTCAGCAGTTTGGAGCTGAAAATATCAGTGTTTATCGTCATGCTACTGTTTTATTGGCAAGAATACGTTGTAATACTGTATTTTAACTGTCAAAATATGTTAATAACTAAGGTTAATTATTTTCCCTATATTTACTCATTCTGGTCTAAATATCCGCAGTTTTACGAAACTACCAAAATGGTGAAATTTGCACATTTTTAAAAGTGTGTATTTTCTAGAGTGGCAAAAATATTTAAATGCGATTTGTTTTTTTCTTAAACCTTAATGATATATCTACAAAATATTAAAAAAATCCAATATCTGCAAATGATAATGGGTACTCAATGAAAAAATATTAGTTTGGAAGGACTTGTTGTTTAGCAGGTGTTATCCTACATTAATGGTATTTCTCCTATTTGGACCCGTCAATAATTCCCTATTGATGGCCCACCTTATAGAAGTATATGTGTGATGCACAACTAGAATACTCAATTAGTATCTCATATAACTTTCACATTAAACCCATTAATACATGGGTTTATGGTTTGTTCACTATTCTGCATACTCGTATGATTCCTTCCACATGAATATGACAAAAGGAGAAAAAATTTAACAACTCACCAATTACTATATCTAAATATAGGCATATGTTGTATAGATTCATGACACAAAATCTTTATATGTACATGTACATGATATAAACCCAGCAAATGAACAGATTAGTTGTTGCTGTTCTTCATCTAAATGTCACAGTGAGGGTTTCAACATGTACACAAGCTCACACCTCATTGCAAGTTCAAAATGACCCCCTAGCACTGTTTGACTTCCTCTAGATTTAAACTGACTGATTTTTATGTACACAAAAAAACAATGACAGCGGTATATTGTTTTAATTACACGGGACTGTTTCTTCAACAAGAATAAATGTGAAGTTGAAATGTCTATGATAACTGTTATAACATCTGTTGCAAAGTCTGCAGAAACAGCAGGAATGTCATCACTTCCCATTTCTGCCAAGGTGTTTTGCAAATCTTTATCATCAGCTACATTATTTGTTCATTCAAATTCTCAGTTTTAACTAAAGAACACTTTGCTGGATCTTGAGATCCAAGTTTGACAAATTTGGCAAAAACATTCCAAACTTGAGATGTGGTAACCACTCATCATTGTTAAATTCTTTGTTTCATCATCGTTCCTGAATAGCTTCAAATTATTACCGGTTTGATCGTAATTAATTTTTTTTCTGTAGAACTGCATTTCACGTATATCTCATGTAAAAATCCTTAACTCGCTACTAAAACGTATCAATGGCTAATAGAAATCTTAAAAGCCCATCCTTCTGCAATATTTAAATTAGTAAAAACTGATTGTAGCAAAGCCTTTGTGCTCATGAACAACAACTACACATCATTTGCACACGTACATGTCTCAGCCCAAAGAAGTTTCTCTTTGTAACAACTATTTTCTTTGTTGGCATATACATGCTTGCTTATGCATATAAGCCATATATGGCATTTTGGGTAAACCTCTATGCAATTTAGCTCAGGACAAGCAAATAAATGTTTATCAGCTGAATTATCATCAGTCTCTACTATTATACTGGCCGAATTTAGAAACGCAACACTAGATTATTCTTTTTAATTTTCATTTTCAAATATGCAATTTGTGTTAAACAAATGTGTGAACATAAATTTCATACATTACTTCATTGTCTAAAAACAGTTTGCAGTTCGAAAGTTTAATTGATTACGTCATTTTTAATGTTCAAATCATGTGGTATGCACTGATACCCTGGTTTTCCCCTTATCAATTGATGTGTCACCGTAGAAGGCAATGACTGCCTGTACCCAACGCCAAAATGATTGTCAGAAAGGTCAACCAAGTCTGTTGGGCATGTTTTGAGTACTGTTTTGTACCTTTTGATTTTGCCTTTGTCCCACCCATTACAGTGTGTTTTGGCAAAAATGCGGTTCAACTTTAGGGCTTTACATGTTTTTCTGCAGTCGATTCTTTGGCATTTCAGTATATGGGAAACATTTATTGCATGAATCTGTCTACCATGGCATTCGGCGATTTGGTTAGCAATTGACGTTGCGGCCGTAAACATGTCTCGCAAATGACGTTGCGTAATCAAATTCTATTGACATGGCGTTGTCACTACATATTGATCTGGTCAATAATGGTCATCAGCAAATCCCGTCTGCCTGTATCGTTGTTGGAATGACAGTAAGACGAGTTTCTGACGTGAAATTGTCTGGAAACAGCACGTTCACGTTTTTCTGCCTGCAATATTCTTATGGGCTGATTCAGATTTTCATTGCTCAGTCTCGGCGGCAATATGGAGATGCAGCATTTTTTAACTGATTTAAGT
Source organism: Mytilus californianus (assembly GCF_021869535.1). Lineage (NCBI taxonomy): Eukaryota > Metazoa > Mollusca > Bivalvia > Mytilida > Mytilidae > Mytilus > Mytilus californianus. The sequence goes on from NW_026262734.1 coordinate 60,614,773, forward strand.
GTGGGCATGGATTGAAAGAATTGTTCCACGAAGAAAAAACATCGAACAATCGTTTATGGGTTTCAAATTTCGCTTAACGAAATTCGTGCGACTTCAATAATCCGGTATGTTCAATAACCTCAGGTAAGTCAGATATTGAATTTTTTAAAACAGAAAGAAGTATAGTAAACATGAATATTAGTTATATAAGGATCAATCATGATTTGGTAAAGAAAAATCAACAAAATGTGTGTTGCGTTTTTGAAGTCCGTCAGTATATACATTTGCTCTGGGAAAATTATCAGTTTCTGCTGAATTATTATATCCTCCATCTGACATTTCTTTGTTATATGTGTAATTAACATAGCCTAGTACGAAATATTTCTTCTTTATAAATGGTATTTGTACCTACCGAAAAAAACCATACTATCATAATATATGGAATTAATTAAGCAAAACGCAGGCACAATTGATAAAATGGACGAAAAAGCTAGATTAATCATTGCGATTTCCAAGAAACTTCATATTTATCTAATTTAAAATGCGAGTTCTTATTATTGTGATACTCATCCAGACGCATTATTCGCATTGAAAAACAACAGTGCACATGCCGAAAGGTCTCTCCTAAATCCTGTCAGACAGACATGTACATCTTACAATTATTCCCTACACCAAATATATAGTTGACCTATTGCATATGGTAATTGAAAAACAGACCAAACACAAAAACGTAACATTGACCATTGAACCATGAAAATGAAGTCAATGTCAGATGATACCTGCCAAATAGACATGTACACCTTACAATTATTCCATAGATAAAATATAGCTGACCTATTGATATTAGTATTTGAAAAACAGACCAAAACACAAAAACTTAACATTGACCAATGGACCATTCAAATGAGATTATACCAGCTAGACAGACATGTACATCTTACAATCATTATATACACCAAATATAGTTGACCTATTGCTTATAGAACTTGAAAAAAACCCAAATACACAAATCTTAACATTGACAATTCAAGGAGAGGGGTAGGAAACATGAATCGTGGACCTGCTCAAGATTTGTTATTTTTGTTTGAAGATTTTAAGTCCAGGTTAACATGTTACTGCTATTGAGAAGGCATCTATGTTGCCAATGGCAATTTGTTACAATTTTATGTATTCATTCATTAAAAAATATACAGATATTTGATAACGCATTTCAAATTCATGAATGTGTGCTACCTCCAAGGGTGACTGGAGAATAGAAATATGGTCACCTTTGGTCTTCCTCCGACCGGCAGTAAAACCCTCGCCAAAGTTGGGCGTCCGTTTGGCTGTGCATGATGTTCAAATTCGTAGCCACGTCCGGTCAGAATGGGGACGTTATATCCGATTCCTCGCTTAAAGAGAGTGCCACGCTCTTTGGGTGGTCCGTAGGTGGCCTGTTTGCAAGGCTAAATTTCTGTCCCTATCCACTATATCCTTATTTTTCATTGGCAGTCCAAATCTCCCCAACCTTCATCCCTGACGGCCTCTATTACAGGACCTACCTATTGTATTTATTATTAACTTGTTCTCGTCCTTAACATGCATGAAATATTTGCCACTGGACTTTAAGCAACCAACAATCAATCAATGAATGTGTGCTAGTAAACTTTTAGCTTATGTAGACAATGTCACAGTACTGACCTGGACCTGAAAATCACTAAAGATAAAATACATAACGAATGTGATCCACCAAGACCATGGATGCATATTTTCATTGACGGGTGTAAAATCAAATCATTGACGGGTATGTGATCATCATTGCGATGTGAGGCTTCTTATTAAATTTTTAAACCTACATGCCAGGGGTACTTGTGGTTGATAAGATTTTACAAGTCCCTTGAAAAGTCTGCAAGTCCCCACCAATCATCGTCACGCGAACTTGCTAGGGTCTGAAAAATTAGATGCAAAATCCTGCATTAGAGCTTTGAGAGTCAGTTTTTGAAGATACCAAATATATAAATTCAGTACGATTAGTAATATTGATCATAATATATATTTTCTTTATTTAATAAATTTTATTAATTCAGTCAATCTCTTGTAAACTCAAAGAGGAAAGAGTTGATGATGTTCTCTGACATATCACAGTCATCCTTCTCATTATCCTCATCCTCATCCTCATCCTCATCATCTCCGTCATCATCATCACAACAGGCAGCAGAAGATGTAGCAGCTGAAACTTGTGGCACACTTTGACTCACAGCAGTCTGAAAACATATAGTTAATTTTTACTGTGTATGAGCAGAACAAACAGTGACCTATAATTAAATTTATTTGTCAACATCATGCTTAATTGCAAAGATCATAGAATTTAATTAAACATGTGAATCAGAATTTTACAGAAAACTTTTACAATACATTAAACATTTGGAAGAATTTTATTTATATTTTTTTTATCTATGAATGTGTAGGAAATGTATATTTATATTTTATGAAATTAAATTATTATGATGTAGTTCTTATACAGGTGACTGGTGCATTCAAGATTTTACAAGAAACATGATTTAAATGATAATTAACTATGACAAATGAGCAACTGGAAAATATTTACCACTGTATGTGCTAATTGAGGTTCTGGTTCAGCTATTTCATGATCATCACATATAGACAAGTCATCACCATCAGTAATTTGGTCTTGTTTGTTGTTTTCATTATCTGGTTCCACCAACATCACATCACCTTGTTGTCTCTGAGAAACTTTTTCAAAATTAAGCCTCCTCCTCCTTCCTGATGGAGTTATCTGAAAACAGAGTAAATTGTTAGAACAAATATATAATGAACACAGAAATTGACTCAAATAAAAAAATATGAAAAAGTTCAAACTGAGTTCTCTTCATGCCATAAGGCTAATGTAGTAATTGAAAAGTTCATGTTACAGTCAGGCATTTGAAAATTGATATTATATTTATTTGCAATTGATAATTTTTGCTATTATTTCATGCAGCTTAATTTCTTTAATATTGTCTTTCCAAATGGTCACTTGTTGCGTTTGTATTTTTGATACATATAAATATTTATTCTAACATACATTATATATATATATATATATATATATACCACATACTCACCAACCAGTTTTTAATTGGATTTTCTGGGTTGAAGTCAGTAATGGATTCTCCTTGAATATTGATAAGCATCAAATCATTAAGGGTTTCAGCATTCAGTCTGCCCCTCCTTTTGTTCTTAGTTAATTTCATTGCAGAAAAAACTGGTTTCATTTTTTACAGAGGTTTGTGGGAGAGATTTTAATAATGATTTAAAAGAAATTTGATGGTTAGTTTTAGTCAAAAACCTTTTGAAAGAGACCAATCAAGGTAATCTGAATGTTATGAAATGCACTACAGATTGCTCTATAAAATGTAATTTATCGCTGCAAACAGGTTTTAAAAACACATAAAAACAAAAACAACAACATGAACAAACTAAAAATACAACCAAAAAAAATAGAACTCAACAATTGTTTTGAAAACTGTGATATCCTCCGATTTATGCTCTGGCTAGTAAGCTTAATTGGTAATTTTGGTTGCATTCACAATTGGTGGGTTTTCAGTTGGGAACCTTACTGCTAAAGCTTCCAAAATCCCAGTAGTTAACTCTTTTTGTATATCAATTGGGTCTGGCTTCCTCCCTTTAAACACAACTATTTCCCCTTGATAAACTCCTGTCTAAAGTATGCTGTTAACCTCAGTATTTAAACTGATTCTGAAATAATTTGATTCACCAGCTACATAATTTGAAAATTAATAACTCTCTTGAAATTCAATATTAAAATAAATTAAACTTCTCAAATTATTTGGACATCCAGTCATTTAAACTATTCGGCTTTTCCGTGAATCATTGGCATTGTTTATTATTGATCTTTTAGTACATGTTTTAAAAGTAATCAGTGCATACCTGTCTTGTGAAAATAACATACGAACAGCATTGACCCTAAAAAATGCGTCAGCTATACAAAGTCCATCAGTGTGTAATTAAAAAAGAGATAATTTAATCAGCTGAAACACAACATCCTACAAAAAAGTTGAAATAACACATATAGAAATTAATATTTTGAAGTAAAGCTGTTCACAAGTGGTACAATTGAGTACTCAGTAGCTTGTGTACATGTATGATATCTTCAGTGTGCATTGCACTATTACATTGTTTTATATTTAGGCATGATGTTAATCATATCAGTTATTAGTTATACTAGTATATTGCAATGTAGATGAAATTGTTGAAATAAAAAAAAAAAAAATTTTTACTGTATGATATCTCGTCAATGTGAATTACATCATTTTAGAAGCTATAATTTCTGTTCAGCTAATCTCCAATGTTGAAATTCCAAAGTTTGATGATTTAAAAAAAATATTTTACTGGATTTACCTTCAACACTAACATGTACACTACCAAAGTTCCATTACGTGACAGTTTGGCATATCCCTCTGACTTTAGATTTTTATGGGAAAATGTCTCAAGTTCATGACGAATAGGTCTGTAGCCTTTGATAAAAGTGTTGATAGATAGCTTTCTGTAAATGGGACAGCCATCGAGTGCCTCCTACTCGCTTGGGTATAACTTTCTTAATCTGTAGGGTCTTGAAACTTTCAGCGCCTTTTTTTGCTTTGGACTTTTTTTTTATAAATAATATAAGCCAAGAAGCAAAGTCATTAATCTATCATACATTGTTTTGGTTCTGATTTTAATTGTGTTTTTGAAGGCAAGTTCCAACCTGTGTACCAAACAATGGGTAACAACTGCATGTGGCCATTCATTTTTTACCAGTGCTGCCAGTCCAGACTTTGACCCTTAGGCAAAAATTTGTTTTTAATCAATAGAACATTTTGTTGATAATATCTTTTTTTTTTGTATCTTACATCTATTTTATTGAAAAGCTTTGTATTATAAACCTCAACATTTTTATTGGGACTGGTAAAATTAAGTAAATACTTGGAATATCTCCAATTATAATTTTATTTTTCAATCTGTAGATGAATTAAAATGGAAAACATCTACTGTAACTCACAAATGTACAAGTGTAAAATAGATATTTTCCACCATTTTATGAATAAGGAAATGCTTGTACCAAGTCAGGAATATGACAGTTGTTTTCCATTCGTTTGAGGTGTATGCGCTTTTGATTTTGCCATTTTATAAAGGACTTTCCGATTTGAATTTCTCTTGGAGTTTAGTATTTTTGTAATTTTACTTTTTTCTGAACATATAAAAATAAGAAGATGTTGTATAACTGCAAATGAGACAATTATCCAAAAAGAGACCAAATGACAAAGAAATTAACAACTATAGGTTACCGTACGGCCTTCAACAATGAGCAAAACCCATACAGCATAGTCAGCTATAAAAGGCCCCAAAATGACAAATGTGAAATAATTCAAACAAGAAAACTAACTTATGTAATATTACAAAAAGTAATATATGCGAACATATATACTCTCCATGTCATCACCAGTGAAGTCAGTGCTTCCATCACATGTGAAGCTCACATATTTTGACGACCTTATTTTGTTGTAAATTATGTCCCGACTGACATTTGAAATAGATTTGACAAATGACCATTATCATTATCATATGCACTACCAATGTTGAGACCATTGGCTTTGTCTAACTGACATAATAGTTCATATCTTTGAAACTTTTATGAAACTTTGCAATGAAATGAGCATTCTTGAACCTAACAGATAAATTATCAAAGTCTGATTGCTTCAATTTGACAAGGCATTTTGCCGCTTCTGATTCATTTATGTCCGTATTGTTTTGTGTCCGTCTGTATCTTTACTCGTAATATCTGTGTGTTTTACTGGTTTCGTGCCGCTTACTAGCATCAAGTTTGAATTTGTCAGTTCCTTTTACAAACACACTGGCAACGTCGTGTTCTTGGGAATTGTTCATTTACAGAACATTAGATTAAGGGTATCGTCGAAATACAACCATGGTCTGTCCTTTGTCCACACATCAAGAAATTTGCGTTCTCAAACCTCTTGGTCGTATTTTCGTTTTGAAATATGTCTTGCTATAGTTGATGCCGGTCTTTTAATAGGCTTTTCCGGTTGGGCACCTATTACATACTTTAGGAACGACGTTATCATGCCATGATTGTCAACATTTAGATATTGACCAATCAAAGAAGCCGATACAAAATGTATTTATCTTCAATACCGTAAGGGATAAGTTTAAGCGGCCTCATAATAAAGAGTAAAGGAGCAGTTAACAGGATAAGCCCCGTCTGTTAAAAACGACTGGATTTTTAAGTAAAATACAAATACACGTCGAACCGGTGATTTGGCAATATTTACTAGTCCCCAAGGTCGAAATTTTCCACAAGCCAGTCGGACTAGTCACAAGAGAATATTTACAAGTCCCAAATAAAATTTACAAGCCATTAGCGTCGGACTTTTGGCTAAATTAGAAGACTGGGCTGGTCTTGGATACTTTATTCATATGCTAATATATACATGTATGTTGTATAAAACTTGCAAAAAGAAACAATAAAAGTAAAAATAAAATAAAAAACTATAAATTGAAAATTGAAAAATGTTTTCAAAATATTTCTATATGGATTATAAGTACAAATACGAACAATGCAATTTGTCCCAATTAAACTGTTAAAACCGCATTTAAAGAGAATTATGTTGACTCAAAGAGGAAACATGAATTAAGCCAATGGTAAAAAAGTATAAACATCTTATTGTAGAGTGTTGGCATCATGGAACTGTTGTCTGAAAAATCGAAGGGGGAATTCGAATTAATTGCAAAGATTGTTTTTTTAACCCATGATTATTAATAACAAACTGTATGATATTCCCAATTTTTTTTTATTTTGCAATTTCCTAAATGAATAACTCAATGGATGAGTGACCAAAGTATGGCAGATTTTATTTTACAGGAAGGGGTCAAAATACAGATTCATATGCATATAAAATGCTTATATGAGGGGAAGGAGGGGGTCTCATTCTGAATTCTGGGGAAAATAAATATCAAATCCCGAGTTCCAGTGAAAATAATGTGTCTGTTCCATCATCACCATATAATCAAATTCCAAATTCCCGATGATTTAACAAGCTATTTCTGAATTCCCCAAATAAAGGTTCTTCCGCCCTCTTGTATTAATAAAAAACAATAATATGAACAGAGAACTTTTCAAGAAATTTAAAAGGGTGGGATTTTTTTTAAATATACAGATATATTGTCAAGAAATAGTAACCTTCCTAGAAAACAGTGAAAAACATTAACTGTCAATAATGCAGTATTTAATTGCATTTTCTCAATCATTCTGAAATGAATTTACATCAAGATGCTCTGTAAATGTATGAAAGGGGGGAATAAATAGTCGAATCAAATTAGGTAAACGAAATTTATAGTGTTATTTTCATTCTATTTGTTTCTTTTCGTAATATGTTAAAAAAAATCAAAACAACTGGAAAAGTATCAGTTTGCTAATACCTTGTACATTCGTTATTGCAATTAAGAGTATTATATAGTCCATGTAAAATATTTTAAAAATACACTTTCAGTTAAAAAATTATCTGCTGACCGTTTGTTTTTACCTTACAAGAATGATCATTCTTCATCCAATCACTGACACATCTTCACAGTCACTCATGATTGTACAAGATAATCTAACAGAAACATGACATGGTAAATTTTTATACCAGAGAGTAGATGCATGTGTTAAAGATTATGACACTATATTTTACGCCACTTTCAGCACTATTGTGCTTTTTTGTGGCGGTTAGTTTTTATTGGCGGAGGAAACCAGAAAGAACACCAGTATGACAGTGAAAAATATTACTATTTACAAATCATCAAACTTAGGAAATCATTAACTTAAGGCATGCATCTTTCTAATTCAAAGCTCTGATTCCTACTTAGTTATTTTTCACAGTGAAATGTAAGAAAGATTATTCAAAAATGCAATTAAGGATAACCTAGGTTTGACGTCAAATAATTGTTCATTAAGTTAGCTTCGAATTATAAACATATACCGAGATGAAGTCTCCCCCAGACCCTGTTGATGTTTCAAAACGGGCGAAAATGATTGTATTTCACTGTTAATCATAAACACGAACGCATTGTTTTATTATTAACTGAGTTTCAGGGTTTTATTTTTAAAACTTTTTTTTCACTAGTATTAAATAAACTCATAGATACCATAATTAAAATTGTGTACGCCAGACGCGCGTTTCGTCTACAAAAGACTCATTAGTGACGCTCGAATAAGAAAACTTATAATAAAGGCCAAATAAAGCATGAAATCAAAGAGCATTCAGAACACAAAATTCCGAAAGGTTTCACCAAATGCAGCCAAGGTATTCTATTCCTGGAGTAGAAAATTAATCTCAACTAATTTTAATTAAGCAACTTAAAACACAAAGGAATTGAACGTTTTTAAGTCATAGAATTTCAAACAAAAAGTTAGAACCAAACAAGAACTCTTGTGTTCGATTTATCTGTTTCTTTATGAGGGGCATACTACCCCAGGCAAAAGGTTGCATTTGTGGGGTGTATACAAAAGCTTCTACGCCCGGTCAAAATTGGAATGTCAAGTCTAACGGTAGAGTGCACGTCAATGAATTTAAAACAACTCTTTGAAAGGTTCGCTCGTGGACTTTTTCAAGGTGACATGACTGTGATTTTGCAATGTAGCCCTTTTTCAGTTGCAGTCCAAAAAACGTGCCCCATGTATCCCATCAACATACCTTGAAGAACATATATAGATGATATATAACTTATTTGCTCTCGTACTGAATATTCATGAATTTTGTGCCATTTGATATCAATAAAATTGAGAATGGAAATGGGGAATATGTCAAAGAGACAACACCTCGACCAAAGAGCATAAAACAGCACAAGGCCACCAAAGTGTCTTCAACACAGCCGGAAAATCCCGCACCCGGAGGCGTACATGATTTTTCAAGTTGAAGTTCCAATTCCCGGCCGTTTCTCCCAGTCGACTTACTTTGCAGAACCTACCTGTTGTATTAATCTTTTATTTGTTCTTGTTCTTAATTTGCTTGATATACATGACTATGAACTTTAAGCAACAACAATTGATGAACCTTAAGTAAGGGAACTACCATTTGGTTTTTAAAGGGGGGGGGGGGGGGGGGGGGGGGGTAAAAAATTTTGTCCTGCACTTTTTGTTGTTGTCTATGCCTGAGGGAGTTGAAACCTTATTTACAAAATAATCTCAAAACTTATAAACGGACAAATTTAGAAAGGTTTGATACATTCAGGGACTGATAGTCCACCAGCAGAAGTATAGACGAGTGCTGCAAAAAATGAAAACAAAGCTTTTAAAAGACTTAACAATAATGTATTAAATCATTTTCAGTCTTTCAGTCAATTTTCAGACTTATTTACTACTGCAAATTCAGTACTGTTAAAACTTTTCTATGTTTTGCCTGTACACATCACTATCATACTGAAATGTCTGAATCATTTACAAGGGGACTGTCTGTACAGTTCTAAATTTACCGCAGTGGATATGTTTGAAAATTGTCTGGAATGTGATGCGACTGTCATACAAGTGAGAGGTTTAGCGCTATAAAACCAGGTTCAATCCACCATTTTCTACATAAGAAAATGCCTGTACCAAGTAAGGAATATGACAGTTGTTGTCCATTCGTTTGACGTGTTTGTGCTTTTGATTTTGCCATTTGATTAGGGACTTTCCGTTTTGAATTTTCCTCGGAGTTCAGTATTTTTGTGATTTAACTTTTGACTGAAAAACTTTTTTTTTAGACTCTTACATTGATTAACAAACTTATGACGAAGCTGTAGATTAAATGATTTTGATTGCATTTTGTTGCTTTAATCAACCAATGTTTTTTTTTAAATCTTTTGCTTCATTGTCTTACCATGATTTCTTCTTTTTCTTCAGTTCTTTACACAGTATTTGAAAAACCCGACATAGTTTTAATAGGAAACCATAATAAAACTATCATCTGCAGACAGAAGAAAGTTAATATAAATAAGAAGATGTGGTATGAGTGCCAATGAGACAACTCTCCATCCAAGTCACAATGTGTAAAAAGTTAACAATTATAGGTCAAAGTACGGCCTTCTACACGGTGCCTTGGCTCACAACGAACAGCAAGCTATAAAGGGTCCCAAAATGACTAGTGTAAAACAATTCAAACAGGAAAACCAACGGTCTAATCTATATAAAAAACGAGAAACACTTATGAACCACACCAACAAACGACAACCAATGAACAACAGCCTCCTGACGGATTTTTGTTTAGTTTTAAAGGGGTTGCTCTTGCTTTAGTTAAAAGTGTTGTTCTTAGTGATTTTTAATTTTCAACGTTTGTGTTGTTTATACCTGTAATAGTCTCGTCTATACCTTTGTCATGAAAAACAGGTTTTAATTTCAAAATTTCAGATTCTGGGTTAGAAATTCTTACATGACCGATAGTCTAGAATTTGGTGATGTCTTAGGGTAAGATAAGCGTCGATTACCAATCCGCTATTGCGTGATGTCTTATCACTTGATATAACTTGTCGACATATTTTAATGGGCTTAATGTTGCTCAGTCTTTAGTTTTCGATGTTGTGTTTAGTGTGCTGTTGTTTGTTGGGCTTTTTCTGTTTTAGCCATGGCGTTGTCAGTTTATTTTCGACTTATGAGTTTGAATTTGCCCCTTTGGTATATATCGTCTCTCCTTTAAGCTAATAGACATGTCATTGATAAACAAAGGAAAAGTATGGGTCATAAGATACATCCCTGTAGTACTCCAAAGGTATGTCTACCAAATTGGGTTATGTTCCATTAAATCTATAACCAACTGTTTTCCTCCTTTTTCATATGATTGGAACTATCTGGTGTTAGAACCCCTATCGGCCGAAGGTTCTGCAAATAATTGTATGGTCGACTGTTTCAAATGCATTTTGAAGATTGATCACTGCATTGCCTGTATACAATCCTTTAGGGAGCAACCATTTCACTTCAAAGGGGGGGGGGGGGGGTAATGGTTTTTTGTCCAAGTCAGAAAATGTTTTGTTTTTTAGTTTTTCGTCGTTATCAATCAAATTATTTTTTTCCCAAAATTTAACACTATAAGGTATGGAGAAAATCTGGATTCAGAATATTTTTTTTTGTCATCTGCTTGACCACAATATTTTTTTCATCAAATTGGGAATCAGAATATTTTTTTTAGGAAAAAAGCATAACCTCCCCCCCCCCTTTTGAAGATAAATGGTCGTTCCATTAGATGTTTGAGATCCTTATATGATCGGAGAGATGCATAAGGCAGGTGTCGACGGAATTACACTAAGTCTTCTAAAACCGATTTTTCTCAATCAGAAACGTTGATCCAGTTGAGCCAGTGGTTTAAATACTTTTTATTTCAAATAAAAAAAAATGTCATAAGACTTGGTATGTCTACTTGTCTAATTGCCAACATATAGTCGTGTGAATCTTGTAATGATGTATTTGCCATTTAGTAATAGTGTTAAAAATTTTAAAAGCACAATACCATAAATATTTGACTAAGACATAAAAAGCCAAAAGAATCGAATTTACGTACATGAAGAGTTACGCTTTGTTCGATTATTTTTTTTTAATAAACAGGAAACTTTTATAAATAAAACATCTCTTTTTTTGGAGATAGAACATTTCACTACAAACAATATAGCTTCATTAATTAATCCCTATATTTTCATTGGAGATAGGCCATAGATTTTTTATCTGTGTAATATCCCAAACTCAGTACTGCTGGATTTGTTAAGAATTGCTCATAGATTGAGTTCAAACAATGTTAATCATCCAATCATAGTACTACTAAGATAATTTTGATAACAATTATATAACATCAAAAGTACATGAGAAATAGTGGAGATGCATCACTATAAGAATATATTTTCTCTGAACTAACTAGATGAATAAGCCATGATAATCAAATCGCAGTGTGGAGATAGACCAGTGTAGTTCTGACAAAAACTCGTAGAGTGTAGAAATCTCGTATTATAGTTGTATAGGCAGATAGACCATTGCATTTGAAACTCAAATATATAGCTGTCTCCATTTTTATCAAAAGTGGACATATAAATAAAGGCAATAGTAATATACCGCTGTTCAATAGTCATAAATCGATTAAACTGAAATAAATCCGGGTCACAAACCAAAACTATAAGACTATCAACTATAAGAGGAAACAAAACGGAACAACAGAAACACCGAACTGCTACAAAAACAAACGCCAACATACATAGAAACGGACTATGTGATAACAACTTCCATATTCCTGTCTTGTTACAGGACATTTGAAGAAAAAATGGTGGGTTGAACCTGGTTTTGTGGCTAGCATATAACACTATAATATTTACACGACGTAAATTCTGTTCGGTAATTTTTCTTGACTAATGGTTTGACCCATGCTGATTTTAATATATTATGAACTGTATATAAACTCGTCATATGTTAATTTGATATATACATGTACTTTAAGTAGCGCATCGGACGCTTGAAATTTATAAAGTGTTATTTGTTTAATAGCACTGGGTCGATGCCGCTACTCATTGTTAGTTCACGAGGGTATCATCAGCTCAGAAGTCATTGCTTCGGTACTGACGTGATTGTTGACATACTTTTCGTAATTCTCCATTGATAAATGTATGAATTATTCAGAATCTAAGGTTAGAACTCCTTCAGGCAAAGTTAAACTTGGATGAATTTTTATGAGACCTTTTATGAGCGGGGTACATTAACAACACTGTCATATCGGAATGGAAAATAAAATCTGACTTAACTAGCGTTATAACTCATATGATGTACAGAGAGCAGCATGTTGAATAGATGAAAGATTAAAGATTTAACAAATAATTTACTCAGATTATAAATGAAAAACGACAGTCATATAATTTTATCTTCGGCCCACCAGGAGCACCTTAGATCACCCCCGAAGTAGAGGGGGACTGGTGTTGCCCAGTTTTTAAGTCTTTTATGTTGCGTTTTGTATCCTGTTATCTGTCTTTTGATTATTTTGTCGTTTTTTGTCCTTTGATGGGTCTTCCAAATGCTCCACGAAACCTCTTTCTAAATTATTAACATCAATTTTATCAGCTATCAAAGCCTTAAAGGTCATTGTGAAACAACCTATTCTATAGGTAGCGTGAATCAGATGTGAATACTAAAAAATTCCAAAAATCTTCTAGAATTCATACAATCTAACACTCTTTCATCTTGCAATAGTATTAAACATTTGACTTTTATACACTTTACAAAAGTATTCCCCATTCCAAACTAAAAGACAAATTGAAACAGTTGGTACCACTTTGTTTCATAAAAAAAAATGGCCAGCGTAGATACAAGTATCTTGTATTAGGGTTGGATAAATCTGACTTGTAAAAAAATCACTCTGATTCAAACAAAAAAAGTTCTCTGAAACTGACATTACCAAGATGCTTTTTTTTTTTTAACTAACTGTGTCTCTCTTCTTGCCGACTTGTTTCTTTATTCATGAGGCTGATTTCATACAAGAACTTCTTAGGAAGAAAGAACAGAAGTTAGCAATATCCTTTAACTTCACTTTCCGCTATACAGATGATGTTCTCTCACTAAATAATTCTAAATTTGGTGACTATGTCGAATGCATCTATTCCATCGAACTTGAGACTTGTGATAAAGGATACAACATATACAGTTATGTCTGCCTCATATATTGACTGCCATCTAGAGAGTGGCAATAAGGGTATATAAAATGAAAACAAAACTTTACGACAAAAGAGATGATTTCGGCTTCCTTATTTTTGTCTTTCTTTTTCTATGAAGCAACATTCCAGCAGCGCCTGCATACGGAGTATATATCTCCCTGTTGATACGATATTCCAGGGCTTGTATTTCCTATCATAATTTCATTGATATATGGTTGCTGCTCACAAGGAAGCTATTAAACCAAGAGTTCCAATTGGTGAAGATTAAAGCATCCTTTCGTAAATTTTGCGGACGCCATAACGAGTTGGTTGCCCATTATGGAATATTTGTTTCACAGATGACATCGGATATGTTCCAATTGTCGTAATTACAATCCCGTCCCCCTTTCCCCGAATGTGACCTACCGAATAAGATTTATCATTGGGTGTGTACTAACATGAGCAACACGACGGGTGCCACGTGTGGAACAGGATCTGGTCACTCTTCCAGAACACCTGAGATCCCACCCAGTTTTTGGTGGGGTTAGTGTTGCTCGATCTTTAGTTTTCTATTTTGTGTTCTATGTACTGTTGTTTGTCTGTTTTTTTAGCTATGGCGTTGTCAGTTTATTTTCTACTTATGAGTTTGGATGTCCGTTGGCACCTTTCGCCTCTTTTTTGTCATGACGTTGTCAGTTTTTTTTCGACGTATGGGTTTCAATATCACTTTGGTATCTTTTGCCTCTCTGTTCTAAAGACATCATCATCCATATCGTTGATTTAAATCTTCCTTACATTCCGATGTAAACTAAACTGTTTTTCAATGCAAATTGTTAAATTAGCAGTATTTCAAATGTGAAACAGTCTAAGTTGTATTTCTAATGCTTATTTTATGTTCACTTTTCTCTTTGAAATATTTTTGTTTTGAACGTTATCCTAAGAACTTCTTTTAAAATCGATGTAACAAAAGTCTATTGGAAATGAGACAAGTTTCCATTTTAATTTTCTACCTTTGAAAACTTGTGTTTAAAACTTTTAATGACTTAACATCTCATTTTCATTTCATCTGGTCTTATATATAATTTTCAAGACTTGAAGGGATTATCTACTGGGGCAAAATGTGGTTTCAAAAGAAAAATCACAATCAAAGAGGATTAGAATGCAATCATTCTGTTTTCTATATGAATTATTCATTCTTTGGTATCGAACGATGATTTCCATTTTTTGTTATCTATTTTACACACAAAGTAAATATAAACCTTACCATGGGATAATACCACAATAAGTTGATAATGATGATTTGTTAAGAATTCATTCCGTGTTTTTGCGGGATTAAGGAGGGTTTTCATGCGAATACAATTATCGATAATTCTGCATATCTGAACTAATTACCTTTTTCATATCAAAATAATGACAATGGACAAATAATACTGCCAAGAAACCCATAAACTATTTTGATCTCAGAAACTAATATCATCAGGATCCTCCTCTTGAAAACATGTTGAGAACGTTTAGATGACATGATTTTAGATAGCAGTTTTTTTATGGCAACCAACTGTTTTTTTCTCGCCGACCTCCATTTTTCGTTTCAGGCAGACTGCATTTCAGATTTTACGTTTCCGAGTTATGGAACTATACTCTTTGAAAAAGCGACGGGTGTATTATGCGCTTATGCCGCAGCTCATTATTCTATTTGTTAGTGAATTTGGAATTGCACAACGGCTGCTTGTATCAAACATACACTCATTTTCCAATTGCCCGCTATTCGACTCACTGTTCCTACCAATTGATTCTGTATTAGTTTTCCAAAAAAATGCATTGAATATTTGCTTTTGGGTATTAAGCAAGAAACTATCAATCAATCGAAACGTCACGATTTATTTTGGTCCACTCACTTTTGCAAAACCTACTAATAGATTTATAATTAATTTGTTCGCTTCCTTAAAATCCATATAATATTTGCTATTAGACGTTAGCAAACAGTCAATTAAAGATATTGATGATATTGACTGGGTACTTTAGTGCAGAAAAAGTCATTTGTAATATCGATGTGAAGTTAAAGACGAAAACGTGTAATTGATCGGAAATAAAAGGAATACAATGTAAAGACAGCAGACACCGTTCAACATTGAGCTCATCCCAGAGGATTTAACTGTTGTTTACTGTTCCACCCGTCATCGTTGTCATCGTTGTCCTTTTATAACACATTGCACATATTGCATTCCGTTTACGTGATTTTAATGGAATTTAATTGTCCTTACCTAGAAATAATCTTCTCATTAATTATTTTAAGCATCCTGTTAAATCATCCCGTCAGCAAGTAATCTACGAAAAGATCAAATGTATGCTAAAAATGCAATTTAAAATAAAATGGCAAACTCATTTATTCTGTCCAAGGTGAACACAGTAATTATATATGATATAATTTAGTATTAACACCACTTTTTAATGAGATAATTACAGTTTCTGTCGGATTTTCCTTTTCGTGAATTTGATTTATAGTGAGCATATGAGTTTTATTAACTGTGAAAATGTGCATAAAACTATTGAACATATAGTTCCTGTATGCAATTAGCAATTTCCAAAACATATTGAATTAGCTGATCTGTGAGTAATGACGTCATGTTTTTCAGTTTAAAGAAGTTTGAATTGCAAAATAAGTCTAATTAGAATTTCAAATTTCTATAAGTATTCGTTAAGACATTTGACCTATATATATATAAACATATGCAACAACGACATAATACGATACCTGTCATTGCTAAGATGTTAGCAGAATTAAAATATAGTTCAGTTGAAGACTTGTATCTTGGAATGGCTGATTTCAATTTCCAGCACTTATTCTTTTTTTCCTGGATTTTTATTAATATTAACGGAATATGTACAGGTATTTATGATATATCTATATTTATTGAAGTTCATATGCATGTTATTCTAGTAGGTGATTATATTCTGTGTTAAAGTCGATGTTTTCTCTAATTTGTTTTTGTTATGTAAGTTTTTTGTCAACTATCGACAAACTGTAACAAGAGAATACTGTATTTCATAGCCATAATCCACCAAGGGTTGACTAGAGTATATAAATATGGTCATCATTGGAGTTCCGGCAGTAAAATCCTTGCTCATGTTGAGTGTCTTATGGGCTTTGCGTGATTTATTAATATATCTTCCCATCCCGTCGGAATGGGAACATCATGATGTATGAACGTTAAAGACCCATTGCAAGCAAAATGTCTGTCCCTTTCTAACACATCCTCATTTTCCAGTCGCAGACCACTTTTTGTATCCTTCATTCTATCGAAAAATGAAAGTTACTGTTTCTGAGCTAGGCATGTGGTATGAAGGAGTAATAGAAAAGACAAGTCGGCTTGGAGTCATTATAATATGTCCTTGTATGGAAATGATTAATCGATACACACAAAGCATCTTCTTTTTGATGTTGACTGATAGTTTTGATAAGAAAATATCTTTCAACATTTATCTTTTCCGCTTTAGAGTTAAATTTAAAAATAAATTCCCTTCGACTTCTCAGTACTAAATCCTTCCAATTCTGAATGGAAAATCCCGGTTTTTCTTTTTCTTGTTCGTCTGGTAGCTTAGAGAATAGTTATATATTAACAGTAGTTATCTCAAATACATAACAAAAGCCCCTTTTCTATCGTTGGCGGGTTATCGACGCAAGTCATTTGATCAGCTAATATTTCATTGTATTGTACTTTTACTGTACTTTTTAGAATACAAAGCAGTTTCTCCTATTTTTGTTACCAAAACTAAACCGTTTCTCCTCTAATTTTACGTTTAAGATTTCAATATTATCCTCCCGATTACGCAAAAATAAATGTAATTTATAAAAAAAGAAACTTATCCACAACAAGCCGGGTTAGACTTTACTAATGGTCCTTTAAGGTTTTATCAGTTCTTCCATGTTTGAACTAGGTTTTGTATTTTCCAATATTTTTGCCTCGATATCACCCTTATTGTCGAAATGCACATCTGGTTCAGTAAAAAAGGACCGTAAATGTTGTTGGCATGAGTTAAGATTTGTTTTTGTTGAGTAGTTCTAGTTCTATTTAGAATGCAAATGTTTTGCATATACACTATAAAATCTCATGAGATTATACGGGATTATATTTGTTGAACATATTTAATCGCAATTGTTTCCTAAGCCTTATAGAAAAACACTATAATACGCTTAATGACCTCTGTAAACCAACTTTTTTTGGCGAGTCAAAAAAGTACTCGTATATAAATCTTTGAATATACGTTATTCAGTATGTTAAACTCTCTTATAAAATTGAAAGCCTGGTATCTTTGACATGTTTGATGAGTTTTTTTTATATGAATACACCAACAAAGTTAAAATGATCGCTCAGAATGAGCTACACGCGATATAAGATTATCCACACAAATATATTTGTTTACAATAGTGGTACGAATTTCCGATGTTATACTAAACAATTATTTAATAATTTGGTTGAAAATTGATATCGGGAAGGACCAATGGCATGCTTTAAAATTCTTTATTATATCAAGAGGACATCAATGAGCCCTATTGGACTGATTATATAATTATGAATAACGATTAGCATGATTAGAGCACAATATTAAATTCAAAACCGGAAATTGGATCGACATCAAAAGTATGTTTCTGAGATATTGATTTCATCGGAGATATTGATTTCATCGTTATTTACATTTCTTTATTAAACTCAATGTTATTGTTTATAATAAACACGAGGTAGATGTAGGAGTTAATTATTGATACATGCATTCAGCTAGTACTGATAGGTTGATTTTAGTCCTAAAGTGGTTAAGGATTGTTGTGACATTGACATTTCCTTTTCTTATTAGAACGCGGCTTGAAGACTACTTGAAATGTTTATGCTGATACACAGCTTGGCTTCAGGTTTCTCACTGTTTTTATGCACTGGAGCATTATGTTGATAGTTTTGATTAGTTTGTCAGTTTTTCTTCCATAGGAGTTTGAATATCCAATTAGCAGCTTCTGTCTCGGTGTTACACAGGTTATCCTAGAACGGAGGAAATAACTAAGAGAAGAAGAAAACAAAGAACTCTGATGATTGAAACATTTCTCAGTGGTGCTAGTTTGTAGTAATTCTTTCTTTTTTTTTTGGAAAATTGCGAGTCAAGTTCTGTCTTTGTGTGATACGGATGCTCCAAAAACGGAGGAAGTAACTAAGAGAAGACAATCTAGAACTCTCTGATGATTTAAAACATTTCTTCAGTGGTGCGAGTTTGTAGTATTTTTTTTCTCGAGTTTTGCGAGTTCTGTCTCTGTGTGACACGGGTGCTCCGAGAAAGGAGGAATTTAATAAGAGAAGAAGAAAACAATCAAATGATAAAACACATTTTTTTCGAGTTGCTAGAAAAAACCAGCGCGAGCGCGGCTTGAAGAGTACTTGAAATGTTTATGGTGATACACAGCTTGGGTTCATGTTTTTCAAACTGTTTTTATGCACTGATGCATTATGTTGATAGTTTTGATTAGTTTGTAAGTTCTTCTTCCATAGGAGTTTGAATGTCCAATTAGTAGCTTCTTTCTCGGTGTTACACAGGTGCTTCTAGAACGGAGGAAATAACTCAGAGAAGAAAAAGACAACCAAAAACTCTGATGATTAAAACATTTATCAGTGGTGCTAGTTTGTAGTATTTTTTTCCTTTTCTTCGAAATGTGCGAGTCAAGTTCTGTCTCTGGGTGATACGGGTGCTCCAAAAACGGAGAAATAACTAAGAGAAGACAATCTAGAACTCTCTGATGATTTAAAACATTACTTTAGTGGTGCGAGTTTGTATCATATTTTTCTCGAGTGGTGCGAGTTCTGTCTCTGTGTGACACGGGTGCTCAGAGAAAGGAGGAATTTACTAAGAGAAGAAGAAAACAATCTAATGATTAAACATATTTCTTCGAGTTTGTTATATTTCTTTCTTTTTTTTTAAGTGGTGCGAGTTTGATAAAGTGATGCAAGTTGTAATAATTAGTGAGAGTGTTTGGGTTGGGCGAGTTGGCCGCGGGCCGAGTTTTCTTAAATTCAAGACAAATTGAATACAAAACCATTTCCGCCTGCTTACAAAACGTAGACGGTAAGGAACCAGCTACGGAACCTTATTTGGGTTTTAATTAATTAAGTTACGCTAATTAAAGCAATTACTATATGAAGTTATAAAGTACATTACATACACTAACTATTCATTATTATATAATACTTCAGACGATCATCGGCTTGGAGACAAACCGGCTAAAAAATGTTGGTCTCCAAATTTAATAGTATAGATTGCACATATTGCATTCTGTTTAAATGATTATAATTGAATTTAATTGTAGTTACCTAGAAATAATCTTCTCACTAATTACTTTAAGCATACTGTTAGATTAACGCGTCAGCAAATAATATACGAAAAGATCAAATAAATATTAGAATTCAACTAATATAAAATGCTAATACCAATTAATTCTGTCCAAGGTGAAAACAGCAATATAAATTATATAATTAAGTATTAACTCAACTTTTAATTATATAATTTCAGTTTCTGTCGGATTTTCCTTTTCGTATGTTTGATTAATATTATGCATGGGAGTTTATGTTAATACTGAAAATGTTCATAAGACTATTGAACATATACGTTCAAGTATGCGATTATAAATTTCTATAACATATTTGATTAGCGGATCTGGGAGTTATGACGTCATTCAACATTTATAAGTTTAAAGACGTTTGAATTGCAAAAAAAGTCTGCTTAGAATTTAAAATTCATAGAAGTATTCGTTAAGCTAGTTGATCTGTATATATATATATATATATATATATAGCAATGACATAATACGAAACCTTTCAACATGTGAGCAGAATGAGAAAATTAGTTTAGATGAAAATTTGCATCTTGGAATGGATGATTTCAATTTACAACACGTATTCTTCCCCCCCCCCCCCCCCCCCCCCCCCCCCCACCCAGTTTTTTTAAATGTAAGGATTGTTTAACTATCGACAATCCTGTTTAGCAAAAAATGGTGTATTTCATAGCCATAATCCACAAACGGTTGGCTAGGGCATAGAAATATGATCATCCCTGGAGTTCTCCGATTTGGCAGTAAAATCCTTGTTCATGTTGTGTGTCTGCTCTGCGGGATTTATAAAAGTTTCTGACCATATGAGTATATACTCTCATATGGTCAGGGTATTTAATACGATGAACGTTGCATTATGTATGACCCATCAAGGGTTCAAAATTTAACAGTTTTTGAAATAAAATTGGACTTAACTATGTAATCAAATGGTAATCATTGTTACATGATTAATAAAATAATATGAATTTTTACTCACTAGTTAAAATTATAGTCAAATAATTTTTACATTTTCATTTTTGACTTTTCCTTACCAAAACAGAATATTTCGACTTCTACTTTGGATTAAAACTTGAAGAAATATCGAAATGGACCGTGTCAACTGTTTTTAACGCATAGTCACTTGGGACATTACTCCGTCTTTTTCCCCTTTTAATTTGGTGCTTTGATTTGATATTTGTTTGTAAATTAAAATGTCTAATATTTTTTATTATATTTATTTATTTATGTGTTTATGGTATACTACTGTTGCCTTTATTTAGGCTCCTATTCATACGATTTAAATTGACTCTATCGAAGGCAAGACAACGTATATACTAATATTCAGATAACATGATGTAATGTAAAGCGAAACTCTGTCCCTATTTAACATAACCTCATTTTCAAGTCGCAGTCCAAATTTTATGTCTTTCATTCTGTCGAAAAATGAGTTACTGCTTCTTAGTTAGGCACATGGTATGAAGGAGTAAAAGCAGAGAAATTTAGGCTCCGAGTCATTATTGTATGTCCTGGTTTAGATATGTGTCAATGACACATAGAACACATTTTCTTTTATATTGATTGATAATTTTGATAAGAAAATATTTTTCAATTTTGATCTTTTCCGTTTTAGAGTTAAACTTAAATCCCTTCGATTTCTCAGTGATTATTTAATTATTACAATTTTGAATGAAAAATCCATTTTTTCTTTTCCGTATTTGTGTGGTATGTTAGAGAAAAGTTCTATATTAACAGCAGTTATCAATCGTTGGCAGGTTATCGAAGCGAATTAGTTCACAAGAGATTTTCTGCATTTTACTTTTACTGTAGTTTTGTTTCAGAATACAAAACAGTTTCTTCTATTATTGTTACCAATGCAAAGTTTACTGACGTGAAATTAAACCGACTTGCCCCTAATTTTACATTAAGAGATTTCTTTCTAGTCTTCCTGATTACACAGATTAATGGTAATTTATAATAAGCACAAGATGGGTTTGGCTTTACCTACAGTTCTTTAAGCTTTTATCAGCTCTTCAATGTATGAACTAGGTTTTGAATTTTCCAATCTTTTTTTTGCCTTTAGCATCACATTAATTATCGAATGCGCATCTGGTGCAATAAAATTGGTACCGTAAATGTTGTTGGCAAGAGTTGAGTTCTTTGGTCGTTGTCTTTTGAAATCTATATTAATTACCCCACATCTAGTTTCAGAATGTAAATTTTATTGCATATACAATATAAAATATCAAGAGAGTATACGGGATTTTGTATGAAACTGGATTATTACGCTTTGTGTTCATACTGTATGAACAAAATCCGCCGTTTATATTTAATCGCAGTTGTCTACTGAAACCATTCAGCACTATAAAACACGTTATGACCGTTGTAAACCAACGAATTTTTTCGAGTCAAAAAAGAAGCCGAATATAAATCATTGCAAAAATCGATATGTTAAACTCTCGTTTAAAATTGTAAGCCTGGTATCTTTGATTTTTTTTATATGAAAACACCGACAAAGTTAAAATGATCGCTCAGAATAGGCTACATTCGATATGAAATTAACCATAAAAAATAAACATGTTTACAATAGTGTAGCGAATTTCCGATGTTATACTGAACAGTTATTCAATAATTTGGTTGATGATTGATAGCGAAAAAGGACCGATGGCATGCTATCATATCTTTAAAACTGAAAACATCACAAATGAAGTAAAAACTACCAAGGAGAGTTCAAATTAAATATAACTATTTAATATTCTTAAAATTAATAATTGATGAAAGGAATGTTTATAACATTTGGAAGTCAAATCTATCAGACGAGCTCATCAGTTGATATTAAATTCCAAGGCTTGAAAATGGTTTAGAAGTATGGTAATCAGTATTGTCATCTGGTTCGGCAGTAATACTGATGCGAAAGTTGGGCGTCCGTTTTGCTGTGTATGATGTCAAAATACTGAGGATTGTCCGTTCGAATGTAATTGTTTAATCAGATGCTTCGTGTAGAGAAAGTGTCTCGCTATCTACACGTTAATGATCCTTTGCAACAACTTTGTGAAGGGTTATATCTGGCCTGTTGTGAGGCAAAATCTCGGCTCAAATCCAACATGCACTCATTATCCAGTAACATTCCGTATTTCCCGACTTCGCCCGAAAATTAATTCTTTGTTAGGAAGTAACTCTTTTCATTTTTTTTATTCAATGAAAAATCACAATTGATGTGAAAGCATGACAGTTTTTCATTACACATGAAGTGAAAAGTTTACGGATAAAAATGTTACAATAATGATATTCATCAAGTTAAGTTTTTGGAAAAAATACGATAAAATGTCTGGTGTGACAATGAAAAAGCTCGAAAATTAAATTTAGCTTTTCTGACATGACTGATTTCCATCTTGAAAAATACCATATAAAACATGCCAATGGTCATATATGCAATACAATTTTATTTTCTCTTTTTTCTTTACTTTCAAACCGATGGGTTTCTGTCTTATCAGCGTAGAATCCATATTTCCTCTTTGCATACACATGTGGCTATGCATTTGCTAAAATTATAACTGAAGACATATATTACCGCTGTTCGTGATTACAGGCAAATGCAAATTTAGCAGGGTTATAACAGTCACGACGAAGCTTCTTTGATATTTATTACTTTGAAAACAGAACAATATTGTATCATCTGAGAGAAGATACTTTTGAACAAATTTGAATGAAATATAGAGAACACTTCTCAACATTTGTGTAAATGAAGAGATGGACAAGATACGGCCTTGGCTAAACAACAGATAACAGAAAAACAACCAAGTCCAACATAGCAACCTCTATGACTGATATCAGGTGATTTGGATGGATGACTTTATTGACTCTGGATGTTGAAAGAATACATTTATTGTAAAGAAACTCATCATAGATACCAGGATTGAAATTTTGTATTTGCGCCAGACGCGCGTTTCATCTACAAAAGACTCATCAGTGACGCTCGAATTTATTGTTTGGATTTAAATGTCGTTAAAGTAACTAGCTTTTTTCGCTCTTCGATTGTTATTCCTCACTTCTGTTGTCTACTTGAATGTGCCCCATCATGGAATGCTCTTCTTAATTATTTGTCAAGCCGTAGGATGTGTAGGTATAATTTTTTTAAATGCTTATTTTCGTAGAACGCATGGCATATTATTCTGAAAAATTATAAATCAGGTACATTCGAGTTCAAAGTTTGGGAACCAAAATAATGCAGGTCCTAAAGGTGGCTGGGTGTTTGACGACCAGTGGCAAATGTTACAAACACATTAGGACATGAAAATGTATAAGAATCCTGCGTACTCGATCAACACGACACACTGTACAAGATGGACCACAAGGTAAAAACCTGACTGGTGTCATTACGCTTTCTCTCAGCCGCCTGCCGTGCGGTGAAGCAACAAATACCAATGTTCAAGTCTTCGATTAATTAGAAACTTTAATATTCAGACAAATGTTTTTAACGAATAAAAAAAATTGTATTTACCTCTACCTTTACTGTTGTTTTTTTTGTCATGGAAATTAAAGTTAACAAGTTTGTTTTCAACTGATGAACGGTGAAACTTTGTCTCTGGTATTTGGTGACTCTGAAAATATTTATGCCTGTTTTTTGTTCCAAAACATAGTTCCTAGAATTTATCTGAGCTTTCAACGCATTCAATGTTTTGCTGTTTTTGTTTTTAATTTCATTAATTAAGCATTTACAACACTTCTTTTATCCAACCCAAGTTTCACAATTTCATTTGTCAACGACTTTTTACTTTCCTTTGATTTTGCTGCCACATCTTTTGTTCTTTTTTTTATCGATGCTTATTTGTCTGAATTGTGTATCGAGTTCTTGTATTCTTTGTTTTTTAGTTTCCTTCGTACTCATTAAGTTCATTTTAGACGACGACATGAGTTCCTCAACTTTTTCTTCGTCTTTTTGCTGCAACCAAATGGCTGTCCGAATCATGCGGTACATGACATGATATGTGCATCATTTGCTATTTTACTGGAGTTCGGTCGGTGTCTTAGTAACCAGTTTTATTGCCAAAATACCTCTCTGGGAATTTGTTGTGGGGAAAACTGATGAAAATTGCCACCAGTCAATATCGTGGGTACCAACGTATTGTCCATCTTCTAAATGGTCAGCTACCTTATCTTTCAAAGCTTTGCAAACAGATGAGCATATTTCAACAAGAAAATCTGCACAGGGTGCATCATTTTTTGCTATGGACCATTGCAGTCCAACCTTCATCTTTTTTAATGGCCATGTCTGGGAAAGGAAAGTATTCTCCTGTCAATAGTTCCTGTGTACGGTCAAGGTCTACAGAAACGTTTTCAAAGTAAGTGATTAAAACTTGGTATCGTTGGTTCATATCAAAGATATGAGTAGATTTTTGTCCACCAGAACTTTCAGCAGCGGAGCAGTTATCAATTTGTTGAATGTACCAAGGGCACGCAATCCTGTAATTATTTCTTGGACTTTGATGGATTTAGAACTGCTCTCAGCAAACCATTTAACTTGGGTACATTTCCTTCAAACTTTACTTCTGTCAAGTATTTATGAATGTGATCTCACATATTCCTTCAAAAGTTTTTTCTCTGTGGTCCTTTAGAAGACGATTAAACACTATTTCTGTAGAAGCTCTATCAAACATAGTGCATTTAATGTTTGTCAGTATATTTAATATTGTGGACATTTGTAAATTCTGATCAACTAGACAATTAATCCTGGTCTCGATGTCATTAAGAATACATTTTAAAGTATCAAGTTGTGTCTGGGCATCTGCTTTAGGCCAAGAGGAAAGGATTTTTTTACTCATCCGTCGTAATGAAAGAAAAAAAATGTTTGGCCAGTCGTTCGCGTTTCGTTTGTGTACAATGTCTGATAAGCAGGCCGCTGTACAAATTTCTTTAGTCTGTACTTTCGATATTGCTAAACGCCTCATATTACAATTAGAAACATGATCCTTTCTAGGATATCGGTCGTCTTTTGATCTTAATCCGCACATACCTATTACATTTTCGCTCGCATTAACAACTTTCTCAAATGAAAGACCTCAGTCGAGAAGGTTCATTACGCACTGATCATTTCGATTATTAAAAGTGTATTGACCATTTTTGGATTCGATAGTAAGATCACTTGTACGGTCATTTAAATCTGAAAGATAATCAATCTGTTCTACTTGTTCATGTACTATTGTTATGTCCCACCTAGGGGCATTATGTTTTTCGGTCTGTGCGTCCGTTCGTTCGTTTGTTCGTTTGTCCGTCTGTCCTGCTTCAGGTTAAAGTTTTTGGTCAAGGTAGTTTTTGATGAAGTTGAAGTCCAATCAACTTGAAACTTAGTACACATTTTCCCTATGATATAATCTTTCTAATTCTAATAATAGAGTTTTGATCCCAATTTTACGGTCCACTGAACATAGAAAATGATAGTGCGAGTGGGGCATCCGTGTACTATGGACACATTTTTGTTAATACCTTTGAATTTCATCTTCATTAACCTTAATTTGTTTTTAGTTGTTGTATATCTCTCTCTATTACTGATTTCTGTTAAGTTTTCATGACGGGCTTCATTGGCAATACCCTCCCAAAAACTTAATTTTTCCAATAACCCTTTTTCTCTCCATTCTGCCTATAGTATGGATTTAACTGTTTCAATATGATTTTTTTTTTTTTCAAGCATCAACCTTTTTTCTTAGGATTTAATATTTGTTTCTAGGACTTGCATAATCTTTCTTTCATCCCTTTTTGTAGTGGATTCCTGTTAAAATTTTTTCACAGTTCTAGACATATTCAATTTTTTTTCTCTTAATTTTCTGTTTTTGATTTTTTGCTCTGTATTGTAACGTTGTTGAAAGCATTTTCCAATTTTGTAAGAATGTCCTAATTTACAGGACTATTTCTGTTGATACGTTGCTGTTAATAAGATTTTCATTCGGATAGCTAAACTTAACTTAAAGAGAAACACATTTTGTCTGTTGTTGTAAGTACTATTTCAAGTTTTTGACATGTTCATTTTTTCCTTGTAAAGTTGACGTAAACCTTAAACCAAAGTTAGACTTGCGAATATTGTTATCACTAAGGTTGTCTTTAATAAACAGCAATTAAAATTACATTTAAGAAGATAGCGAAGTGACGCTCCATGCTGTCTTCTTAACTGATCCAGTTCAAACAAAACCCCATGTGTAAACGAGTTGATTTCGATCGTTTTAAAAGTTATTTCATTCAGTGTCAATACTTCATGTTTTTGAGTATTAAATCCAAGCATGCAATAATTTTCTTTCATTTTATTGTCAACTTTCTGAAATAAATATTTTTATTTTCTGTAAACTATTTTTATTAACAGTATTATATAAGTATTTTATATAAAACTAAAATTTATGATTTGCCTTTTTAATTTAAAACTTCTTTTTCTACTTATAATTTTTTTTATTTTTGCAAAACAGGTTATTCTTACCAATCTATTCAGTCTTGTAACAGTTTTTACATGTTTGGATAAATGTGTTTCCTTTGTTTGTAGCTTTTTCATAATATGAATGTTGATTAAATTTATGTTTGTGTCTATAAATAGTCTTGATTGGAGAAGCAAGATTTATTTTATCAGTTGGTTGCTAAGCTATTGTTAACAATACAGTACTGAATATTGTACATACAAGAGATGGGAATTGTTTCTATATTTAATATAAAGAAATGCAGTACCTTAACAATACTTTAGTTTTCTGTTTGATAACAGAATGGGCATGCATATATATTTTTTTAATCTGGAAATCTATCGTTTGCACAATTATTTTCTATGCAAGGAACGATTTATAGGCCTATGAGAAAACGTAAATGTCCAATAGTGTAAAAATATTTTCAACTTTTACGTTTGCATCAGGACGACGTTGAAAGCGAAAACGTTCACTTTTTTAGAGTTGCAACCGTAACTTCAAACAGAATTCGCTTTTTCAATGAAAATGTGTTTGCTGTAAAAGATGGGTTTCTAAATGATGAATGTTCATACAATCGAAGGAACTAAGAATAAGCTTCGGGAAGATCCAGGAAAGTCATAAAATTCATAACTCTGAAAAAAATACCCACCGCAAAATGTTAAGGAGTTAGAAGACTCATTTCAGTGATCTCTGGTTTATTTTTGCTGGCTTGGTATAAAGCAAGAATAGACGAAATGTGCTTAGTGCTGCTAACAAACGACCGTCTTTTTCGAACGTCGCGATCAAAACGCTTTTGTAATTGTAAATAAAGGTGACGAAATATTTTACTTTACATTGTAAAACAAAACACAATATTTGCTTTCTAGATATCAACTTTTATTTAAATTTTTGGCTTTCAAAACATTGATTCCACAGTTGAAAAAAAAAATCTTTTTTTTCATTTTTTGTATTGTGTTGATATAATGTCTTTGACGTCGCAATCCCACAGAGTCTCTATTTATGAATAAATGATAATGATAATAGACCCAGGTAGTCTGGATTGGGAGGATTTCTTTCTTGATTACTTAAATGTTTACTTGTTTTAAATATTCTATTAATAGTTGGATCCAGGTAATTAAGCAGGAGTACGCTCTTTGCAATGCTGAATATGCAGTATGGGCTTTGCTCATTGTTGAAGGCCGTACGGTGACCTATAGTTGTTAATTTCTGTGTCATTTGGTATCTTGTGGAGAGTTGTCTTATTGGCAATCATACTACATCTTCTTATTTCTATATTTATTTATTATTATTTTTGTTTTATAAAATATGATTTTATTCAATTGACACTTTTTCTATAAGATAATTTTTTAATGTTGCAATATTTAGTTGTCCACTTTGCATTTTTGTTCTGTATATATAATATTTAGTTAACAATATTATGAGGTTTCTTATGCATATAGTCTTTTTGGTCCGTTTAACACTTAACAATTCAAAATTTAAAACGCTTTCAAATTTTAGGTTTTTGGATTTTAAAAGTTTTTTAAGATATAAACATTCAAAATTTAAAATTTTATTTTGACATTTTGAAAATTTCACCAAATAATTAAAATTTTCAAATTCTAAACTTCCTTTTAAAAATTTCATAGTTTAGATATTTGATCAAACTTCGAAAATATTAAACTTAACAGGCAGTTTGGATTATTTAGCTTATTGAAAGTTTGATCGTTTTGATTATTGATTAAAAAATTAAAAATGGAAAACGGGCGAAAGGAGAACATATGTATAATGTACGTCTTTGGGGTATCTGTAAAGTGCGAAACGGAAAAAAAAACGGTACGAAAGGAAACAAAACATTACGAAATTTACCGAAATGAAAGGAAACGAAATATGACAAATCAAAATGAAATGTACATTAAATTTTACTTGAAAGTCAATGTAAAAAATAAAACATGAAGCAGATGAATCTAAGCGGAGAAATATTTAATAAAAAAATTTTTTTTCTCAAAAGCGGAGAATAAATTCTAAAATAAGAAACATTTTGGTTATGATAATTTTGAAGTAGAAATAAAAAGAACGAAACGATTTTTATCATTTTTAATTGCGAAAGAACCTAGTACAGGGACTTATAATCTTTTCAATTTCATTTCATGCTTCCATTTTTTTGCAGTCAATAATATTTTATGATTATTTAAAAAAAAAAGAAAAAAAAAAAAAGAAAACGAAAAAGGAAAATGACAATACCGAAAAAAAAACCAAAAAGACACACACTTAATCCAACCAATAACTTTTCCCCATTGGCAATAATATTTGAATTAAATGGAATATCCAATAGAAAATAATAAATTTCATGTGTCCAAAGCACTTTTTTAGATTTACCTTCAGCCGGAACGCTCAAAGCTGAATATTTAAAAGCCAATGATATATAAGAATAGACACAGTTAATGATCTAAAAGATCAATAGGGACCTAAAAATAGCCAAATCCACCTAAGGTTAACTTTGCATGAGGGAGTTGAAACCTTAGCTTCTTTGAAATTTTCGAATTTGTAAACGGACAATTTGAGATGGTTGATTGTTGGTTGCTTAACGTCCAGTGGCAATTTTTTTCATTTTGACTGCCACTGGAAAACTAGGATATATTGGATAGGGACAGAAATTTTGCCTTGCAACAGGCCACCAACAGACCCTTCAAAGAGTTGTTGCAAGGGTACCAACCGGACGTGACTGCACACTTATACATATCGCACAGCCACTTTTGCAAGGACTTTACTGCCGGTGGGAACAGGACTTAAGCGACCATATTTCTATTCCCGATTTGCCATTGGAGTTAAACAATTTTAGAAAAGGTCTGGTATAAATCATGTCAGTATTCTTGAATGATTGGCGCTTTATCAAGCAAGTGACGTTTGGACAAAAGTGTAAAACAAACACAACAGTGAAAAGTGAGCAAACTATCCAATCTAGAATTTCTTTTGTCCATTGCGACCAACAAATGGTCAGCATGTTATTATAAAAAAATACAGAGATGCATCTAAAGATTCTGGTGAACCATCTGAAATTAGTGTGTTATCATCAGCATATTATGATATCAAAATTCTGAGTCTTCAATATTTTCGTTTTTTCTTGGTAGTATTCCTAAAAATTCAGCAAATAAAAAAATAAGGAAATAAAGGATCCCCTTGTCTGCAACCTCGCTGAATTGTAAAATATCTGAAAGATAATTATTCTGTGTTACCGCTGATTAGGTACAAAGTTTTAATAAAGTGTTTTATGGAATTTCAAAATTTCAAATAATCAAGAACTTCTTTTATGAAAATCCAGAAGATGGAATCAAATGCTATTCAAAATCAATGATAAAAAGAATGCCTGGGATATCATTTCCTTCAGTGTAGTCGGGTATATTATATATCATTCTGGTATTTTCACTAAATAACTATCAGGTATAAAACCTTTGTGGCAGTTTTTGATCAAAATGATAAAGCAGGTTTTTGCCAGTAAATGTGGAACAAGTAAAAGTCAACCAATCATTCAATGGTTATATACATCTTTTTCACCTCTATCGAAAACATAAGTTTGTTTTCGAACATTTGTCAGATTCTTACCGGCAAAAAGTTAAAAAGGCCAAATAAAGTACGAAGTTGAAGAGCATTGAGGACCAAAAATTCCTAAACGTTTAGCCAAATACAGCTTAAGTACTGTTAATTTAAGCAATACCTTAATGAAACAGTCTTCTTCCTATAAAAGACCCAAACAATGTCTGATTCCTGTGGTAATGACTTCATGTGTGTCATTTGGTGGGAAGAATGTAGTCAATAAATAGTGTGAAGGTCATTGACACGCTGAAATATCTACTTCGTTTCATTGAACGTTTAATTTAGAATAATATCAAATAATTAAGATATTTTGAATATATATATATACACACAAATAAACCTTACATATTAAGTCATTTTAATCATAGTGACACACTAATTATATTAATTTTTGAAATTTACCTTGGTAGAATATGATAGACAAATTTATAAATCCAACGGAAAGTAACACGTGTAGGGTTTATAAATAACAAACCATAAACGGAGAAAACAGATATCCGCAAAATAAATGTAATAATGCAAATGTAAATAACTCTAACAAAGAAGACTACACAATTTCGTCAAGTCAATCCCCTGGTTCATTTGACGATTAACACACAGGGATAAACCAATATAGAATAGTTGTATCAAATATTTAAGATTTGTAGATAATACGGACATAATATGTTTATGTGCATATTGCCCAGAAATATTTATCAGTTGACTTATGTAGAAGTAATGAGTCTATGAACTTAGGAATCTAGTGATATTTTGTTTGCCCAGTGACAATGTGGGCGCGTGGGGTATGTGAGCGCGATCACAAAAGTTCTTTAATTGTTATCAAAATAATTTCCCCATGAATTGTAATTACAGAAACTGCATACCTTGGATGTTTTGAAGACGGTTTGGATAGAATTTTGGAAAAAAAATATACACACAACTGGGACTACCAATCAAATCCGTTTATGACGATAGCAGTCTGTGTGTCAACCTGTGATACTGACGGTTACGATTATGCTGGTCTTGAGGTACAGTATGCTATGTGTATAGATAAATGAATTCTACAAAGAAACGACGGTCCCTTAGTTGACGTTGTAATGTTTTCTTTAGTTATGGAACTGAAAAGAACAAAGATTATTAACTTACTTTGGGGTAAGAGCACATATTTGCTACATTGAGAAAGGAAGATATTGTAATTTAGATATAAATGACAAAATGTAATTTTTGTAAAAATTCTGTTGAAGATGTAATATATTTTTTTGGTGTATTTTTCCTTTGATCTTTTTTTTTGTGATGATTTTTCATATCATGTTACTCGCTTGATGATAGAAAATTATCGCCAGAAACTAAGTGCGTACATGCCGTTGTCAATATAAACATCAATGACGTCAAAGGCAAAATAGTGATACACAGATCATCAATGGGTTTTTCATCCTATACTCGAGCTTGATAAAGAAATGGAATCTATACTTTGATGAAATAAATAATAGACTTATTAGTATTTTAGAAAACATTTTGATAAAACAAATTAAGTTCTTTATGTAATAAAGAAACATACATCATAAATATATATATTATATAAATTATTGACGCAACTGTCACAAAAAAATATGCTCTAAGGAATACATGCCTTATGAGCTGCCCCCTGAATTTATGATTTTTGTTTGTTTTTAAGTTGAGTCCGTATTGTTGGTTATTTTTAATATTTTAGAGCTTTACTTATAGCACAGTAGCAGGTTTTTCGATACTGAAGATACAAAATATACACACTACAACGGCTAATAGAAATGCATTACTTACCTAAATAAAATTGTATACATTGAAAGATGGTTATTTACAATCTTGACACAATGTACAAGTGACATTCAAGTGACCTGTCTCACAAAACTCGCGTAATTGAGCGAACATAGGGAAGCAAATGATTATTCAGACTGATCCGTTAGTTTGACGCTGTGACATCGATAATATATTAATTAATATCTAATTCATTAAAATAGTGATGCGATCTTTAAGATACATGCAGCTAGCAAATTTAAAGCTGAATATTACAACCTCCTTATTGCACCTGTACTAGTTCCCAATTCACATATAATCCGACTGGCCACGTAATAACCGGAGACCTCAACATTGTCAATAACACTTCCCTGCGAAATTTGCTATCCAAAGGTCCGAAATATCGTGAGCCTAAATCCATCAATTGGAAATACAACTTCAAAATACTGATGGATTCAGTCGAGGATTATGACAGGCAATAGGCTAAACGCGAGAAAGAAGACGTAGATACTCTTTCCGAATGGATTAAGGCTGGGAGGTCGTTGATACAAATCCGAATTAAGAAACTAAATGGGGATATCAATACCCACGCTACGTCAATTTTTAAAGACCCAAATGTTGCAAAACACTTGTCCTACCTCCATGACAAATATGTTGTTGTCCCCGCAGATAAGGCCCCAAACAACATCGTTTTTGTGTGTAAATATCATTACATAAACTGCTTGATAAATGAATTAGGTATTGACAATTCACTTGGAAACTCAACATATACCCTCACGACACTTACCAAAGAGGAAATCCTGGATAATCATAGGTCTGTTCTATGTTCCTTTGGAATTTTAACCAAAGATGAAGAACTGGATCTTCCATCACTGTATTGGATACCTAAACTACATAAGTGTCCTTACAAACAACGGTATATTGCTGGGTCTTCCAAGTGCTCCACGAAACCTCTTTCTAAATTATTAACATCTATTTTATCAACAATCAAAGCCGGGCTCCAAAGTTATTGTGAAACTGCCTATTCTAGAGGTGGCGTGAATCAGATGTGAATACTAAAAAATTCCAAAGATCTTTTAGAGTACATACAATCTAAGACTCTCTCATCTTGCAATAGTAGTAAAACATTTGACTTTTCTACACTTTACACAAGTATTCCCCATTCCAAACTAAAAGACAAATTGAAAGAGTTGGTATTACTTTGTTTCATTAAAAAGAATGACGAACGTAGATACAAGTATCTTGTCTTGGGGAGGGATAAATCATACTTTGTAAAGAATCACTCTGATTCAAACAAAAAATTCTCTGAAACTGACATTATCAAGATGCTTGATTTCTTGATTGACAACATATTTGTTACGTTTGGAGGACGTGTTTTACAACAGACTGTCGGAATTCCAATGGGAACCAATTGTGCCCCTCTTCTTGTCGACTTGTTTCTTTATTATTATGAGGCTGACTTCATACAGGAACTTCTTAGGAAGAAAGATAAGAAGTTAGCAATATCTTTTAACTCTACGTTCCGCTATATAGATGATGTTCTCTCACTAAATAATACAAAATTTGGTGACTACGTTGAACGAATTTATCCCATCGAACTAGAGATAAAGGATACTACAGATACAGTTAAGTCTGCCTCATATCTTGACTTACATCTAGAAATTGACAAAGAGGGTCGGTTGAAAATAAAACTTTACGACAAAAGAGATGATTTCAGTTTCCCAATTGTGAACTTTCAATTTCTATGTAGCAACATTCCAGCAGCGCCTGCATACGGAGTATAACTCTCAATAGATACGATATTCCCGGGCTTGTGTTTCCTATCATGATATCCTTGATAGAGGATTGCTGTTCACAAGGAAGCTATTAAACCAAGAGTTCCAAATGGGGAAGTTGAAGTCATCCCTTCGTAAATTTTACGGACGCCATCACGAGTTGGTTGACCGTTATGGAATAACCGTTTCACAGATGATATCGGATATGTTCCTTATGTCGTAACAACAATACCCTCCCTTTTCACGAATGTGACTTACCGAATTAGACTATTTACCGGATTTGCAATAACATAAACAACACGACGGGTGCCACATGTGGAGCAGGATCTGCTTACCCTTCAGGAGCACCTGAGATCACCCCCAGTTTTTGGTGGGGTTGCTTAGTCTTTGGTTTTCTATGTTGTGTCATCTGTACTATTATTTGTCTGTTTGTTTTTTTTATTTTTGGCCATGGCGTTGTCAGTTTGTTTTCGATCTATGCGTTTGACTGTCCCTCTGGTATCTTTCGTCCCTCTTTTACAGAGCGACAGTTTTTAATTTGATGGAAAATAAGTGAAGTACAAAGGTATGAATTTTGAACGAATTTGTGCACTATAAGGATTA
Source organism: Mytilus californianus (assembly GCF_021869535.1). NCBI lineage: Eukaryota > Metazoa > Mollusca > Bivalvia > Mytilida > Mytilidae > Mytilus > Mytilus californianus. Next base: position 60,649,896 of record NW_026262734.1, read on the forward strand.
TTACCAATGATACATAATGAAATTCGTCTTCAATTAAGCGATCATGATAAAACGTGCAGAATTTCTCTTCCAGTGGTTTGTTTCGTCACCTTCCGGCTAAGAAAGGCAGTGTATGTAAGTTACGTATATTATTTTAATTTGAGCTTGACAGTTTTGACAGATATAGAACTCAAACTAGAATAGAGATCTAGTAAACAAATGTAAATGTCCCTTTGGTTAATTCGATATAACCAGTTGTATGAACTGTTCGCACAGCCGTTTTTGAAGAGATACTTTAACAAATAAAGGATTCATTGCATTCTGGGTTATCCAGTATTCACAAAATGCAGTTTCATCAAACAAGGATTTTCTCTTATCTACTTTTTTCGGACAGTTTAAGCATTGCTTTGTAAATTATTTTTTAATAATTTGTTATCGCACTGCAGAAAGAAATCAGTTTTAACAATCTAGAGCACCCGCCCATGTTCACCGTATACCATATAACCTGGAGTTCTATTTTATGCAACGATATTTTACAAAACAGGAGATGAACTTTTACAATTTCAATAATATTTTTAAATCCCTAGAATTCGTAACCATACAGTAATATAGGAGAGATAAAAAAAGCAAATATCTTTATTTATAGAACTACAGGTAAATATATGTTTCTAACTTGCCTATATAAACATGTTAAGCTTTTTGTGCTTGAACTCTTCTCTTTCTTTAATTGAAATTACCATTAAAGCTATCTTAGCTAGCTAAGGGGTTACAATCCGATCCCCTACTATTCACCCTTGGCAGATTGAGATAGAATTTATGTATACAGCGTTGCGACAGATAGAAGTCACGGCCACTCCGACTACATCATTCTTGACCAATGGCAGCACTTGACATCTCTTCAGTTTAGAAGTGTAAAAATGGTTGTGTAAATTTTATACAAATGTCGAGAAGCCGGAACCGCAAATATACATCGACATCCCAACATTTGCACGAGGAACATCCCCAAGACCTTAAATTCGTTAATTAAGAACTTTAAAAGTGCCTCAAAAATGTACAATTACAAAATACCGAATTCCAAGGAAAATTAAAAACGAAAAGTCAAATTCTGGCATTATCTGCAAAGGGTGGAGAGGAGGGACTGGATCGTAAGGTTGAAATCTGACTCACCCTCAAATGCACATGCTATTAAATCATATGTGTCTAAATCTTATTCTTAACTGTTTTCATCGCTCAGATCTCTGAGATATTCGCGTAATAGATTTCTTAATTTGATTAATGATACGCCAACACTTTTTAGATTCTGTTTTGGGTGTATTCCTCAATTTTTTTTCAAATTAAGTGCAAAACGTTTTGTAATAATAACATGTATTAGTCTTTTTATAACCTATACTTGCTAATTTCAATAAATTTTGGTTCTCTTCACTTTAATGTGTGCTATCTCTGCATTAGGCACGAAGCAGATATGGCTTTAAATTTTTTTATTGATAACATCAAAACTTTCAAAGGTCATATCAAATGTTACATGTTGAGTTCTACTTTTGTCTTGGTGGAATTATGGGAACTGAGAAAAGGTAACATTAGGTGGAGATAGCTAGTCATTGTTGGGGTAGGAAGAGATGGATAGTTATGAGTCTGTACTGGTGATTGAAGTATATATGTACTCGATATATGTCGATAGCTCGGTAATGAAACGATAAAATGTTATTCAAACGTTCGTTTTCGCTGGTGAACAACTTAAAAATTTCGACCCTGATGCATAGCCATGGGATTCCCCATATTTGTTGACATATTTGACATGTTTGAGATCGTTGTATCTTTATCATTAGAAACTTTTGTTTTCGTTATTAGCTCCTTTGGTCCATTAAAATTTATACACATATTTGAAACTTTATCTAAGGTGTAATTTATGACAAAAAATACATTATATGAATCTTGGAATGCCAGTAAATTTAGACCAGACAACTTTTCTGTATCTAGAGATCATAGCGTTTAGAAAAAATGAGATGAGACACATTCACATCATATCAGTCAATCAATTGCAAGGCTAGTTTAATCAAGGGGCTCTACAAAAACTTCATATTATTTTTTTTTCAAGTGGACCTCGTCATTTTGAACTGCAATTAGAAAAAAAAGATGTCCGTTTAAAAAATTCGATGCAATAAAAAAAGGTTTTTTTGCAAATGTTGTCCTCAATACATTTATAAATCTACATTAGCTGTGCATTCCATGTAAACAACAAAGGAAATAAAATATTAATAGTATTCAATGAATTTGTCACTTTCTTTGAACGCCTTGCATTAATTCAGCACGAAGAAAGGTACACATGCAAATTTAAACTCATCAAAGTTACCAGGATATCAAATTGTTGATCGATTCTAAAAGTTATGAAATTGATTTTACTGGTGTTTAATAATTATATTTTCAAATCTGCGTTGTATTATTCTGACTGTTGTTTATCTAAGGGGACACATTTTTTTCTATTTTGAAAGGTTAATATTTTTAACAGATATTGCCACCTTTTAGTGTTTTAATATTACCATGCAATATTTTGATAAGGTTAAATTAAAACCAAATCAATTAAGCATACATACTTTTTACAACGCATTATGGAGAATAGCAGGTTTTTAAAAGAGCTTTATTAACCTTAAACATTCAATGTTGCTTTGCGATCTAATTCGTTGAAAAGCACCACGGTACATTTATTTTTCACAAGTATTATATTGAATGCCGATTTGTTAGCAATTTATGGATATGTTCGTATAAGCCTTAGTTATTAAATTTCTAATAGATATATATATTTATGTAGCCAACAAATCTAAATTGAAAACAACGTTCAAACCTATAATTGCGTAGGATAAAAACCGCAATTTTTATACGTGTGCATGTAAAACAAATTTCTTGGTACAGGGGTCTAAATACAGCACAAACAACATTTTCCAAAAGACCAAAAAAGTGAAAAAGTATATTTTAACAAAACGCATTTGACTAAAAGGTCGAACAACGGATGTTCTTAAACCCTGCTGACTGCCATTGGCGATTGCCAAATAAATTGATCACCAGATGTAACAAAATGGATCTTAATATTAATTTAATACCAAACAGAAAACAATAAACTTGTGGAAAAGATGATATACCACAAACATGAGGTGCAAAAATTTGTACACCAAATCCAGATTTCGACAATTAATGTCTCTTCAGTGATGTTAGGGATCGAAACGGTATTTGGAAGGCCATATACTTTACCTCAATTTACGATAGACTCTTGAATTTTAAAGAGTCGAAATAGGATGAACGGATCATATAAACCCGAAGGAAAATATAATACAAGCCCAAACGAAAAAATATAAACAAGTCTAAATTGAAAACAACATTCAAACCTAGGATTGCGTTGGATAAAAACCGCAATTTTTATACGTGCGCATGTAAAACAAATTTCTTGGTAGAGGGGGTCTAAATACAGCACAAACAACATTTTCCAAAAGACCAAAAAAAGTGAAAAAGTATATTTTAACAAAACGCATTTGACAAACAGGTCGAACAACGGATGTTCTTAAACCTTGCTGACTGCCATTGGCGATTGCCAAATAAATTGATCACCAGATGTAACAAAATGGATCTTAATATTAATTTAATACCAAACAGAAAACAGTAAACTTGCGGAAAAGATGATATACCACAAACATGAGGTGCAAAAATTTGTACACCATATCCGGATTTCGACAATTAATGTCTCTTATGTAGCTATATATTTAGACGTAAAAAGTAAAATTTTCATTGATTTGACTGCATGGTAAGGGAAATTAATATAACTTACGATGGACAAAAACAGCTGATTTGTAAGGTATACCATCTACTTTCCACAATACATCAAGTACTGTGTTACAATCCTAGATAAAGCCAAACATGGAAGGTAAAACTCCACTAACAAAAGCTATATTTTTATATGTGTGATCGAGTGGTCTGCAGCTCTAGACACAATGCAAGCGAAATTGCAACGATGTTACAGAAGCGGTGTTTTGAACCATGCTCAGGGAAGAACAACAATTTAAAAACACAAGTTTGTAGTTCTAGCATTGTTGGACTAAATTTAAGACGGGGTGTATATGCATAAGGATGTAAGCTCTGTATAACCGAAGGTCATCTAAAGAAGGACGTCTGTCGTCGTAAAGTTGTCACAGATCTAGATATATATATATATAGATATAATATCACCAGCCCAGTAGTGAACACTTTTTGTTTTGACGTGATTAATCATTTTTGTAGTAATAATGATAAATTTACTGTTTAACAAATTTTGCATTTTTCGAAAGACTAAGGATTTGTTCCCCTCAGGAATAGATTACCTTAGCTGTATTTGGCAAAACCTTCCAGAAATTTGTGTCCTCAATGCTCTTCAACTTCGTAATTTTTTTTAACTTTGATGATTTGAGCGACGCGTTTGGCGTAGAAAAAATAATCCCGGGATCTACATTGTATGATGAGTTTATTAATTGGCCGGAAGAAGTAATTGGTTCGCTAACTCATCATTGTGGTCCTTAAACCCTAAAAAATGTTAAATGTTATACATTTTGATGAAACATATGTGTAAATGTCTTATTGTCTCAGATAAAGAAGATATTCACCAATTGCGTCATTAGTGTTGACGTTTTTGACGTTATAAATGAATATGAATGTCTTTTTGTTTTTCTTTGTTGACATATTTGTTTGTTTTATAGTTATTAAGATTATAACACAATGTTTACTGCTATACCTCTATTTTTGACATTTTTACCTATTATGTTTTTTTTTGTTCACACATCGTTGTCAATATAATTGAATACAAGTGAGAGGTTTAGATAGCTATAAAACTAGGTTCAATACACCATTTTCTACATAAAAAAATGCCTGTACCAAGTCAGGAATATGACAGTTGTTATCCATTCGTTTGACGTGTTTGAGCTTTTGATTTTGCTTTTTGCTTAGGGACTTTCCGTTTAGAATTTTCCTCGGAGTTCGGTATTTGTGTTAGTTTACTTTTTAAAACCTTTACAATCTTTATACCATATTCTATACTTTTCAATGAGGGGTGGCGTCACATATGAAACCAGGACAAAAGGTGACATAAACTTCTAGAAAAATGGACTAAACAAATTTCTTTCCTTTTTCCGGCATTTATGTTTATAATATAGGAAGCAGATATACATTTATACTACTATACTTGCAAAAAGTAATACGTTTAGGAAACATACACGTTAGATTTACTCAAACAATTGAAGTTTTTTTTTCTGGCTCTACTTTTTTTGCTTATAGTTTTCCTAGAACTCTGTGTTCAAATACGGATAGATTTGTTCCTGTGTCAAATCATCTGAAAATTTTTACTTAAGCATGGTAAGAATTGGATTGATCGCATAGTCCCTTTATTTAACTCGTGTTACAAAATTCATTCGGAAATGAAGTACTTTTGAGATCAGATTTACCTGTGAAATAATGAAAAAAATCCATCTAGGTTTATCTGATTATTTTAAAAAATCAGAATGAAAACTAGGCATCTCACTTTTACGTGATCTGTAAGTGTTAATAGTATGAAAGATTTTGTATTTTCGCGGAGTTAAAATGTTGGTGTTTTCTTTTAAACATGTTCAAAAGGTTTAATGTGTATTGACTGCATACAAGGGCGGAATCCTAATTTTTGAAATGGGGTGTAATTTCAAAAAGTTGACTATATACCGCCGAGCGGAGGTAGGCGACTTTTTTGGGGGGACCAGTTTATGCTTGAAACACATATAAACTTTGAGTATCATGAAGGGTGTCTTGCAAGAGACAGCACCTCAAGAGGGGCACATGAGGTCGTCCAATTTTTACATGGTCCGTGTTTCACTTCTGTTTTTAGTTTTTATTGTTGAGTCTTTTGTTTTTCATTGCGTGTCTTTCAACGATTGATTTGTTTGATTCCACCCTTTCTCGACTAACGCTTCTGTTGTCTACCCTTTCCTTTATATAAGTTATTAAAGGACTGACATGAGTATTTTACTGCCTTTAGAGAATACTAAAAGACTTAAATTGAGACAAGTGCAAATATTAAACTGAAAAGTATTAACATTTATTATATCTGTTGTAGCACAATATTTTTCCCTTATCAATATAAACAATAAATTAGTTTACACATTCAGCAATATAAAATGTTTTTAAAAACATAGAATTGCTGAATCAAAGAGTCTAAGAACAAAAGAAAAACCGCACGTCGAAAATACTCCTTTTCATTGTGAGAAGGAACATTATTTCGCTGTGTATTGGTATCTTGATGCCTTCAATGTCTGCAACTTCAGCTATTGTCTTAGCTTTTTCAAAACCTAAGTCGCATTTGTTCTCATTGTCTGGTGTCGATTGGTCTACAATTTTAACTGTATTAATCATGTTGGATCCTTCTGCATACTCAATACGCTCACATATAAAAAAATTATGCATGCTATGAAGACCTACTACAACGGTAGAATCAGCAACTTCATGCAAAGTCCTTAAGTGTCAATGACAATTTTCTGGTTCCATGTGCGTCTCCCATTTGAAATAGTTTTATTTTCTTAACTGGACACAATGTCCTCGTATATTGTACTTAAGCTATCTATTGTTCATCTATCTCATTTCATAAAAAGACCATACATCTTTTTTTCATGATTTTGTTATGTGTATGCTTATTCGTATGTACATCGTCTACATCTATCTCGAGACTCCGTTTGTGGGAATATTAAAAAAATATCCCGAGCTGTTTTCATTTATTAAGTGTCTACCATCAATTGTATTTAAGAACATCGCAACCTTTGCATAGGACTTATTTATTGTTATGACTTGCACAATAACGATTAATTGTCCTCGGTGAAAGTCGGGTAAATTTAGCCTCACAACCCAAATTCTTCCAAGACATATTTCCGGCACGAGGCAAATCTGAATGTCCAATCAAGCATCTGCCAAAGACCGGACAATTAATTAAAGTACTGCGATTCTCTCATCTGCTTGAACAAGTTCAAGCAACTTAGAAGATATCAGTCAAGCCCACTCCGCCTAAATCATTCCTGACAAATGCCAGCACATATTCTATCTTTAGTTCGGAGGTTTAAAAAAAAGCTGTGTTTACTCATTTCGCGAGATAGAAACCGCATATATACCACGAATACATTCTACATTCCAAAATGTTCAAGAAGAACATACACATGATACACAAGAAATTTAAAAGTATAAATAAATATCGACCTATGTTTTTGGGGCTAAATATTCGTCGTAAATGGTTATTTTACATTTTTCTACATTTACACGTGATCATGTTAAAAAGGCGTTTTGATTGGATGCAGCCAGTTTCAACTGCGGACAATGAAAATCATTACCTTGTGAACCCACAATTCTGATTTAATCTGCTCAGGATGAATAGGAAGGATCGTAACAATTGGCTAGCAAAGGTAACCCTTACCCAAATCTTACTTACAATAAGCAGAAATGTCCCTTAAAATTAAAAAAAAAAAGATTTAAAATTTGTATCCGCCACTGACATGTATGGTTCCCTTAAATATCATATGTGTGAAACGTAAAATCAATTTTGTATTAATTTCGAAAATCCATTGCGTATATTTCCCACTTTATATTCTAGCAGTTTTGAAATTTGCTGTATAAATTTCAAGAAATATTTACACAAAAATAGTATCATAATTCACTATGCAGCATAACAAATCTGTCATTCATATTCCAAAAAAAATTAAATTAAAACAATTCAAATTTCGACACAATCATAAGGTTCAGCAAGGTAGTAAATCGACCGGGTTGAAAGGCGGGACTCCCCAAAGGTGACTTCGGAATTGAAATATGATCACTTGCGTCTTCTTTCGACCAACAGTAACATCCTTGCCATAGTGGAGCGTCCTTTTGGCTGTATTCAAAGTTTTTCACATCATATGACGATGCTGTCCACTCTTGTAAAAATTTATCAGTAGTACATTTTTTGACATGATCAAAAACTACATAATTTACATCCTGTGAAATCCACCCAAAGTTTAGGCAAATATTAGGTAACTAATCCAGAACACAACTAGCCCAATTTGCATTACCATTATTAACATATTTATAGAGAAGCATGTAAACATCGTAAACAACACTTTGTTTATTCAATATGAAACCAATATTTAAAAAAAATAATACGCCTTGAAATATACATACGGTGACCAATATTTGTTAACTTCTATGTCATTTGGTCTCTAGAGAGTTGTCTATTTGGCAATCGTACCACATCTTTTTATTTCTATATAGGCAAATGCCCAAGTTCACTAGATAGAAAGATAATAGGTACATTTTACTTACTTTTATACAAGAAGTCTACTAAAACGGTTATATTAACGGTTATAAACCCACCATTTTTAGCTCACCTTTCCGAAAAAAAATGTGAGCTTTTGCCATCGCTTGGCGTCCGTCGTCGTCCGTCCGGTGTAAACTATTTCAAACATCTTCTCCTCTGAAACTACTGAACGATTCCAACCAAACTTTAGCTGAATGATCCTTAGGGTTTCTAGAATAAAATTTGTGTTTTACTTTCTGTTTCGTCAAAAAAACATGGCCGCCATGGCTTAAAATAGAATATAGGGGTAAAATGCAGCTTTTGGCTTATATCTCAAAAACTAAGCATTTAGAGAAAAATCTGACACGATGTAAAAGTGTTCATTAGGTGAAGTTCTATCAGCCCTGAAATTTTAAGATGAATCTAACAACACATTGTTGGGTTGCTGCCACTAAATTGGTAATTTTCAGGAAATTTTGCATTTTTTTGGTTATTATCTTGAATATCATTATGGATAAAGATAAACTGTAAAGAGAAAAAAGGTCAGCAAAGTAAGATCTACAAATATAAGTTTAATGACCAAAATTGTCAATTGACCCCTTAAATAGTTATTGCCCTTTAAGGACAATTTTACACAATTAGTTTATCATGTTTTCTAACTTTAAAAAAGCTTCTCCTCTGAAACTACTAAACCAAATTTAACCAAACTTAAGCTGAATGATTCTTAGGTTATCTAGAATAAAGTTTGTGCTTTATTTTCTGTTTCCTCAGAAAACATGGTTGCCATGGCTAAAAATAGAATATAGGGTAAAATGCAGTTTTTGAGATATGTCATTATTAGATAGGTTATTGCCCCTGAATTGATGATTTTAAGGAAATCTTGCAGTTTTCAATTTCTTAATCGCTTTTAATATATCATCAGGAATTCAGAATCTCAACCAATTATGTTCGATGTATCAAGTGTCACATTAACTTAAGATTCATGCTTGAAAAAATACCAAAGAGATATAAAATGACTTATTATTTTTTTTGGCAAAACAAAGGCCACGGATCACACACTTTTCAAACATCAAGAATCAAGATGAAACATTAGCATGATTATGAATCACAAATTGATCAAAACGATTGACCAATAAAACATTAGCATGGATCACGATTGATCGATCATAACATTAGCATGGATCACGATTGATCGATTATAACATTAGCATGGATCAAGATTGATCAATCAAAATGATCTGTACAAAAAGAGCACTTTATCATTACTGTCTATTTATGAATACTGAACATTTACCTTTAAGAATACTGGCCTTGGGAACAGAATCTCAGTAACTGATGTTATAGTCCATTATATGAACATGATGCAAGATTGTTAGCGTTGTGTCGCTTTCCCGCCAATCTGAATAAGATGTTCTTTCAAAAAAGTAGTTGTATTCTAAGTGAATGAAAATTGATCCAACGATTATAAGTCACAATATTTTAACGATTTAGTCCAAAAGAAAAATTGTAGAAAGTTCAGTTTGAAAATGTTTTATTAAAGAATAACGATCAACCTTTTAACGGAATATTGCAAATAAGTCTCTTCTGGAGTCATCCTGTAATTTCTACACACTTGGTGAGCCATGACGAATCATCATACAACATTGATTACAACAAAAATATTGTTCTGACCACAAAGGTCTGAAAAAAAAAATGAAAACAGCAGTATTGTATCGACAAAATACAAACAATTAAAAAGGTGGAGGGGTGTGTTTTTCTCACATTACATAGATATATTTATACAAGCCTAGAACTTTACTCTGCCACAAATGTTCTGCTTAATTCTTCTGTTGCAACGCTTTATCCCTCCTCAGCGCTACTGCAGACGATAGACTGACGTCATGGCCAACGCGACCCTTTTCCGAGAAGCGAAGTTCGATTTTCTGAAAATTGCAGACCTATCTGTGTGAAGACTCCATCAAGAAGGATAACTTGAATGCAAACTGCGACCGCAACTTCACAAAATTAAATCAATCTATTCCATATATGGATAGATTGAATTATTCAATAGATTTAAAACTTTCTCACAAAGCTCCGGAGGATCAGCATCATGAATATTTTCAAAATATTAGGACATTTTTTTATTGTCGATTACACAATTCTACTTACTTTTAGGTTAAACGGGTTACCAGTATTTTCTACGATCCGTTTCGGATATATTACATAGTTTCATAGGAGGAGGGTCGTTTGCAGATATAAAGCTTTCATTTCCACTTCTGTACACTTCTATCCTGCAGTTTGTGTTGCAGAATATTCTTTTTTATGCTATTTTGGATAAAATTATTTATTTTCAGCGAGTTAAAAGAGAAAAATCTAAATCGAATAATTTTTCACTTTTCGTGCAATGACGTCAGAAATTTACGTTTTTTTTCGTTTTACTTGCTATTTTACCTTTTACAGACCTTGTGTTTTTCCTTTATCATACTGATTCCTTAACAAAAACTGGTATTGTATTAAAAATGAATTTGAGAAAGTTTTTTTTACGTAGAAATTACATGTTATAGAAAGACTTTTTTCTTTTGGGACATAGAACACTTGAAATTGATAATTTATACTCATGCATTTGTACCAGACCAAATTAACTGAAAGTATTTTTCAGTCTTCCCCATCATCAGAAGGAAAACAAAAAGTTTTTAAAAAATCCGCAAGATTACAAACGTTTTCTGGAGTCAGTCGTTTATTTCTTTATTTAAACGAAAAAGGTTTTTTTAGTATCATTAAAACATTTCGAAATTAATTTCATCATGAACATTGCCATTATAACTGTAATATTTGCAACTAGGCATATAGCATAATCAGTCAATGAAAACCATTATGTAACGTGTTTCAGTCCAAAATTGAATGTAAACCGCGCCCAATATTATTCTATCATGTACACCCATCGAGTATCCCTTCTTTTTCTAATTGATAATTAAATGCAACAAACGTTTCTGCTGTTCGAAATAAAAAAAAACAACATTTTGAATTTCAAGGAGATGATTATACCTAAATGGTCAACTTAAAAAGAAATCTTTTAAGTGAGGTATATTCTTTGTCTAATTTTCATTATTGATTTATGTTAATATGTCCATCATTATAAAATGATTCAATGATTCAAATTACCACAGTTAATATTTTGTAGATAAATAGAATAGGAATTGTACGCAATTGATAGTATTCTTTTTTAACCGCTTTGATACTATCTGTGACGACAGAAATTCAGCCAGTAAATGCAGCGAAAAATAAAGTTTATATCATAGAACTGTTTAAATAAAAATAAACTCAAATGTAATCTTAGGTGTACAGGGCATCGTTCACTGCGGATATTGCTGTTGAATGTTGAAACGATTCTATATTTTATACGATGGAACTGAGACTCACCAATAAAAGCTGTTTGTTTTTAATGAGATAACAGGTTTTCAATAGACTATTTTCACATTACCGACTTTTGACTCCGGATTATATAATTTGTCGACTGGTTACCTTGGACATCATGGTACCAAGTCAGGTAAGAGCAAGCTAAAGAAGTAAATCCAAGCTTTCAATCGGTACAATTTTGGGGGAAAATTACCTGCTTAACATTTTTTTTTCACTACAAAATCATTGGAAAACAGTAAACTTGCCCCTCAAATTACACCGATTATATGTTTGATTTTACTTATTTTGGTTGCTCTTACTTGACCGAGTACCATTATGTCCAAGGTAACCAGTCGACAAATTATATAATCCGGAGTCAAAAGTCGGTAATATGAAAATAGTCTATTATATCACTACGTTGCCATTACTCCTACCTAAAAATCCTTTAATCATTCGTTTGCATTCCACGTTACGTCCTTTAGATATGTTAGTCCAAGGGTGAACCCTTTTTATTAAAGTGCCAATTGAAATATCAAAAGGGCAAAAACGTCCGGATAAATGAAGATGAACAATGGAAAAATAACTCTCTATTCCTGAAAAAAATGGATCATTGGAACAAAAGATTAACGTCAAAGGTGTATTTTGATAATGAGAAAAGACTGTCCTGGTGTGAACGTAACCATTGTATATACTCATTGCTTCGGTCATTATTCCACTTTATAAAAGTATACCAAAGACTGTTGGATATTACTAAAAAAATCCAATTAAAAATATGGGCACATGATCTGAATATTCATGAAACTGAAGTACCTTGAAGCCACTAATTTGATTATCATTGGACGATGAAAGTCATAAATAGTCATTTATACTGTTTCCCTTTATAGTACAGAAAGTAAAGTTTCCAATCTGATCACATCCTAATCTTCCGATTGCTACAATGAGACCCACATCGTAACAAAATTCAAAAGGTTTACGGCCAAATGCGTTCACTGTCTTGTCCATAGATACTATATTCGGAATGTTTGGACATTCAACGTACTCTGCACTCTTAACATAATTATCTAAATCATAATGATGCATACAACCAACTTGATGTTTCAAAGTGATGTTTTATTTTTTTCAAATAAATCGCTGCATTTATGACTGCATATGTAACATTTAAAACGTAAAAAAAAAAAACTTCTTTGAATAAATAAAAATTTGAAAAGTAAACAGTTCAATTCAACTCGTACTTTTTTTTTTTATCAGAATGGTTTTCTACGAACCTATAGTTTTATAGTTTTGTAAATTAAAAATTAATCGTATATATAGTTCAATATATAGCGACAAAAAAAAAACAAAACAAAAGTTTGTGTAATCAACTTCTCCTACAGTTTTCTAGTCATTTTTTAAATACTTAAATGTTCAGTATAGCTTTATCCGTTATTTAAGAAACATTCTGCGCAACCTGGCCATTTGAATCCTTGAACTATATTCAATAAATATGTTGTTTATTGTCAATTTAGAATGTTTTTGTTATTGCCAAGGAATTAGAGCTTTATACATGTTAATTCAATCAATTGAATTATCGGTTTTTATCTATGGGATGAATACATTTACAAAAAATGTAAAAAAAAATATTTTATTTTTGGACTGCTAATTGAAACTAATGCATAACAACAACAATAGGTTATCTGAATAAAAAAGTAATATGGGATCTTCCTTAATGAGACTGCAACCTAACAGCATAAACAAAAGAATATAGAAGGCACTCCAGTGCTGGGTTTAACTAATTATCAATACACTAGTCTATTAAAACCACTTATCAGCTTATCGTCCGGTAAACTTTATTTTTTTTCAATGATATTTTTCTTAGTTCGGATTTAATATCAGATGTTAAGTCAAAAGTAAATCAATCACGATAAAACTTCTAATATTGTGATTTTTGACTCATTGTTGGCAATTCAATACCAGCTTAGTAGACAAAATTATGATTAATGTTATGTATAATGGTCATAAGTAGTTCAGAAGAAACAAAAAACTAAATTTGTAATCTAAAGCATATTATACAATATAAAAGTCTGATGTGGTATGATTGCTAATGAGACAACTATCCACTAGAGTTCAAAGGAAGAGTTTTTCTCAATGTTGAAGGTCTTACGATGACCTATAGTTGCGTCACCGTAAGACCTTCAACAATGAGAAAAACCGATACTGGTATGGACTTGAAAAAATGTGATACATTTCAAACGAAAACTAACGGCCTTATTTATAACAATACAATTTACGAACAATGTATTTGATAGAAAGGAACCAACAAAAAACACTGACTTACAGGCTCTTGACTTTGGCAATGCAAATACAAAATGTGGCTGCGATAAAAGTGTTTGTGAACACTCAATCCTCCCCTAACCTGGGACACAAATTAAAAACATAGATATAAGAAGATGTGGTATGAGTGCCAATGAGACAACTCTCCATCCAAGTCACAATTTGTAAAAGTAAACCATTATAGGTCAAAGTACGGCTTTCAACACGGAGCCAACTAAAGAATCAATACAAGGCAATGACATGCATTTCCCACATAAATAACGGCATTGGATAAACGGTACCAGGATTAAAATTTACTCTTTTGGTCTAAGGCTTACACGATGCTGTTTGTTATTTAAACCACGATTGATACAACTTGTACAAGTCAACCGATGCAATAATTTTTGATTGGCCATCTTATTTGATATCTTCTTTTTTCAGCAAAAACCGATATTTGAACTTCAAACTTATACTACATGACTAAAACTGTCTTAAAAAATATCTTCCAAGATACTCAATTTTCATCTTCAAATTGATGAAGGTTTTCCAATTCATATGCATTTGCTTTGGAAATTGATCATTTCATTAGATAATTTAATAATGTTTATTATATTTATTATAATTTATGATAATTTGAGTTCATATTTGTGTATCGTTACCATTGTCAACAAGTACTTTAACCGTTTTCAACTTAGTTCCTTCATCGAAAGCTGCAAAAGAAAAGGAAATTGTTATTTAAATGAAATTCTATTAGTTCAAGGACGGTTTTGTGACCTTCAAAATGATTTGAACTGAATTGATGAGTCAGATGTAGACGGAAATTGCTTCTTCTGGTATCTTTGATGAGTATTTGTTCTATTTTCAACATAAAATTGGAAATGGAGGGAATGTGGCCCTGGCCCCGTAACGAACTGTGTACTAGTTCAATGAAAATGGACGACACACCAAACTCAAAAACATATAAATGAACTAAAATTAAAAAACATACAAGACTAACTATAATTGTTTTAAAACTTTAATCTTAATCACCGGTTTGCTTTTGAAGAATGTATCGTAATGTGTTGTAAATTAAAGCATTGGTCGTACAAACATTTTAATATACAGCGACCCAAAATAAAACTACTAAAAACACTCACTTGTAAACCAATTTTGAACAGAAAAGGTCGTTTTGATCTGGACAGCTCTTAAAAGATTGAACAAACACATTAGTCAGCTTCAGTCTTCAAATTGGTTTTCAGATGTATCCACTGCGCTAAATTCAGATCTGTTCAGTCTATTCGCTTTAGTCAATACGATTGATTCCAATCGTTATCTTTTCCTCAAAGTGTTTGGCTTTAGGTGACGTTTTTTGACGTCATTTGTGCGACTGTTGGGCATAAAATCTACGTTAGTATGTTGAGTTAAGGGATGAATATTCTAACTTCCTTATGACTACTTCGATAACTGTTTTAAATGATAGAATTAATATATTTCTTAAGGCAGGGTTTGATTATGTACATAAATGGGTGTTTGAAAAATGTCAAGCAGTCACAATTACTTTATCAGTTCAAAGATGCAGGGATCCAGTTAGCCCATACAACGTTTAAATGACGTGAGAAATCAGAGTATAGTAAAAGAGTATTTCTGGTAATGGAAATGATACGGTTCAAACGTATTAGGATATGCTCAGTATATGTTAAGACTATTCAGTAGCTGTAACTTGTCTGCACGGAACAACTAGATACTGAATTGTCTGAAAGGGAACCGAACAGGTCTAAATTGACTGCAAGCAAAACATCCGAACAGTTGGGAATATGAAATAATAAAATATCTGAATAATGACTTAAACTTTTAACAAGTTTTAACATTTAGTTTCAGATTTTTCAGAGGATGTTTTGATCAGTATAACCGTTTTAGACTAAAATTCATTTGCTAGGGTTGCATTTCAATGAATATGTTACTTTATTATCAATTAAGTGTATGCTTATTATTTAAGAGATTTCGAATTTTAAAGATGTTTACTTTAACAATTAAATTCTTGGTTTTTATCCCCGAGATGAATTACACAAATAAAAAAGGGGTTATTTATGTATTCAACTCATTGAAACTAATGCATACCAAGATTTATCTTTTATAAGAGACTGCAACCAAACAACACAAACAACATAATTTGGAGGGCACTCCAGTGTTGGTTGTAACTTATCATATATAATTATAAAAACCGCTAACCAGCTTATCGTTCGGTGGAGAAAACAACTTCTATTTCAATGACATTTTTTTTTACTGTTGCTTAAATATCAATGTTAAGTCAAAAGTAAATCAAACACGATAAAACTTATCTGTGATCTTTGAATCATTATTATAAGTTCACGATCAGCTAAGAAGACATAAATCTAAAATTGTTTTTTGGTGTTATTTGGTTGCAGTGTCAATGGCGTTAACTCATTTAGCGGTTTGAGTAAAAAATCCGGTTACTGTATTTATTTTGAAATAAGTGTTTTTTTTTTAAATATATAAATGAAGCGTTCCTAAAATATATGTATATATATGTATATAAACAAGTCTAAATTGAAAACAACGTTCAATCCTATGATTGCGTTGGATAAAAACCGCAATTTTTATACGTGTGCATGTCAAACAAATTTCTTTGTAGAGGGGTCTAAATACAGCACAAACAACATTTTCCAAAAGACCAAAAAGTCTTTAACAATGTATTATATATGAACCAGGTTTCATCCATTTTACGACTTTGACCATTTCGGTTAAATAATACAGGGAATGTTGGCGATGTTCTTTTCCCGATGAAGGTAAATCCCGAAAACCACTTCGAACGCATTACATTTATAAAGTGTTATTTTTATTTGAAAACTTATCCACCTGATTCAACGTGGTAAGACAATACGTCCACGTTATTTCCCTTACCGTAGATGAACTATACATGTGACCGAACATTTCTGAGTTCGTAAGAGCAAAAATAGATTAAACACAGAATTCACATGCCTTAAATTTAAAATTGTCTTTAAACTATATTGCTATGAGAGTCGCCTTTATATTTGTTTCAGACTGGTGTCGAATGCTTCTGTGATTCAATATTACGCAAAAACCTAACAGGACTTCGTCGCCCAGAATCTGATTGTGATGCAGCATGCCCTGCTGACACAAAATTGTCTTGTGGCGGAACTTATAGGTTATCTCTCTATCAATTAAGTAAGTGAAGTTACGTCGTTGAACCCAGTCCTGTCCTTTTGGTTTATGTGTTTTCTTATTTTATACTCTTTTCTGTTACTGTTGAATCATTTTTGTTTAGCCTGCGACATTTATGTCGCGAAAGCATGACAGAGCGATCCTAGATTCCGAAGTCTGCATCGGCGTCGTTAACATTAAGGTTCAGTCTGCGGTTAAAGTGTTTTTAAAGATCAATAACTTTGTGAAACCTTCATGGAATTCATGCTTCATGTATATGACCAAAATACAGTATCCAGAGCAAAATTTTGAAAATATTTATTTTCATTTTCCTGTATTCAACTGATAAATAGACTTAGTTTTTTTTAACTGTTAACAAGTAGATACAGTCTTGGGTAAAAGTTTGTTACACATCAATTACTTTGTCAAACCTTTATAGCATTTTATGAAATTTTGCAAAAAGCTTTTTTATGATTAAGAGTAATGTCTGAAGCAAACTTTTGAAAACATATTTTCATTTTCAGTATTTTTCTGATAGACGTAGTTTTTTTTACAGATAGTCTACGATTAAATCTTTTTGACATGATAAATTTGTAAACCTTCATTGATTGAAACTTGGACAGAGGCTTATGTTCAAGACCGAAAAATAGCATCAAAAGAAAACGTTTTTTTTAAAGTTCTGTTTTTACTGATAAATGGACTTTTTAAGTCAACATACACTTTTATACTGACAGCATCAATCGCAGGCGAGACACAGGGTTCCGGGGAACCCCTTAAAATATATTTAAAGAAAGCCCTTAAAAATTTCGTTAATTGTATTAATAAATAAATAGGTTAATATTACCTTGAAACTTATTTTATGAAAGGCCACCTTGTTATGTCACTATGACGTCATATACATCGAAATTTACGTTAACGACCGAATTTATACATTCAAAGCCCAGTTTTTGGTCAAAATATATATGAGCAAAAATATTCTATACACATTAAAATCTTTGTTAAATACAATTTTAAGGAAGCTAATTTTGTCGAAGCTGATGCTCATATCTAAATATTAATGGCAAGATTTCAAAATGAGGCTTTTTTTGGCAGTTATTACTCTTTTGCACTAAGTGTACAAAGTTGGAAGGCTTAATGCAAATGTGTAAGACAACATTCAAAAATGAAATCACTAAAAGTCTCATAAATACCTGAGGGAATTTTTTTTTGGTAGATTTATAATACTTTTGGAATTAAGGTTAAAAGAATGGCCTTCTCTTACCATGAATAAGATCGCGTCATTGAAACAACTGAACAAATCAAAAGAATTATACACTTATCCAAAGTAGGATTAGAATAAATAATACAAATATCCTATGCAACAAGGTTCGAAAATGTTGTAGACATATCTCAACAACTTGCAGTAGATTAGTCTAAGATAGAGAATAAACGGGGAATGTGTCAAAGAGGCAACAACCCGACCAAAGAGCAAGAAACAGCTCAAGGCCACAAATGGGTCTTCAACGCAGCGAGAAAAAAATAGCACCAGGAGGCGGGCTTCAGCTGGGCCCTAAACAGTGATGTTCACTAGTTCAGCAAAATGGACGCCACACTAAACTCTAAAACAAATGAAAAAAAAAAAACACCACAAGACTAGCTTTTTGACAAGACAAGACTACATAAAACAAAAACCACACCAGACAAGCTTTTCTGTTTTGTCTCTACAGTAAAATTATACCTATTTCATTGATGAATTTCAGATGTACAGGTTGACACAACTACAAATTCTGTCGACGTCACAAGTGAGCCAGAACCACCTACTCCAACGACATCTTCTTCAACTACAAATTCTGTCGACGTCACCAGTGAGTCAGAACCTCCTACTCCAATGAAGTCTTCTTCAACTACAAATTCTGTCGACGTCACCAGTGAATCAGAACCACCTACTCCAATGAAGTCTTCTTCAACTACAAATTCTGTCGACGTCACCAGTGAGTCAGAACCTCCTACTCCAATGAAGTCTTCTTCAACTACAAATTCTGTCGACGTCACCAGTGAATCAGAACCACCTACTCCAATGAAGTCTTCATCAACTACAAATTCTATCGACATCACCAGTGAGTCAGAATCACCTACTCCAACGACATTTTCTTCAACTACAAATTCTGTCGACGTCACCAGTGAGTCAGAACCACCTGCTCCAACGACGTCATCTTCAACTACAAATTCTGTCGACGTCACAAGTGAGTCAGAACCACCTACTCCGACGACGTCTTCTTCAACTACAAATTCTGTCGACTTCACAAATGATTCAGAACCACCTACTCCAACGACGTCATCTTCAACTACAAATTCTGTCGACGTCACCAGTGAGTCAGAACCACCTACTACAACGACGTCTTCTTCAACTACAAATTCTGTCGACGTCACCAGTGAGTCAGAACCACCTACTCCAACGACGTCTTCTTCAATTACATATTCTGTCGACGTCACCAGTGAGTCAGAACCACCTACTACAACGACGTTTTCTTCAACTACAAATTCTGTCGACGTCACCAGTGAGTCAGAACTACCTACTCCAACGACATCTTCTTCAACTACAAATTCTGTCGACGTCACCAGTGAGTCAGATCCACCTACTCCAATGACGTCTTCTTCAACTACAAATTCTGTCGACGTCACCAGTAAGTCAGAACCACCTACTCCAACGACATCTTCTTCAACTACAAATTCTGTCGACGTCACCAGTGAGTCAGAACAAGCTTCTCCAACGACGTCTTCTTCAATAACAAATTTAGTCGACGTAACCAGTGAGTTAGAACCAGTTACTTCAATGAAGTCTTCGTCAATAACACATTCTGTCGACGTCACGAGTGAGTCAGATCCAGTCACTTCAATGCCGTCTTCTCCAATAACAAATTCAGTCAACGTCACCAGTGAGTCAAAACCAGCTACTTTAATGACGTCTCCGTCAATAACAAATTCAGTCACGGTCAACACCTATTCGAAACAAACATCAACAATAACATCAGTCACATCAAAAAACGATACAAATACGTTAACATCACTATCAGGGGAAGGAGCAAGCACTACAACAACTCCAAAAACAGTGCAAATGACCACAACGCTCACAAGTACCGATGTAATTACAACTAATGGAAGTTTATGTACTTGTTTTTGTTATGACATTAATTCGAATGAGTTCAGGGTTGAAATAGAAAAGCTAATTCGAGCAATAGCAATTGACAGAAAGGTAACATTGTCATATATCTACTCTAAAATATCGATACAAGACAACCGAATTTCATCTCAAATGATTGGATATGTTGGCGCCTTGTGTATTTTTATCCCGGTTGTTATTTTAATTGCAATCGATATAAGTAACTGTACATGTTTTTTAAAAGAGAAAAAAATGTCTGAACAAAAAAAAACCTGAATAAATGTTTGTTTTAACATGAATTTGTTAACGTACGGACAGACAAAAAAACATACTATAATTTATGTTTGTATGAACACAACAACATTTTACAATATTGTTTTACACTTTAAAGTTTATAATTGTATTTTCAATAAAGGCTTAATAGTTATAAGATTGACTTTTTGTTTTATGTTCAGAAATTCATTTTTGATTGGTAATAACAAACAAACTATAAAATGAAGTAAAACAACAACTTTTTTCTTCGATGTAATTAATATTCATGTTTTATTTGAATGTACTCTATGGCAAAAGATGTTTAATCAGCCTAAGATCTGCCAGACTTTGTTGACCTTTTTTTCTGCCAAAATTTCTAGACAAACTCACTGTAAATACATACGTATAAATGTATAAATCAATTGAATACATTTGATTTACTAACATTTTTAATATTATTGCATATTCAATTTGTGCAATAAATATACAATTATAGATTTGTTTTGTCTCATTCCTTCGCCAGAATAATATAAACAACAAACAATTGAAATTTGGCTTATTATTTGTCATGGCATTTATTCAACAATATTCAACAATATCAACCAACAAACAACCAACATCAACAAACTGGCCAACAAGTTAAAACTTGATGACAATTGGTCACTGAAGGTAAAACCAACAGTAAATGCATAATAATTTCTAGCTGCTGGGCAGATCCATAACAGCTCAATGAACAATATTTGAATAAATCACTGCCAAAATTGGCATTTTATTGAACTCTCAATCAAATGCTAATCCGCCATGACAATTGAATAAGCAGCATAAATTAAACGAAAATATATCAACTAGTTGTTATTCATTTCAACATACAACAAATATAAACAAACATCATTCATGCATCGGATAAACAGAATTATTTGGTATATTATCAAATTGTTCTAAAGCAGTTTGAAAAGAATTCAAAACTATATCATTGCCAATAAACGATAAATGTACTCCATCATGACTAACCAAAGATAAGAGTTTGACTTCAAAAACAGAATGAATTATAGTGTAACCCCCAGTTTTAATTAAATGTGATTGAACTCCCCTATTTGTACGTTTCCTGGTTGCATCCATTGCTTTTAAATCTTTTGAACATCTTCATTTCAACCTTGGTAATATGCTTGAAAAAATAATTTAACTTCCATTCACCATACGTCCAACTATATCTAGCATAAATTAAATATAAAATAAAATTGTTTGCACAGTTTACAAGTCTAATTTCATTGCCACCACAGTGAAGCAAAACAGCATCTGGTAAACCCCCACCATGTATCACATTCTCTTCTATTGGTACAAAATTATATAGTGACATACCGGACATTCCTGCCCACATCAACTTGTATGTAACTGTAAGTTATCTGTTAATGTTTTGACAACACAATGTTCATCATCATTATCATTTGAAAACAACATTAAACTTGTCGAACAACCAATTTGATCCTTCTTAGAAGACATAATTGTAACAAAAACTTTAGAATTAATATCAAATTTAATATCTGAATTTTTTTTAAACATGATTATCAGTTTTGTGATTTCTCTAATTCTCATAAATCCAAAAAAGGCTTAAGCAAATCCTCCCCTAAACATTTACAAACATTGAAGAATTAATTCAAGTTGTTTTAATACATCAACAGTAAAATTGAGAATGGAAATGGGGAATGTGTCAAAGAGACAACAACCCGACCATAGAACAGACAACAGCAGAAGGTCACCAACAGGTCTTCAATGCAGCGAGAAATTCCCGCACCCGGAGGCGTCCTTCAGTAATAGGTTTTCTTTTACTTTTTTACCTTTTAACATTATTTTCAAAATAAATGATTTGCTATAATCATTTCAATTATTCATTTTCAACTTATGATTAATTCCTGATAGATATGTTTTTGAAGGTTATAGGAATAACTATTTATGAAAGCTATGTAAATTAATTGTATGATTAACAGGAGGTGGCCAACTTTCTTCTATTCGAAAACAGGTCAGAAATTTATGAATGAATAGATGCATTTTCATACACATCCATTGTATTTGAAGAAACAGATTGCCTTAAAAGTTTATTCACTTCATCTTTAAAAGGTTCCAGAACTCCACTGGAATCGGATGTGGAAAAAAGCTGTCAAGTGGTGCAGACATTGATATTTCTGAAAATTTGCACGAGATAATGCATCAGCAATTGCATTGTCCTTTGACAAAATGTGAACAGCTTTAAACTGAAAATTACCAATTAGTGAACAGTGAATAATTAAACTAAAAACGGACGAAACTAGTTAATATTTTCTTGACATTTTGTTTAAAACATTCACTACTGCCAGGTTATCAATGGGAAAAAGTATGTTTCTTGTATAATTTCTCAAACCAGTGTTATTGGAATGATTTCAAAATATGTTATATCTTCAATTATTTCTGAACTATTACATTCTTTATGCCACTCAATTGACCATTAATATAAATTGCACACCCTTTACCTTATTCACCAGCAGTATCTGTATATAGTTCAAAATAAAAATTTGATATCCATCCTATATCATTTAAATACGAAATCCTATTATACTGTTCCAAAAATAATTTCCATATCAATAGATAAAAGTGAAACGGATTTGACACTTTGTCCATGGTCGTATACAACTAAACGCTCTTCCAGCAGGTAAAGCCTTCGTGCAGAAAACTAATGAACCACATATTGACTGCAATTCTTTTAACGTTACTTTTTTCATAGCTTATAAATTATTAATTCTGTTTAAAAGTTCTTCAATCTTTTCATGTGGAATTTAAACAAGCATATTAACAGTATCAATTGTAAGACCCAGATATTCAATCAGTGTAGTTGGACCTTCATTTTTTTTTTTGCAAGTGAGACTACCATTTCTTTGCAAATTTCATCATTCTGAAACATCAGTTGTTCACATTCATCAGAATCTGATTAGCCAACAATATTAAAATTCTACCAAATAGTGGTCTATATTATTTAAACCAGACTTATTTTTAAAACCAATTCAAAAAGGCTAAAAACTTCTCAAATTTAGCATATGAAATTGAGCAGCCCAATGTCATTGCCTCGTCTATGTAGTATTCATTTACAATTTTAAAACCAAGTTAGTCAAAATCTCATGTATAAACCGGAAGTAATCAACAGCATTATCAAATGAAGAATATTTAGCAATGGTAAACCTTTCATCGATGAAGTCGTTAACGCTGCTCAATGGCTGATATGATAAATGGGTAATCAGACGAAAAACATGTTTTTTTTTGTTTTTTTTTTTTGTTTTTTTTTTTGTTTTTTTTTTTTTTTAACTAATCCAATAGGAGAATATCTAAGATTAGATATTGGTCTCTTACAAAGAGCACCTGCTATTCTTCATAACGATATTTCAGATTCAATCTTACATCTAGCTCCAATAGGATTTGTCAAAAAAGATATTAATTTTTTGATTCAAGTGGAAATCTTGGTCAATTATGATTCAATCTAAATCCAAATTTAAAACCAATAAACAAAATTTGTTTGTCCTGTTCATTAGGATAATCTTAATTGTTCAATATTAATAGGTGAATGTCCCTTCTTCCAAATATCATATTTATCCTTTGACAATTCTGAAAGAAAAGTTAACTATATGTCATTTGATTAAATCTAGGGACGAAATACCTTGTGTTTATTGGTGACCTATATCTATTTGTTGAACAAATGAAGGCCTGTTTTGTCGAAACTGGTTAGACATATGAGATCTATTTTGGATAAACACTGGTGGCATCAATGATCCCTTATGATAACCTTGGTTACTTTGTAAGCTATCAAATCTAACACATAAGACTGGATGTTGTAATGAACATTTCATACAGTTATGTCTGTAAAACACTTGAGATTTTTGACAATAACCTTTAAAGTTATAATCATAACAATGTCTTTGTAAGTTAGCCTGGCAGACTACAGGATTATGTGTGCCTTGCGATCCCTTTACAATGAATTTCAACCAAAGAAAGCCATCAATCTCAGACAAAGATTTAGAGTGTTTTAGTGATACACTTAATCTAAATTTTCTATCATACGGGTAAACTCTGTCAAAATGTGCATCTGATATAAAAACTCTTATGATTAACATGTATGTAAACAAGTCTTGTGTTAAGCCAGCATGTTTTTGAAGAAGTATTTTAGAAAAAAACTGCAAATGCTTCAGTCCATAACTCAATGGTATTTATTGTATTGTCCTTTGAAGGGTAATGAGAAATGACAAGCATTCCATTTTTAACCATTACACTTTGTTTCTGGTCCAAACTACTATAATATTGACTATTTTGTTGAAGAAGAGTACCAAAATCAACATTTTTACAATTCCGAATTTTCTCTATTATTTGCTGAGAAATAATTATGTCAATTTCATTAGAACATGGTATAAACAAAGGACAGTAGTATTTAAAGTATTACCCGGTTGAGCGTGAACTGCCGTTGTTTTCAGTTGGTTTCTGAGGTGGAGGTTGATTATTGGGCTCCACAGGTTGATCTGGTTGTTGAAGCTCGGGCGCTGCACGCCTTCTTTTCCGTGTCTTCCTCTGTTTACCACTCGGACAACTTCCTCAGGAACGGGTACCTGTTCTGGTGCTGGTACTTCACGAGGAGCAGGTCGTTGAACTCCAACGTTGTTTACCCTTGGTCTTAATCTCCGGCTTACTTCATTTCTTCTATTCTTTTATAAAATGAAGTCATTATAAGTATATTGTTTTTATAAATATATAAAGATGTTTTAATTTATGAAACATTACATTGATGCCTCGGCTGCATATAGATAAAATGCTCCGTACCTTAAATATATACTATTATAAATGTGTATATAATGTACGCCTCTTAAGACATCTATAAGTGTATAATAACCAGCATTAATTTGAACGGCAGTTGTAAATGCCATTACATTTGTAAGAATCGTGTGTTCCATAACATCATAACAGGTATAATATCATTATCAATTTATTGAATCAAATCTTAAGAAAGCATTAAATGCACAATAACATGCAACAAACTAAACAGCAGTTGTATTTATAATTAAATAAATGCCGTCACATTTGTAATAATCGGGCCTTCCGTAACTTGAATAACCGGTATTTCAGTGTCAATTTAGTACCTGAATTATGTGCAGGTAAAGAACATAAATTAAAATAATGTAACTAAGCGTATAATTGTCAGCAAGCCTACACAAGTATTCCATAGCTAATTATACATGAGCATATTTATTGCTACTATGGTAAAATAGAAACAAAAACTTACCGATAGAACTGTGAATTAAATGCAACAACCATAAGTAAATGAAAATGAATGGTCATAAATAAGCACATATATATATATAAATCTAATTAAAGTGACATTAAACAATTCATTAATTTAATAATGAACGTGAAGAGAAACATATAATTATACGAACACGTGTTAAACTTAAAGTTACCCGTTTTACTTTATCGTCACAGAATTTCAACTCACAGGTAAAAAAGGTTTGCTCTTTAAATATAAACCAAATTATTATAGTAAATTAAAATGAATAAAAGGAAACTTATCTTAAGTATAACGGATAAACTTAACCAACTTATCTTATTTACGCTCTGGTCCTATCCTTGTGCAATTCTGTTGAGAAATAATCATTGAATGAAAATTGAGCGGGAACACGTGTTTATATATGACAAAAGTCCACGAGGCGCTTCAAAGCATATTCTTTCGTATGTTTAAATATATGGTTGTAAAGATTTAAATGGCAAACCGTAAACAATGGACTGACTGTACAATCGAAACTCAATAAACAAATACATGTATTTTGAATGCAATAAATCAATTTAATTATTAGATCATTAAATTTTATTAATAAACGCTAATTGTGAGTACTTCGGCATTTTCAGCTGTTTTAAGTAATACATGTTTTGAGATTTAGATTATGCAGTTGCAAAATAAAAAAAATATGGCATCTTGAAATACTTTAATATATATATTAGGACAATAGTTGTTTCATTATTTTTATTATGATAAATTACTGTAAGTGTTTTGGGTGAATATTATTACATGTATAAAACTTTAGAACATAATGTGCCGGTCCTATTGCAGTGTCATGAAAAGATATAATCCAGTCTAAGAGTAGCTAATCAAGAATGCCACTTTTACAATGAAAAGATAAAATTATACTAAAATGCTTTATTTTTTTTATCTTTGCTTTACACAAAGATAAGCAATATATATATTTCATGAATTTAGTCTGAATAAAAAAGTTCCATTATCAAACAGCTAGGTCCATCATATTGGTCAGCAGTTGTCTCACCACTTCAAAGTATAACATAGTACAAATACATACAAAGTTAGAGCAAAAATATATTTCCAGTACTGTTATCTGTAAATGTAAACTGATATCAGGTTAATTTGTAAAATATTGCAATGAAATCAATTTATATATATTGTAAATCTTCAAAAAAAAATGATGAAAACGACACAAAAAAATCACTGACTTTCAAGACATTAACATCATGATGTAAACGTTCAAAAACAGTAATTTAAATGTTTAGGATGACATATTTTCAAGCAATGTTTTCTCAGTAATTAACTGAATAATGTAAATTATTCTTAAGTTAAATAAAGAATCACAGTAATAAATTATCCGAAACTTTCAGAAACTGTATTGTTGGTGAACAAAATTAGTTACCAATGTCATGTAAATCCCCCATGACGTTTTGTTTCTAAGATCGAAGTAGTTTATAAATCAAGGTTTTCAAATGTTTTGTCAATTGTGTGAAAATGAATGGTTTCATGTTCACCTGCGAAACATGAAAAATTTTATTTTTGTGAGGTTTGGTATCTTTAGCCTTTTCTTTTTTCACACTGTTCAAAAATTGGCATAGTTTTCTTGCTTTCTATCTACTTATTATTTGTAGTTCATTTCTTTTTTGTTTAATTTCCAACTTTGATTTGTTAATAAGTTCATGAACACGCTGTTTTTTTGTTTTGATGACATTATAAACTAAGTTTTCCATTGCAAGTCTAGATGCATTTGGCCTTTGTATTACCAACCAACCAAGATGGTCAAAATCCATTCTGGTAGCGTATTAGGTGGCAAAACAGAATTGAAAGTAGTGTTTAAAGATTAATCGTATTTAGTATGCTAACCGTCGTGTAGATGATCTTTGAGTTTTTGTGATATAGCCGCATATTTCCCACAATGGGGAGGAAATGAATATATTTTAAAGCCCTAAGGCGTGGTAGCCTGCCATTATTGTTTCATTCTGAACTCAGGCTAGTACAGCTTTCAGCAGCTGATTCAATTTGCTTGGGATTTCTTTACTTTTTACATTTTCAAGAAATTTTAAATATGAGTTTTAAGTGGTTATTTGCACCATTATTTTGGAAGACAACATTAAGGCGATTTACAAGATAAGGTTTGATTTTATATGTTTAAAATTCCAACTATAAGCCATGTAATATGGATGATCTGAAAGATTCTAGAAACTAGTTAAATGATACCTAGGTAGTGGTTCTGGATGACATGGCACACTTGATATTTTTCAGATTTTTAACAGATTATTGATTTTCCACTTCATCATTAGATGTCATCTGATAATAACGCAACTCTATATTACCTACGATTTGTTTGAATACATGTAGCTGTGTTTGGGCAGCCTTGTTTGACATTTGACGTAAACCCCTTTCCCAATGGCTGCTTGTTTTCATTTGTAGTGTCGCAAATTCCATATGGTTGACTATTTAACCTTACCTCATCTGTGTATATGGTTTGATGTTCCTGTATACAACATAAAATGCTGCCTACGACTGGCTTACTAACAATCTTGAACTGATGGTTGAGACTTAGTCTTTTTTTAAAAGATTTTATTCTTTCAGTCTACATTATATAGTTTCTTGACACTTGATATGACAGAAGAAACGTTCTCAAAGGCCACATTTGCATTCAAAAGTTGCATTATGCATAAGTTAGTATCGGTTGAGAATGTGCATTTACCATTAGGTGCTGGTACAGTCAGGTTCTTTGAAATTATCCAATACTGCTGTGTAACTTTACCATCGGATATAGGTACCCCGAAGCAGTGGAAAAAATAAATGTAAAGTCAGGGAAGGTCACATAATTCCTATTTTTATTACAATGTATATTCTACGTTTTGCTTACGAGTAAAGTTTTGTGATACTGATTTTTAATAATGTAGCTACTATTTATGGCTATGATTTTAAGCTTTAGGTGAGTTCTGAGTAGCAAATCATTTCTGTTTAAACTGTAGAGTTAATCTTAATCTTATAGTATTATATAACACATTGCTATGAATAAACTCACTAGTGTTCCATATATTCCACAATTATCAACCATTCTAACACAGAGCTAGGTTTCCATTGTAATTATCAGTAACAAATGTGTGTAAAAAAACTCTTAGATAAGGACTTATATACAACCACCTAACATACGGCTATTTTATACATCATTCGAAAGCTTATTATCCATGTTATCTGTACGTTCTGTTTTTCCCGGTCGTTAAAAATTCCTACAATGCAAATCAATTTCAAATGTTAAGAATAATTATTTAAACAAAATGCCTTTTCTGGTTCTTTTATGATAAAATTTTGCCCAATACTAATGAACCGTATAGAATAGGATACAATACATCCACATCAAACAAAAAGAAAGCGATTAGTTGTACATGTTGTACAATAATTACAAAAAATTCAATTCTTAGAAAATCCTTCAAAAATGAGGAAAATGATAGCAAAAGCAAAATGTATCTTGGTGGTTCAATACTCATTTGCCCACAAATAAGATAAATATACTAGTATGCTTTATAGGTCAAAAACTTTTTTATAATTTTAAAATGCAACTAATGTACATTATTCTGGAATCAACCTTCTTTTCAAAGTTTTGAAGTTGCTCAAAATACTGTCATCTGCGAATAGCGTGTTTAGATGAAACATCGCTTATGTCGTAACTAAAATCCCGTTCCCTTTTCCAGAATGTGATCTACCGAATTAGACTTATTACCGAGTTTGTACTAACATGAGCAACACGACGGTTGCCACATGTGGAGCAGGATCTGCTTACACTTCCGGAGAACCTGAGATCACCCCAAGTATTTGGTAGGGTTCGTGTTGCTTAGTCTTTAGTTTTCTATGTTGTGTTTTGTGTACTATTGTTTATCTGTTTGTCTTTTCTCTTTTAGCCATGGCGTTTTCAGTTTATTTTCGACTTATGAGTTTAAATGTCCCTTTGGTACCTTTCGCCTCTCTTTTATGGTCAATTTCATTGAAGACACTAATATTCCATCAATAGTTATATAGAAGAGTTATATAAATTTCGTAAAGAAATATACGAGCTTAATACATGTTTTTACGTCCTTTAGAATTCATATTGAAATGCCAACACGACCTTGCTCCTAAATCAGTGGCAAAATTCAAACCAGTTAATTGCGTTTGGAATCCAATGCATTGTCATTTTGAGGATTTCAACGACCGAGAAATAATTCTGCTGCTTGTTTGTTTAAAAAAGTGTTACACAGGTCAAATATGTTTAGAAGTTCTTTGAATGAATTGGTTCAAGAATTCCACTTTCATCGTAAGCTTTTAAAACACAAATACAGGTGATTGAGTATGTTAAGACATTATTAGTAGGTTATCTTAAAAATCAAATAGGGCTTCAAAATATTATATTGAAAGATTGAATACCCTCCTTGATCACATGAGATAATTTCAGGTTTTAGGACTGATGTTTGTCTGTTTTACGTTTTCTTGTTATAATGTTATCTTAGTAGAATAGAAAATTGAAACGTAGAATGTGTCCAAAAAAGACAACAACCCGACCAAAGAGCAGAAAAAGCTCTAGGCCACAATTGGTCTTCAACGCGCCCGGAGACGGGCTTCCGTAACAATAATGTATACTTGTTCAACAAATTGGGTGCCACACTAAACTCCAAAACATACAAATGAACCAAAATAAAGAAAAAAACACTGAAGTCTAACTAAGGCTAAAGGTTCCTTTCAAAAATGCGTCGGGGTTAAACATGTTTTGATCGATCGTTACGCCTAGAAAAAATCAGTTTAAAAGAAGCCGAGTCCAATGTTAAAATAGGTAACAGAAGAAATTAAGCAAAATGACAATGATCAACACAAATTACCAAATGACTACTAGCAGTCAATGACACATCAGCTCCAGACCTCAATTAAGCTGATCGAAAGATTAAGTCTTCATCATATGAAAATCGACCACAATCCCTCCCGTTAGGGGTTCAGTATATGACATCATGAAATATACGAGAAAATTACCCTACAGTAATATTGAGCATACCCACTACCGCCTAGTCAGCCTTAAAAGACCTCGAAATGACAAATGTAAACAATTCAAACTAGAAAACTAACGACCTGATTTATGTACAAAACAATGAACGAAAAGAAAATATGACAAACGACAACCACTGAAAGTCTATATAAAGGTTCGGTAACCTTTACGACCTTTTTGTGCTTTGTATAGAATATTACCATAAAAGAAGGGGTGTGAAATACATAAACGTATAAGATGTTTGCACGTTCATTTATTTATTTATTCATATTTATTATTACTTAAAAAACACTTATATCTTAATTTGTATGCCCTACCATGAACACGAAGGATGTACCTAATGTCAAGAGTAAATTTGAAACAGTTCTAATAAATCTCTGAGAACAAAATATAGTCTAACCTGACAGTTACTTATTTTATAAAACTGTAATCCTTAAAATTATTGCAAAAATGTGAAAGTCATGTTTATACACAGATATTTTGTTGTTGCCTGTTGTAATGTTGATGATGAACTCATCATAGCTTTTAGGATTATAATTTTGCACGTACGCCATTCTCTCTTGCGTTTTGTCTACAAAAATTCATCGGTGGCGTTCTAATCAAAAACGTTTAAAAGGCCAAATAAAGTACGAAGTTCAAGAGCATTGAGGACCCAATATTCCGAAAGGTTTTTCCAAAATACTGCTAAAGTAATCTATTCCTGGGGTACAAAATCCTTAGTATTTAGAAAAATTATATTATATATCAAGTAAAAAATGAAAATAAAACGTTATACATTTCATGCGTTCGAATAGCTTTTCTGGATTTAACTTCATCAGGAACGCTCAAAGCGGAATATTTGAAATCCATGGATGTATAAAAACCGAAACAGTTGAAGAGCTATATGATTAAAAAGTACCTAAAAATTAGCCAAATCCATCTAAAGTCAACTTTGCCTGAGGGAGTGGAAACCTTACTCTCTTTATAATTTCAAAATTGATAAACGGACAATTTTACAAAGGTTTGTTATAAGTCTTGTCAGTACTGAAATACGGACTACTGAGCTGATGATACCATCGGGGACTGATAGTCCACCAGCAGAGGTATCGACCCAGTGCTTTCAAAAGCCGAATTCTTATTCTTAAACAGTTGAAGAGCTATATGACCATATAGAACCTCAATATACTCATATTTAAAAAAAAAAAAAAATTGAAAATCAGTCTGAATTAAAAGTTGTGGGAATTATGTGTTTTTTATTTTCAAGGGCATACAAAAGGCTACAAGATTTACAAATATAAAAATAAGAAGATGTGATATGATTGCCAATGAGACAACTCTCCACAATAGACCAGATGACACAGACATTAACAACTATAGGTCACCGTACGGTCTTCATCAATGAGTAAAACCCATACCGCATAGTCAGCTATACAAGGCCCCGAAATGACAAATGTAAAACAATCCAAACGAGAAAACTAACGGCCTGATTTATGTACATAATAATGAACGATAAACAAATATGATATACAGCAACAAACGACAACCACTAACTTATAGGCTGCTGACTAGGGACAGACACAAATAGAATGTGGAGGGGTTAACTAGTTTGAAGGCGCCAACCCTCCCCTAACCTAGGACAGTGGTGTAACAGTACAACATGAGAACAAACTATAAAAATCAGTTGAAAAGTGCTCAACTCATCAGATGGATACAAAGCAGAAATACATCTAACATAAACACAGTTCACATACAAACCTGTGAATTTTACCTTTTCTGAAAAGGCCTGATTGACGTTTAAACATTTATGAACGAATAAATACTGATAAATAAAATCTAAGTAAAACGGTAGGAGAGAGGAAAAGAGAAAGAATACCAAGAGGGCAATGAAAGAGCATAAGTGTTAGAGAAAAAAAAGACAACCGTGGTTATAAGGAAAACAACAAAAAGACATGCAACAGCCCGCAAAAACAGTTCGCAGAAAACTAGATTTAGCAACATAAACTCCCCCAAAATCTTGGGTACATCCAGGCGTTGCAGGTGGGTAGAAAGTTACTGCTCTACTTGTTGCGCTTATCGTGTAGCTAGTGACAAGTGAAAATCTGCTGATACATTTCATTTGGTGATGTCACAATCACAAAAAAATAAGAATATTTGTGTTGTGGCTTCGAGAGGTGAAACACATCCTTCAAATGACTGGTGAAATTCAAAAAAATAATCATATTAGTATAAGATAAAACAAATTCTCAAACTTAACACACAAAAATAGTAACAAGCATTCTGAGGGTATGTTGTATATTAAATACACTATTCAACAAATGTCTTTCAACCTGTCTGACAAATTGGAATACATATCTTCAGAAAAATGATTTATTAAAAATGATGAACCATTGTAATAAACGACATAATAACGAAATAGCAGATAATATTATTTGAAAAAAGAGGTGAAATATACCAAAGGGACATTTAAACTCACATTGTAAAAATAAAATGACAACGCAGTAGCAAAAAAAAAAAAAAAAAAACGATACAGAACACAAGAAAAGAAAAACAACAGTATACAAAACACAACATAAAAAACTAAAAACTGAGCAACACGAATCCCACAAAAAACCGGGGATGGTACCAGGTGCTCTGGAAGAGGTTGCAGATCCTGCTCCACATGTGGCACCCGTCGTCTTGCTCATGTCAATATATACAAACCTGGTGATAAATGTAATTTTGTAGGTCACATTCGGGGAAAACGCAAGTACATGTAGGTTAATGTACTTAAAAAAAAATTGTCACGGAATATCGTAGTTTGCATCAAAAACTTAACCTGACTTCATTTACCGAACTACTGTATATTCATTATTTTTCGTTGGAAACCAATTTTCATGGCAGCACATGTGAACCACTATTTAAAATGTTCATTGAATTGCAAATTTTCTATAGGTTTGTATGCAGACTATGGCAAAGCCACGAAATCAAATATTCACGAAAATGCAGGCATTCTTAAATCCACGAAAATTGGTACCCATGAAAATAAATGAATCCACAGTATGCGGAATCTGATTGACTAAATCATTTCAACAACGTCAATGTTGAGCTTGCACATCACGTCATACGTCGTGATCACCAACTGATCGGGCATATTGTCATGAGTGTCTTATCAATTGTCAATTAAAAACACGTTTAAAAGATGAATATGGCTTTTAATTTGAGGTAAGTTTGTTTTAAATTATCATATCGTTTTACTGCCGAGGCCCGTCTATGTCATTTCATTGAAGAACCTTTCTTTTCAAAGGGGGCTAAATAGACGACTTTCCAATTCGTGCACTTTCCCGTAAATTTCCTATGCCAGGATGCTTATGTTATTACGTCACAGTAAGAATCGATTGTTGTAGCCGATTGACCTCGGGTCAACCGATGTAATTCACTCATAAAAAACAACTCGAGATTGGTGTATTGTTACTCGTTTTTCTGGCTACTTCAAAATGACAAGGCCACAGGACGGTGCTTATAGAAACTAAAAATCGAATGTATAATTTTAGGCAAGTCATAATTATTTTTTTTATATTAAAAATCATGACTCGTTGATCATTGTGTGTTTACGAAAAAGGGTTGTAAGACTAACCGGTCATGGTCATATTATATATGGAGGAAAACAATTAAGTATATTTTGAGCATCTTCAAATAACTCTAAAAGCACATATGTTCCATTTTTTCATTTTATTTATATAATCATATTGCAAACAGGAAGAAAAAGAAGGGGGTGGCGGGTAAGAGAAATTAAGAAAGAAAAGACTAGAAAATATGCATGTACATTTGACAAAAAAAAAATCGATTTTTACTAAATCATTGCACAGTGTATGCAATCATGCCAATAGCTGGTCTGAATTTAGAAAAGTAGGAATTTGATATATTAAGATAATTAAATTATATATAAATATTCAGTATGATGTGACCATTTTTTAAACATAATTTTTATTTTATTTATACTTTAAATCTGATATTAATTTTTAATTCATCACTTTTTGTTTTCATACATATAACACATTTGATTTATTGGTTTATTATACTTTTGTAAGTGATATGAACAGATAAGTGTTATATTGATTCATCATAATTGACATCTAAAGTCAGTCAGTTGTAATTATATTATCTTGTGCAGATTATTATGACATTTTTGTTTATCAATAGACACAGGTCAATGTTTTCACAAGTTTAATTTTAAACAGTATGAATATATCTTCTTTCTATTAACTATTTATATGTAATGAGCTTGAAACATTCTAGTTATGATTGTATTGCTCTCTTTTTCTTTTATTAAATGATTATAGATATAGGAAGATGTGGCATGAGTGCCAATGAGACAACTCTCCATCCAAGTTACAATTTATAAAAGTAAACTATTATAGGTCAAGGTACGGCCTTCAACACGGAGCATTGGCTCACAACGAACAGCAAGCTATAAAGGGCCCCAAAAAATTACTAGTGTAAAACCATTCAAACGGAAAAACCAACGGTCTAATCTATGACTACACATAAGAATGAAATTTCTAATACCCAGAGAGACATATAGTTTCCATAATGTCAAACAAGAGTTCTATATAATGTAAACATTGATATCGTTATATTGTATTGGGTGAACATAACTTTTTTTCCTCACTCAGTTTCATTTAGTCAGTGCATATAAAGTAATAGACAAATGGCATATTGGTTAAGGAGTGATAAGGTTTAAGAAAATATCAGTTTTAGTGAAATGAAGTTTAATCTGTATTGTAAATTTATAAAATTGTTTTAACTTGAAAATGCATTTTTAACAAGGTTATATTCAAGTTTACTTTGGTGCTACTTAGGAAGATACAAATTGAAGTGAAATTTACTATTTTGTATGAGATTATATATCTTATACTAATAAATTAAAATTTGCCAATGATAATATTTACAACTTTTTTCAGCATTAAGATGACTTTGAAGAAAAGATATTACCCCCACACAATGAAACATTAAGATAAATAATCTGAGAACAAGACTGTGCACTTATCATATTAAACATACAGAGATGATTTAGATATATGCATGAAAAGTGAAATGTTAAAAAATTTATGTGAGAATCATTATTGTAATATATCATAGCAATTCGTCCAAGAAGAAGACTGATCCCTGTGCTTAATATAAGATGATTTATGACATGTAGCATGTGATCTGAGGAATAAAGCAATATTCAGTATGACAACAAATGAACATAAAAAAGTTGAACAATGTATACATTCATTCTAGAACACAGACGACAAAGAATTACAAATATCACATCAGAGGAAAAGACTGTCTACTTGTTTCTTATGAGGATTAAAAAACAAATGGAAAGATTCGGATAATACATATGTTATTGTGATGATTTAAAATCTATGAAAAAAAAATAAAAATTTATGAATATGTGTGACAATTACTACTAAAATGTCAATACAGACTGACAGCTGTGCTTATTTGAATGACAATGGATTTGTGGCATGCTAAAAAGTGACTTTAATATAAACCCGTTGAAATAAATGAAGTCAAACAATATTTAGTATTACAAAAAATGGATATCAAAAGAAGGAACCATTAACTAGGTTGATTCTGGCACATGTAGGACAGATACATTTTAAAGGTTTAATGTGAGTTGGATGAATGAAAAAAATAGTGTAGCAGGATTTTATATTTTCAAAATAAAATGTAAGACATTAATAGATTAGAAATATATGAAGATTCATGAGATATCTTTGTAAAACTTTTAAAGTAGACAGATATACTATTTAATCATTCATTTTTGCTTCATTGTGAAGTCACAAATCAAAAGCTTTCACTTTCACACTACAAACCATTGTATAAATATATATGAATAAACACAAATACATGTTAAACCGTTTTCGAAATTCTCTTATTTTATTTTATCTATTCCTTTTTATCGTCACCTTTTAAGGATTTAGACCAAATAAGTACTTCATGTACTTATTTGATTAGTACTCAACAGTTAATTACAGAAATTTAAGTTTTGATATTTTCTAGGCTTTGTCACCGTCTCTTATTCAGCAGTTGCTGGGGAGAATGAATGATACATGTTCATAACATGACATGTAGCATTTATTAGAGCAGATGTGATTTTTTTAGGTCAACTTATACATTCAAACCCTACATTTTCAGAATGACTGTGTTTTTTACAAAGAAATTAGTTCATTCAATTTGTATATAATATTTATTTTTTATTAGAAATGAACCCAAAAACTTCACCAGTAGATTCGTATCTCCATACCTTCTTTTTTTGTTAGGAAAGGAATTGATAAACACCTTCTACATAGAACACCTTATAAATAGACTTTAATGCTGTTTGTTGGTGTTTCAACGGTGTGGCACAAATTAAATATGCATTCTCCATGCAGACAAATCCGTTAAGTACTAGTATATGCCAGAAAGAATACCCACACAAGGATTTGTATAGTAATATACTATACAAATCATTGCCTCACATTGTGTGTGAAATATGAAACAACCGCCCCTTTGTACTTTCCCAATATCCTACTGCATTAAAAGGATGACATTGTTGTATAATTCACGAATAATATGAGCTTTCAATTAAGGATGTATTCTTTAAGTCTCGTTGAAATCTCGTTCTGGAATTATTTCCAAAAAAAGTGATACAAGTGGAAAATAGCAATGAATTTAATAAATATCATAATCAAACTTAACTTGGGTATTTACAATAAGTAGTTTTTGAGTAATAAATTTTTCAAATTTTATTACCAATCAAGTCAGTCTTTTTAGCCAAAATTTTGAGAAAATTGGTTAGGGGTATAAGAAATGATTTTAACAGAAACATGTATAGTCGCCGTCATGTAAAATTGGCACCGTGTTTTTTGTCGAAATTTTTTTAAATATCAGCCGCGTTCACTCGAGATGACGTTTTTCAATAAGCGGAATAAAAATCCTTTCCAAATATCCACTACTGTCCTACCTTTTATTGTGTTTGCACTGTATTATCCTGACCTTTACATTATCCTAGATTGTTTTCAATGGTGGAATCCGACATTGTTATTACCGGAAGTGTTGCCGTGGAGTTTCACGTTCAGGCAATTTGCATATTTTTCGGGGCCACTCGGATCTTTTCATCATTTATAAGGTGTCCAGAGAAATATTCTATAGCAGACGATAGACTACCATAAACAAAGAAGAAACTATAAATATATTACTGAATTTATCGAACTATAATTATTCCAAACTAAAAATGCCACCTAAAAACAAAAATGTAGTCAGAAACCTACAGGTAAACAAAAGAAATAAAAAGAAATACGAAATTTAAACACAAAACAGCAGACAAATAATCTGGGAACTGTTCATAACACAGGCACTTGCTTCTATCCATGGGAAGCCCGAAGGTCCACTATCCATGTAATTATTACTGAACCTAAGTGTTTAAATGCATAGTAGAATTGCACAAATGGTGCAGGTTTTTATCTCTCCAAATCAGTGACAACAGAGTGCTGGACAGTAAGTCCCTGAATCTCTGTTCCTTTACCTATCTGCATAGGCTATGTCCATCCCTATCAATCAGAATTTGAAAATTTTAAACCTACCTTATACACATACATTTAGCTGACTCAATGTCAACCAGTCCAGTCTTGAACCCTAACCATTAATGCTGTGCAAAATGATTAAATTTAAAAGCTGCAAAATCAATTTTTCAAGTATGCAGTAAAAATCAAAATGAGATCAAAGACAAACCCACAACCTCTTGAGAAATCATACTTCACAGATCATTAATATCAATGACACAAAAGCAAATTGTCATGAAATTGGGAATGATACAGAGAATGTGTGAAAGAGACAACAACCCAATCAAAGATTTAAAAACAGCCCAATGCCACGAAGCATAAGAGTTACTTTTTCTGGTTTCACTAGGGGAGTAACCATGTCACTTCAAAAGTGGTGGGTTCGGGGGAGGGGAGGGGGTATATTTTTCTACAATAACAATTTAATTATTTTTATTATTTTTTCTAAATTTAAGGTATGGGGAAATCTGGATTCAAAATTTTTGTTCTGCTTGACAATATTTTTTTTTCTTCATCAAATTTGGAATCAGAATACTTTTGTAAGAAATAAACATACCCCCCATTTTAATTTAAATATTCATATAGTATTTTTGAGAAACAGGCCTCTGATTTTAATATTTCTAGCTTCATGTTCACCTTAAAAAAAAGTCAATTAAATTCAAATTATCATGATTATAGTAATGTGTTATACTATATAAACATTTACAACTATATGACACTGTAAGGCCTTCAACAATGAGCAAAGCCCATACCGCATAGTCAAATATAAAAGGCCCTGAAATGACAATTGTAAAACAAATCAAACCAGAAAACTCAATGCCTAATAAATCTTCAAACGAATGAATGAAAAAAACGAATATGTAACACAGCAACAAACAACAACCACTGAATTACAGGCTCCTGACTTTGATTAGGCACATACATACAGAATGTGGCACGGTTAAACATGTAAGTGGGATCCCAACCCTCCCCTGACCTTAGACGGTAGTGTAACAGTACAATATAAGAACAAACTATAAAATCATGAAAAAAAGGCTGAATTCATTAGATGGATACAAATAGAAATACTGCTAACAATAAACTGCTTCGCTGAGCGCAGCTGCATACGCCCGCATAGGTCCAACCCTGAACAGTTGGAGCAAAACTGGACACAATATTCAAGCTTGATACATGTCTGAATTTGAAGTGTATTAAATATTTGACATATTATAGGTTTCTGAATAAATGTAGTCAAAGAACTTGAAATTGGTTTTATGAATTGAATTTATATTCAATGAAAGATTTCTTGCTGTTGTGCAATACACTGTAATGTTGTGCAATACTTAGTAAATCTGTTGTCAGACTATATAAACAATTAAAGTTCAATTAATTCTCAATGTCATATTAGAAATTTATGAAAATGTAAAGGGAGCTTACATCAATAGATATAAACAATTCACCAAAGTTTCATGAGAATTGCTGACAGCTTTTTTGAGTTATTGTCCGAAAACTGGAAAATCCCCCCCCCCCCTTTTTTAATGAATAAAACCCCATAACTCAGAAATGTAAAATGTAAAATTTATAAAATTCTAAATGCAGCTTACATCAATAGATATAAACAATTCACCAAAGTTTCATAAGAACTGCTGAAAGCATTTTGATTTTTTGCCTGAAAACTGGAAAATCAGAATTTTTTTATGAATAAAACCCTGTAACTCGGGAACGTAAAATCTTAAATATATAAAAATCGGAAGGGAGCTCATGTCAATAGATATGAACAATTCAACACAATTTCTTGCAAGTTGGTGAAAGCATTCTTGAGTTATTGTCCGAAAACTGGAAAACCCACCTTTTTTAATGAATAAAACCCCACAACCCGGAAACATAAAATCTAAAATTTATAAAAAACGAAAGGGAGCTCACGTCAATAGATATAAACAATTCACCAAAGTTTTATACAAATTGGTTAAAGCATTTTTGAGTTAATGTCAGACATGTTGACGAAGGATGGACGGACGGACAACGGTATACCATAATACGTCCCGCAAATGGGCGTATAAAAACATAAAGTAAACATGGCAGTGTACTTGTACATCCTAACAACCAAAAAGACACTAAGGACAGATCTCAGAGTACTAGCAGTTACTGACAGCTAGTTCAAAGCCTATAACAACTAATAAATACAAGAGTGCACATTGAAATGTCTCTCCTTCTTTACTAACCATTGATATTATGTTGATAGTTCTAATTATTAAGCTTTACTACAACTATCACATAAACATAACATAATCCAATAAAATGAGGTCAAAAGTCAGATAAACCAAACTTGAAATACATCTTCACCTTACAATCATTCCATATACCAAATATGCTTTAAATATACATGTAGTCGACCTATTGCAAATATAAGAAACAAACTAAACCAGGAAAACGGATCATTGATCAATGAACCATGAATATGAGGTAAAGGTCAGATGACACCTGTCAGTTGGACATGTACACCTTACAATCATTCCATACACCAAATATAGTTGACCTATTCCTTATAGTATCTGAGATATGGACTTGACCACCAAAACTTAACCTTGTTCACTGATCTATTAAATGACGTCACCGTCAAAACTGTCTGATTGGCATGAGGACCTTGCAAGGTATGGACATACCAAACAAAGTTATCATTTTACTCATAATAAGAGAGAAATTAAGAATACTAAAAATCTTAACTTTTTTTCAAGTAGTCACTGAACCATGAAAATGAGGTAAAGGTCAATGGACATATGACATACTGAAACTCCATAACATAAGGCATCTATATACAAAGTATGAAGGATCCAGGTATTCTACCTTCTTAAATATAAAGCTTTTAAGAAATTAGTTAGTGCCACCGCCATATCACTATCCCTGTGTCGAGCTTTCTGCGACAAAAGCTGCAGTCTCGACAACAGTCATGCATCTAAGACGAAATTATCAAACTGTACACATCCAACATCCAATAAAAACATGACCCTGTGCAATGCCAAGAAACAGGTATCGACAGATTGTAGATCCATGAAATTACAAATTGTATAACCATAATATTTAGTTTGCTTTTAACTTACTGATAACAAAATAAATATTAATACCAATAAAAATTCTTTGCTACATATCAATGATATCCAAACACATTTGACTGACCCTTTTTAAGAGATAGAGCCAAGAGGTCAAGGAAAATGGAGCATAAACTATTAGTTCATGAATGTTTTCCCAAATATTAATAAAATGCTCCGATGGGCGCAGCTTGATACGACCACAGAGGTCGAACCCTGAACAGTTGGGGCAAGTATGGA
Source organism: Mytilus californianus (assembly GCF_021869535.1). Classification (NCBI taxonomy): domain Eukaryota; kingdom Metazoa; phylum Mollusca; class Bivalvia; order Mytilida; family Mytilidae; genus Mytilus; species Mytilus californianus. Next base: position 60,691,559 of record NW_026262734.1, read on the forward strand.
CACAACATTCAAGCTTGATACAGCTCTGAATTTGGATTGTGATTAAATATTTGACACAGCATAGGTTTCTGACATAGAATGAATGTGGTCTAAGAACTTAGAATTTTTAATTTACTAATTATGGTCTTTTATCCAAAATCTAAATACATGGTAAGATTCAGCATATGAAAGAATCCAAAGAATTAAATTTTTGATGAAATCAAACAAAGTTTCATTTTGGACCCTTTTGACCTCAATGTGGACCAATTTGATAACGGGGCCCAAAAATGAAAATACATGGTTAGAGTCAGCATATCAAAGAACCCCATATATTCAATTTTTGTTGAAATCAAACAAAGTTAAATTCTGGACCCCAATTTATACCAACTTGAAAACTGGGCCAAAAATCAAAAATCTAAATACATGATTAGATTCAGCATATCAAAGAACCCCAAGAATTCAATTTTTGTTAAAATCAAACTAAGTTTAATTTTGGACCCTTTGGACCTTAATGTAGACCAATTTGAAAACGGGATCAAAAATTAAGAATTTAAATACACAGTTGGATTCAGCATATCAAAGAACCCCAATATTTCAATTTTTAATGAAATCAAACCATATCATTATTATTTGCTTTTATATATAAATCAGAAATAACAAACTTAAAATGGAAAATTTTAAAGAAGAAAAAAGGGGAAAAAAAATCCCCCCCCCCAAATTGTTTAAACCCACTAATGATTCATCACCCCCAAACTTAATCCCAGCCTTCCCTTTGTGGTATGGTACCTAGCAGTACAATTTCAGAGAGATCCATACACTTGAACACAAGTTATTAACTAGAAAAATGCTTGTTGTTTTGCCCCTTTTTGGCCCCAAATTCCTAAACGTTTAGGTCAATTACCCCCAAACTCAAACCCAGCTTTCCCTTTGTGACATGGAACCTTGTAGTACAATTTCAGAAAGATCCATACACTTACACACAAGTTATTGTCATGAAAATAGAAAAATGCTTGTTTTTTGCCCCTTTTTTGTCCCCTAATTCCTAAAATTTTGAGGCAATTACCCCAAAATCAATCCCAGCATTCCCTTTGTGATATCGAACCTTGTGGTACAATGTCAGAGAGATCCATACACTAACACACAAGATATTGTCTGGAAGTTACTAATATGCTTATTTTTGGCCCCTAATTCCTTAACTGTTGGTACCTTAACCCCAAAAATCAATCCCAACCTTCCTTTTGTGGTATTGTACCTTATGGTAAAATTTCATAGAGATCCATTCACTTCAACTAAAGTTATTGTGCGAAAACCAATGTGTCTTCGGACGACCACACCAACGACATACCAATATACAACATGAAAAGTACTTAGTATGGCGGAATTTAATACCCCCCCCCCCTCCACCCCCCAAAAAAAGAAAAAAACAAAACAAAACAACATTAATTCTGTTAAATATGTTTGAGTGTTGGAGGTGACTTTTAAGCTCTAGTCTCCCAACTTCATCCATTTCTGTTAATTTTATTATTATGCAGTGTTAGGAATCCATACAGTATCTGTTTAAGTTTAAGAACTGATAAAGGCCGGAACATTTCCCTATAAATGGGTATTTTATAATAAGAAAAAAATAAACAGGGAATGTGTCTATGGGACACAGATGATGCCCACACTTGCATATAAAGTTAAGGGCTATTTTAATTCAAGAACTATAAAAGTGACGCTACCCAAATTTCTACTTGATATGAGCATTGTATCAAAGTTTCATAACATTTGGTTGAGGCAAACTTTAGTTAGAGAACAGAAACATAAAATTCAGCAGTTTTTCCATTTGTAAAGGGGCATAACTCTAGAATAGTAAAAGTGACGTCACCAAAATTAACCCTCAATCTGTGTTTTGCGGTAATAAGCATTGTGGATAAGTTTCATAAAATTTGGTTTAGGCAAACTAAATTTAGAGAACGGAAAACTTTTTTGGGATGTACGGAGGGACGAACGTACAGATGGACAAGGGTAAAACTTAATGCCCCCTCCGCTATGGTGGGGCATAAAAAGACTTAGAAAGCAAGAACTACTTTTTGCTCATAATTTTTTAACAGGAAAGGCAACACTTCTACATAGTTTGGGTTACCAGTTACATATAAGGGTCTGAATAGGGTGGTGTTCATTTATATGATTAATTTTTATGCCATTGTTATATATTCTTTAAATTTTAACACATAATTATGTTTTTATCTTTTAGCAAAAAAGAAGTTTTCTATTTTTCTTTCTTGTTCTTTATCACTATGCTTTTCCTTTAGTTTTTAATTTGTAAACCTCGCCCATACTGTCTTATTTGACTGATGGTAATGAAGGAATAAACAGCTACCATAATAATACAATTAATAATGTACTCACAAAATTACAACAAAAGAAAAATATAGATATCACCAAGAAGTGCTTAGAACTAATTAGAAATCTTTCAAATTATTTAAATTTTACTACAAATGTAGTACCTTAAATCAATTTCACAGCTACATTAGAACAAATACTTTGATATACTAGTACAGTAATACATAAATTAATTGTTGATTAAGAAAGCCATACAACATGTCAGTGTCTTGCAATTATAAATAACCTTAAAAATTGGTTTAATCAGCGACAACATTTATACAAAAATCATTACACGATAACAATAAAATGCTCCGCAAGGCGCAGCTTGATACGACCGCAGAGGTCGAACCCTGAACATTTGGGGCAAGTATGGACACAACATTCAAGCTTGATACAGCTCTGAATTTGGATTGTGATTAAATATTTGACACAGCATAGGTTTCTGATACAGAATGAATGTGGTCTAAGAACTTAAAAATTTTAAATTGGACATTCACCTATTATGGTCCAATATCCAAAATCTAAATACATGGTTAGATTCAGCATATCAAAGAACCCCAAGAATTCAATTTTTGATGAAATCTAACAAAGTTTAATTTTGGACTCTTTTGACCTCAATGTGGACAAAGTTGATAATGGGGCCCAAAAATCAAAAATCTAAATACATGGTTAGATTCAGCATATCAAAGAACCCCAAGAATTCAATTTTTGATGAAATCAAACAAAGTTTAATTTTGGACCCTTTTGACCTCAATGTGGACAAAGTTGATAAAGGGGGCCCATAATCAAAAATCTAAATACATGTTTAGATTCAACATATCAAAGAACCCTATGAATTCAATTTTTGTTAAAATCAAACTAAGTTTAATTTTGGACCCTTTGGACCTTAATGTAGACCAATTTGAAAACGGAACCAAACATTAAGAATCTAAATACACGGTTAGATTCGGCATATATCAAAGAACCCCAATAATTCAATTTTCGATGAAATCAAACAAAGTTTAATTTTGGACCCTTTGGACCTCAATGTGGACCAATTTAAAAACGGGGCCCAAAATCCAAAAACTTCATACACGGTTAGAATCAGCATATTAAAGAACCCCAAGAATTCAAGAATAAAACCCCATTGAAATTGGTCAAGAAATAGGCAATTTATACGAAGTATCTTCTTTTGCACAATACTGTGCAATTGAATATTTCTTGCTATTGCGCAGTACTGTACAATTGACAATTTCTTGCTATTGTGCAATATTGTGCTATTGGATATTTCTTGCTATTGCACAATACTGTGCAATTGAAGATTTCTTGCTATTGCGCAATACTGTGCAATTGAAGATTTCTTGCTATTGTGCAATACTGTGCAATTGAAAATTTCTTGCTATTTCACAATACTTATTATATAATAATTTACACATCCTGTTTGGTGTGTATCTCCTACCATGTCATTATTATTTGCTTTTAAATATAAAACAGAAATAACCAACTTAAAATGGAAAATTTTAAAAGAAAAAAAAAAGGAACCCCCCCCCAAATTTTTTGAACCCCCTTATGATTCATCAACCCCAAACTCAATCCCAGCCTTCCCTTTGTGGTATGGTACCTTGCAGTACAATTTCAGAGAGATCCATACACTTGAACACAAGTTATTGTCTGGAAACTAGAAAAATGCTTATTTTTGGCCCCTTTTTGGCCCCTTATTCCTAAATGTTTTGGGCAATTACCCCCAAACTCAATTCCAGCTGTCCCTTTGTGATATGGAACCTTGTAGTACAATTTCAGAAAGATCCATACACTAACACACAAGTTATTATCATGAAACTAGAAAAATGCTTGGTTTTTGCCCCTTTTTTGTCCCCTAATTCCTAATATTTTGAGGTAATTACCCCCAAAATCAATCCCTGCATTCCCTGTGTGATATCGAACCTTGTGGTACAATGTCAGAGAGATCCATACACTTGAACACAAGTTATTGTCTGGAAACTAGAAAAATGCTTATTTTTGGCCCCTTTTTGGCCCTTTATTCCTAAACGTTTTGGGCAATTACCCCCAAACTCAATTCCAGCTTTCCCTTTGTGATATGGAACCTTGTAGTACAATTTCAGAAAGATCCATACACTTACACACAAGTTATTGTCATGAAACTAGAAAAATGCTTGTTTTGTGCCCCTTTTTTGGCCCCTAAGTCCTAATATTTTGAGGCAATTACCCCTAAAATCAATCACAGCATTCCCTGTGTGATATCGAACCTTGTGGTACAATGTCAGAGATATCCATACACTTACACACAAGTTATGTCTGGAAGTTACAAAAATGCTTATTTCTGGCCCCTTTTTGGCCCCTAATTCCTTAACTGTTGGTACCATAACCCCCAAAATCAATCCCAACCTTCCTTTTGTGGTATCAAACCTTATGGTAAAATTTCATAGAGATCCATTCACAAAAACTAAAGTTAGAGTGCGAAAACCAATGTGTCTTCGGACGACGCCGACGACGACGACGCCAACGTCATACCAATATACGACCCCAAAAATTTTTTGCGGTCGTATAAAAATTCAACTCCAATCTTTATACATAACTAAATGTAGATAATTTAATCTTTGTGCACTGTCATTTTTACCAAACCCTCTGCATTTTAAAAAATGAAACGTAACAAGAATCTTAAGTAATCACATCCCATTCTTACTATGGATTACCTCCCTTTGATCATATACAAACATGTTGTTGTTTTTTTTCAGACAAAAGAATTATTGAGAAAAGTTTTCCAATTCTTTGTGGGAGAGAAGGAGAAAAATAAGCCATGGGCACTTCAAAATCCCATTAAAAGACTTGTAAAGGCAACAGGTAAAATTAACTTATTTTCCAAAAAAAAAAAAAATTCAGTTTTATATAACTGAAAAAAAAAAAGAGAAAAATTATTTGCATAAAATCAACAATTATGATTTTAAAGCAGACAAACTTTGTTGGAGACCTGAATTATTGGGGTCTTGTTATTTTTAATAACATATAATTGTGCAAACCAAATGATGTCTATAGATAAAACTTGATGAAAGACATTTTCAATCTCATAAATATCAATTCATAAGGTCAAGGCATCAATAGCAAATTTGCAGGTAAAATAGTTAACTGTAAATACACATCAACAATTAAGCATGAAAATGAAGCGAGGGTCAGATGTGAAAAATTAATCACATGCATCAATCACTATTATAATGTTCCTTTTAAACATAAACCTGCAGAAGTCTCTTTCAAAATGTGGTATCCTCTTAAAGCGACAAATATAGAATGTTATTGACACCCACCTTTAGTTGAGGTTTAAAAGTACGTTCTCTGCGCCTCATGTATGATTTAGTGTAATAACACTTAAATGTTATGCAATTGTGAATGTATATATTTATATAAATTTTTTTTTTCAGGTTCTACAAGAATGCGTCAAGCCGAAGATTTGTGTCGGAGAGGGAGGACATCGTTCTCATGAGAATGACATATCTTCGTAAGATACGTAAGTTTAGGCAGCAGGGGCGTCATATTGTATATCTAGATGAGACGTCACTTGGTTGAACACTAATCATGTGGTAAAGGGTGACTGGCTGGATGTTCCCAGCACGTCCATGTCTGTCTTTGAGCCCCACTGTAAAGGTACCCATCGGAAAGTCCCTTCTGGCAAGGGTACTAGATTGATAATCCTAGATGTTGGCTCCTCTCAACAAGGCCTAATCCCCGGATGTGGTCTTATATTTGAGTCGAAAACCAACAGCTCTGATTATCATGACGAGATGAATAAGGAGCACTTTACAGAGTGGTTCAGAGATACACTTCTCCCTAAACTGCCTCCTCGGTCTGTAATCATAATGGATAATGCTCCGTATCACAGTCACTTAGATCCTGACTCAAGGGTACCAAACACTAACAGCAACAAGTCAGAGATCTCGGCATGGCTGGAGAAGAGCATTGTTCAGTATGATAAGAAAATGAAAAAGGCCGAGCTGCTTGATTTGGTGAAGCAACACAAACCTCTTCCTAGGTATATTATAGACGAACTTGCATCAGCTAATGGCCATGAGATTTTACGAACACCTCCTTACCATTGTGAGCTCAATCCCATCGAAATGGTTTGGTCTTACTTAAAAGGCTATGTAGCTAGACATAATTCTAGCTGCAAGAAAAAAGACATTATCAAGCTTTTTGAGGAGGCCAAGTCCCATATCGATGCGGAGCGCTGGGCTAAATTTGAGACTCATGTGGAAAGGGAGTTTGAGGAAAAGCTCAGGAAACTTGATGGCATCAGAGACGAAGACGTCGATCCAGTGGTGATTGACATGACGGACGATGACAGCCAAGACAGTCAAAGGACAATTCCTTACATGCTTTCAGAGGGGGAGGAGGAGGGGAATGACGCTGAAAATGACAATGACTTTGAGGACAGTGTCTCTGATACCATCAATGATGCTGATGAGATTTTGTGCAATACATGTGGTAGCACTGAACCACCCAAGCCTATTCAAAAGGACAAGTATATATCCTGGTTTCAGTGTGATGATTGTGATCAGTGGGTACACAACAGGTGTTGCACAAAACCTGCTCTTGCGAAGAATGTCTGTCTTCGGTGCTTCTCCATTTTTAACCACCGGAACCTCAGTGAACCACTTATTTCGACACTTGAGGAGATGGAACAGTGATGTCTTTCTTTCATGCCAGTAAAATAGTAACATGAACACTCCATAATTTTTATTTATTAAAGATTTTTTTTCAAAGCATGTTAAGAAAAATGATAAACAGAAAAACTCCCATCTTTTCTATAAAAAGTGATTTCCTATATATAATACATGTAACTTTTTAAAAACTTAAAAAATGTCTTCCATTAAAATTAAAAAATTAAAAACCTGATGGCTAACTGGCTTTGTTGATCTGTGATTAGTGGTTGAGGGTGGGAAAATAGAATATTTCTCATTTGAATTATAAACAAAAAAAATGTCTCCTCCCTACACTATGACACTTGCACATTAAAACTTATTTTACTGTCAAAAAATTATTTCCAATCATTAACATAAGCAAAGATTATCAATTGTTTGTTTTATATTTTTTTTAAAGAAAGTGTAGGTACATGCAACTATTTTACTGGCAGTTTCAGAACTGATACAGCTTTATACATGGGAACTGTCTACATTTCTTTACAGCTCAGGAGGACTTTCTTAACATACCTTTGTTTAATCTTCGGTTACTGATTCTTTGATAACAGTTTCTGGACAGTTAGTTGTGTGATTGCTATTAACCCATCCTGTATACATTAAATCAACATCTGTGATATAGTTTTAACATCTGTGATATACCGTAGTTTCAACATCTGTGATATACCGTAGTTTCAACATCTGTGATATACCGTAGTTTCAGCATTTGTGATATATAGTTCCAACAACTGTGATATATATTTATTCTGATTGTAAATAGTTCATTTATGTTGAAGATATCTATTTCTAATAATGTTTATAAAAAGTAATTGAATTTTAATGATTAATGTTGGTTAAGTTTTTAATTATAACTTGTTGTTCATGTTGTTACTCCAATATAAGAAAAAAAGGCACATGTACATTGTATCTTAAGTTATTAAATCATAAATTTTGTTTAAATACACTGTTATATTGTTTTATTGAAAATTCATTTTGATATATACAGCTATAGATTATAAGACATAGCTATTACAATATGTAGATGTTTAACAAGTACATAAAGAATTTTGCAAGTTAAAAGAAAAAGAAGGTTGAGATGAGGAACAGCTTTAACTTTTGATCAATGCATTTAGGGACTTAATCTTAAAATGAAAAAACATAGTAAGGCATTTGGATTAGAAGTGCATCAATTCTGAAAGGTGCCAATGTTCAAAATTTGAGAGAACACCCTTGGAGAAAATTTTCACAATGGAAAACCTATTTCATACTTTCTCTAATTTTTTTATCTGGTATCATAATTTGTAATGTTTAAACATGAAACAGTTGATGTGGTATATATATATCTACATGTATATGAATGAAACAGAAACCCAGCTTAAAGAATATCAAAGATTGATTGGTGTTTGCTTTACTCTCAAGTCTGCATTAAAAAGTCAACATACAGTCTTTAACAATAGACAAATAGATAGATGGCGTAACAATATGTCAATTACAGGCAACTCTTGCAATCAACATCAAGATGAACACATTCAGTATTCAGTCATCAAAGTTGTAAGCTCAGTATGTTTAATACATTTTTAACAGATTCAGTCATCAAAGTTGTAAGCTGAGTATGTTTAATACATTTGTAACAGAGAAATTGCCAAAAAAACATGCCAGTACAGCATATCAAACCAACCACCCTACTATATTCTGTGTGTGTATCCCCCAAGTAAAGAGTATCATGGAACTTAGTGAGTTTTTTTGTTGCTGTATAGAATAGAATATTTAGTGACAGTCCCGTACCGACGAAGTCGAAAGGGGACTTCAGGTTTGCACTCCGCCTGTCTGTCTGTCCATATGTCAGTCCGGCAAATCAGTTTTCCACACTTTTTTCTTCATGCTTGAAAATATTGAATTGATATTTGGTATATACTTTTATCATGGCAAGTTACAGATCAAATTTGAATTATGTTCTGGTCTGATGATTTTGCGCAGAGTTATGGTCCTTGGAATTAGAAAATTTACTTAAATAATCAGTTTTCCACACTTCTTTTTGTCATGCTTGAAGATATTAAATTAATAATTGGTATAAAGTTTTATCACAACAAGTAACAGATCAAGTTCCAATTTTGTTCCTGTCTGATGATTTTGTGCAGAGTTTTGGCCCTTGGACTTTGAAAATTCACTCAAATAATCATTTTTACGCACTTACTTGTGTTGTGCTTGAAGATATTGATTAAATAATTGGTATATAATCTTATCACGACAAGTAACAGATCAAGTTCCAAGTTTGTTCTGGTCTGATGATTTTGTGCAGAGTTATGGTCCTTTGACTTATAAAATTAAATAATCAGTTTTCCTCACTTATCTTCGCCATGCTGGAGTATATTGACTTTATATTTGATATATAGTTTACACCATGACAAATTATAGATGAAGTTAGCAATTTGTTCCAGTACAATGAATTCTTAGGTAGCAATACACAGTTAGAAGTTTAGTTTCGCATTTTGGCTATTGTGAATTTTTTAAATATGAAAGTTTTTGTACAATAAAATTGATTTTTAGATAGTTGAAGAATAACAAAGCCTTCCAAGTGGGTTTATATGAACATCTAAATTGTTTTTAGCAGGTTTTATAGGCCATTTTTTTGTTTGACGGGCCGTAATTTTCACATCCGTACCGCCCATAGGTCCAGAAATTATTGTAGTGTTTTTCAACCAAGAATTGACCCTCCATCTTTTCACTTCAATTTGATGGAAAAACGAGCAGAAATGCATATGATTTTTTTGGGACCTCTTGATAGGTAAATGTCTATGGTTTCAGAAAAGGTATCTCTCTAATGGATTGAAATTCTCCTTTGGGCCAAATTTTGACTTTTGTGACATTTTCACCCCCCTTTTTGCAATATTTTGTATCAAATAAATGCAGATTGTTGCCATGGTTACACCAAAAAGAGATTATATTTCACCATTATATCTATTGGAAATGAAATCTATGGAAGATGCTCTTTCCAGAAATATACACATGCATAACACAAATATTAAGCCTTATTTATAAGAAAGGAAGGAAAAGAGGGTGGTTAAAAGTTATGAGTGTCAATTTTAAGTTTATTTTTTTAACTGTGTATTGCTACCTAAACAGGTAGTGGACTATGTATTGGCATAGTTGCCATGCAATACTCTCAGAAATGCTTGTTTTATTTAAAATTCCCAAACTTCAGAGCTCACAAATTACAGGTTCATGTATAAGATATGTGTTTTGTGTTTGTTGGTTTGTACATTAATAAGGTCCATAGATTCATTGTTCGCATGTTTTACACTTGTCATATCAGGGCCTTTAATACATTTGTAACTGGCAATGTGGTATAGTGACACACAGTTGTGAATGTCTGTCAGAGGGGGACAGAGTACATTTATGATAAATGCATAAACTTTTTACAAGTATCACTAGTACTCATAATGACTGAAAACCTGTTTTAAGAGACTTCAAAATAGCCCTTTTACCTTTCTCGAACATACATTGTAACAATGAACTTGCATAGGGCAGTGACCAAAAAAGCAAGTCATAAAGAAAAAAGGTTATATTTCAAGTATTATGATGACCCGTTTAAATTACATCAAAATCAGATGAACTTGGTCAGACAGACATGTACATAATTATGTACTTACAATCATTCAAAACAACAGATATAGTTAATGTGGACTTGGGAATCCTTTAAAGTGGGTCTCATTGGGGTCTAAGCGTGACGCGGGATTGCCGATTTTTTGTAAGCGTGACACGTGAAAGTCAAATCATTGTGCCGTGAAAACGGGAAATGAAGTCTAGCGGGATACGGGAAATTACAAAAAAATGAGAATTGCTTACGTACATAGTGTAAGCGGGATACGGGAATCTGACAAAACAGTAAGCGGGATCCGGGATCAGAACCCCCCAATGAGACCCCCTTTAAATGTATGTTCAATGAAAAGAATATTATCCACTAACAAAATGAAAGTCAATTATTAATGGATCAACATGGAAAATAGATAAAAACTAATGTTTACTTGTGAACTCTAAAAGGGTAAGCATTTCCATTTGACATTAAAAGAAATTTCAAGGGACCTTGTCATTTTTTTTTTAGAAATTCCAAAATATCCCATTGGAATTAACTGTGGCACCCTAGCTAGTCCATTTTACTTCATGTAGTATTGTTGAATTCATAGTACATATAGCAATGATGTTGTATTGACATGTACAGAAATTGATGTTAACAAGATAACATGAAACCTGAAGAGTCTGTGTTTTTGCTGTTTCTGTATAATCGACTATATTCATGAGCTGAAAGGCTACAATCAATGTCTGGGTTTTTTTAAACCAGAAAACATCTCAAGAGATATTTGACACAGGTATCATCATTTTTTTTTCTGTGCATATTTCATTAATTTTTTTATAGGAATCTCAGATGAAAATCAGTAAAATAGCCATTTCCGGATTATCCAAATTTTCTACCCCTCCCCCTCCTATTCTGACTCGTCACTGCACTTCCCAAACTACCGCTACCCTCCAATTGACTCCTGCTTACCAAGTTCTCATTCTCATATTCCCTAGTCCGATATTGCTTTGGCGTCCGATGGCTGTTTTGTCCGAAAAGCATGTTACCTTGCTCCAGTTACCCCTCAAAATTTTATATGTTAAGTTCAGTCTTTCTTCAGTTGTTGTGATTGGATATGTTGCCGGTTCTTTTTTGTTTGTTTTTTAATACATTACCTTTTTATTTCATTGTTTCTTCGTGTAAACACCATTCTGTCCATTCTCCGGGTCATATTCAGGTAACATATTTATCTTGTCGATTATACTACTCGTGTTATTGTTTACATGTAAAAAGCGCGGGAAACTGTATCACATCAATGACACGGATATTGCCGGAGAGTAACGAATGATATGTAAATAAAGGATCCTCATAGAAACCATGATGGCGGATTAACAATGTAAATAATCTGAATAATGTGAAGGTCAGGATTATACAGTGCAAACACAATAAAAGGTAGGACAGTAGTGGATATTTGGAAAGGATTTTTATTCCGCTTATTGAAAAACGTCATCTCGGGTGAACGCGGCTGATATTTAAAAAAATTTCGACAAAAATCACGGTGACAATTTTACATGACGGCAACTATACATCCCATATCACTTTTATCTTTTCAAATTTCTTAGATATGTATTTTTTCAATCATTTATAACAAAGAAGTTGAAATAATATGCATTTTGTACTTAAAACAGAGAAAAATCACAAATTTATAAAAATTTACAGCATGGTAAAATTGACACGAAAATGCATCAAAATATGATAAAACTTTCTTATATCAACACCTACCTATAATTTTTTTATGTTAAATTTATTCAGATTGGTCCACTTCATCTTTATTGAAAGTATAAAAAAAAGTTTAATTGTGAAACTGTGATTTTTTTCACAACAATAGCCCAAAAATGGGTAAAAATTGACGAAAAATGGGAAAATTATCAAAATTGGGTACTTTCAAAGGGCCGTAGCAAAAAAAAAAGAAGTGCACCACCATATGATTTTTTCTTCACCAATTATTTTTTTACATCATATAAACCCAAAAATCAGTTAAAGAAAAAAAGTTTAATTCTAGAAATGTTTGGCTCCTCAGAGGTGTACATCCTTAAGAGTAATTTCCTGAATATGCATGCGTAATATTATCAGGAACCACAGCGCTAGCATGTTTTTATTTTTCATATTGAAATTCCCGTAAACGCAACTTTGGAATGTTTTGCCTCGTTTACCTCTCTTACCCCGATCACGAAAGCGTTTATGCAATGGTCACCATTTCAGACGGTATATGTGGACAACAAACAAACGAGTAGAACAAGTTACCATCGACAATATTATTTCAAACCCTTTGAGTTATTATTATAAAATTAGTCAGCTTATTGAAAATTGGTAAACGCTGCCTTGTACAACTATTTTGTGATAATTTTATGTGCTTCTTTGACTGAACCAACCTTTGACTCCGTGTAATTCAGTTTATTAATACGTAAGCATGTATATCAAATACAACAAAAATTGTTTACTTATATTTGCGTTGTCCAAGGACATCAATTTATTAGGCTTATATAATTATAAGTCATCAAGTTTATAACTTGTATTCATCTGTAATTAAATGTACTGCACCGATCACATACACTTTATGATGACTAAAACTTTTTTGGATACATTTTAACTGAACTGATGCATAATTATTTACAAGGCATTATCGAATTAACCAACAAAAATATACCATTTCATATATGCAGCATAGATGAATTGCTAATTTCTCCTCGTTTGAAAAGGCCCTCAAATGTTATTCTTGGATCATTTTTCAGTGTAAGCCATTTTTGTATTTGCAAATTATTAATTTCATATATCTTTAAGAGATTATTTTAAGGATGAGAGCCATTGTATTACCTTTCTATATCTTTAATTTTATTTTGATCTAGAGTAACATCTCCATAGACAAAACGTTAAAAATCTATAATAGAATATTTTGCTTACAATTACATTAAAGGTACATGTTAAAGCTATGTAAAGTCCTTGCAGTGTAGCATGATAGTGCAAAATGTCACAAATCCAATAAATGATAATAAGGGGAATTTAATGATTCATAGAAAATACCTAAAAAGTAAGTATATTCCTATTAAAATAATGTATTGCCCAATAAAGTGGTATATACTTTCATCAATAATATACAATTATATGTGAACTATAAGAATGTTTCGAACAATTCACTAGAAAACAGTTTTATTTTTATGAATTATATGATGATGTAAACTAGTTCATGTAGTTATGACATTAAATATTATATAAGTAGATCACGTGTTTGAAATTGTTTTTTCTTTGAAATGATCTTTGCTTACATCCATTTCATTTGAACTTTGGTGGATAGTTGTCTCATTGGCAATCATACCATATCTACTTATTTTTATATTTTACGCTTAGATATGTCAAGTTTGTAATTGTATGAAATCAGTTACATTACAAATGATATTTCAAAACGAAAGGTATCAGACTTGATTTTTTTATCAATGTATTAAGAAAAAAACCAGTGAAATTTTGTATGAACTAAAAGATTTTACAATCTTTACCACCTATGGGAATAAATAATGACATCCACTCGTTAGAACATATGACATCAGTTTACACAGGCACAATGGATTAGATGGAATATATACTTGGTATACTTTTGCAAAGCACATTTTTTACAAAATTTAATATTGATGGAGAAGAATATGTTGATGTAAACATTTTAAATTAATAAAAAAATTCACTTAACATACTAAATAACATACTGTTAAAGAAAAGTATGATAAAACCACTCTTGAAACACTTTCAAATATAGATAACAGTTCAAAACTTGAAAATGAAATTAAAGCGGAAGACTACTTGCACAATCTTAAAAAAATAATAGTCGTTTTAACAAGATTCCGTATAAGTGACCATATCTTAAAAATTGAAATAGGTCGATACATGTACAAGAAAATTCCAAGAGATCATAGAGTGTGTAACGTTTGTAAAATTTGAGATGATAAGGCAAACCTTTTCATTTATTGCCAAAATCATCAGTAATACTAGAAAAGCTTTTATAAATGCAATTAACCATTATCCTAATTTCAACCAGCTTGACTCAAACACTAAGCTGTAAATTATATTAGATCCCAATAAAGATATTTTGTCTTATGTTTTAGCCTATATAAAGCAATCCTTTGAGTTGGGAAAATAAGGTCCACATTTGTCAATTATCTAGTATATACTTATATATTTTTAACTTGACTTGTTTATAATTTTTGTTCATGTGTTGTATAATTTAAGTATTCATGTAATGTTTGAATTTAAACCCGTTTTTTTTTATAAAGTTGCCGTGTGTTTGTTAATTCAACATTGGATAGATGTATAGGGGAGGGTTGAGATCTCACAAAACATGTTTAACCCCGCCGCATTTTTGCGCCTGTCCCAAGTCAGGAGTCTCCATTTATATGTTTTGGAGTTTGGTGTTTAGGGGCCAGGTGAAGCCCGCCTCCGGGTGCGGGATTTTCTCGCTGTGTTGAAGACCCATTGGTGGCCTTCTGCTCTTTGGTCGGGTTATTGTCTCTTTGACACTTTCCCCATTTCCATTCCTAATTTTATGTTGATAATAGAAAAAATACTCATCAAAATTACCAGAAGAAGCGCTTTCCGTCTACATCTGACTCATCAATTCAGTTCAAATCATTTGGAAGGTCAAAAAACCGTCCCTGAACTAATAGAATTTCATTTTAATAACAATTTCTTTTTCGTTTGCAGCTTTCGTTGAAGGAACTCAGTTGGTATATGGTTAAAGTATTTGATGACAATGGTAACGATACACAAATATGATCTCAAATTTATCATAAATTATAATAAATATAATAAACATTATTAAATTATCTAATGAAAAGAATCAATTTCCAAAGGAAATGCATATGAATTGGAAAATCTTCATCAATTTGAAGATGAAAATGGAGTATCTTGGAAGATTATTTTTCAGACAGTTTTAATCATGTCTAAGTTTTAAGTTCAAATATCGGTGAAAAAAAGTAAGATATCAATAAAGATGGCTAATCAAAAATTATTGCATCGGTTGACTTGTACAAGGTGTATCAATCGTGGTTTAAATAACAAACAGCACCGTGCAAGCCTTAGACCAATAGAGTAAATTTTAATCCTGGTACCGTTTATCCAATGCCGTTATTTATGTGAGAAATGCATGTCATTGCCTTGTATTGATTCTTTAGTTGGCTCCGTGTTGAAGGCCATACTTTGACCTATAATGGTTTACTTTTACAAATTGTGACTTGGATGGAGAGTTGTCTCATTGGTACTCATACCACATCTCCTTATATCTATGTTCTTAGATTGTGTCCCAGGTTAGGGGAGGATTGAGTGTTCACAAACACTTTTACCGCAGCCACATTGTGTATTTGCATGGCCAAAGTCAAGAGCCTGTAAGTCAGTGTTTTTTGTTGGTTCCTCTGGCCTTTGTTATTCTTGTATGTTTTTTTAATTTTAGTTCATTTATATATTTTGGAGTTTAGTGTGACGTCCATTTTCACTGAACTAGTACACATTTTTCTTTAGGGGCCAGCTGAAGCCTGCCTCCGGGTGCGGGATTTTCTCGCTGTGTTGAAGACCCATTGGTGGCCTTGGGCTGTTTTCTGCTCTTTGGTCGGGTTGTTGTCTCTTTTACACGTTCCCCATTTCCATTCTCAATTTGATGTAATAGTTTGGTACTATTGCAGAACAGTTACATTCAAGATTTTCCAAAATTGTTGTTAATAGGGCCAACAAAAAAAGAACTTTTGTTGTGACTTTACAAACTAGCCGATAGAGGTTATAGTTTTACTACTGCATTGTACTGCTGCTAAAAAGAATTAGTTTTTATTATTATTTTTACTAAGAATCATTTGCTTATTAATCTGGGTTCATTTATTTTTGTGAATCAAGGAAAACTTACATGTTTGTGGATATTTAGTTTTGTGGTTTTGCCGAAGTCTGCATACAAGCCTATAGAAAATTTGTCATTTGTTGAACATTTAATTTCGGGGTTCACCCATAGCCATAAAATCCACAAAAATGGTATCCAACGAATAATAATGAATCCACAGTAACAGTTTGAACAAAGGCTTCATTGTTTTTCTGTGATTTTGTATGGAAGGTCTGTACAGATTAACTTTAATTTTGCACAACATAGTGTCTTTCTGTGGTTTTTTGGAAGTAACTGTATAAACGAAGTTCAGTCGCCGATATTACTGACCGACAGTCTAATTCCACATCAATAAATAAAGTACTTTGATCATCAATTAGAACTTTTAATAAAAGAGATGTTTAGTAAACGTCAATGATAACGTAACAAAGAAAACAAATAACCAGAGCATATCTAGAGGTCAATATGTAGGTTGTCGAGATTGTCGCGGGAAAACAAAGTTCTTATGTTTGTACTTTCCATTGTAGACGTCGGCTACTTCAGTGAAGTCGTGCATGTGCGCTTGCTGGGTTGTTATTAAACGTTATGACTGAACATACGTGTTAGCGTATGTTTAAACAGTTTTTAATTTCTATACAGGTGACTTTAATTTAAAATCGTTAATATATCTGACTGAAAATCGTTCCAAATCTATTGGTGTTGAAAATCATTTAATAGAAACTATATAGCTAAGTTCCTTATTGAAAGGATATTGAGTTCTTTTTCAATGCCTGAACATGTAATTTTATTGTTCATTTTTCTGTGCCATCATCATTTATTGGTAATTAAAAAAGTCGTAATAAAATCTTAAAGCGGTACCAATTCACTGTTGATGTGCATTTTGACAAATAATGTCTTTCCAGTAATGTTTGAGGCCATAGTATTTGTAAACCCAAAATCTACCACAAAGTTGAATGTATGAGATATTACATATAATTCGTATAGAAATCTGAATAATAGAGAGGTTAAGCAAGTGCGTGTTCGTTTCCTTTTTCTGTTTATCTTTTTCTATCTCATGCTCTTCATCTTCAAACAAAGATATGATTTCCTACAATAACATTTCCTTCTCCCTGTACTTCTCATCTAATCCTGATCTGGAATATTCAAGCAATATAACAATTTTATAAATTCTTATTACGAGCATGCAATTGACATGCAAGAATTATCAAATTAGTTAAATGCACAGAATACAGTCTCTGGTCAAAATTCTATTAAGATAACATTTTTATTCCTTCATTTTTTTAATTTGATACCACTTTTAAAAACAATTTATCGGAATAAAATAATAATTTTAAATATTCCTATGAATATTACTCATTTCATTAATTTTGTTCAATAGAAATACAAAATACTTCCTTAGGGTAAAATATATTCAGTTCTAAATTTTACATGCATTTTAGTTACAAGAAATTACATACGATTTATCATTTTCAAAATGTGATTTCAACCATATATTTGTAAATTTAATGAAAAAAAGGTTAGTGGTCAATGTGGTGTGCAAGATGTTTAACAAATGTGTTTCCACAACTACACATATATGTTAACTAGCAACACGTTCATTGGTTGAACCAAAAAGTCTGTATGTTTGATTTCAATGACGCATGCGAGATATTTTGTCAGATGTTCTATGGATATTTACTTTAACAAAATTTGTAATTTTATTTATTTTCAGTAAATTTGAAGTAATCATGATATATTAATAGTACCTCAGCATTGCGTTTCTTATGTTGCTAAATTAGCAAGCATGCTCTTTCTCTAACACGTCTTGTATCTAGTTGGAAATCTAATCTAGAAACTGATAATGTTGAAGCTTTCTCAGTCCAGGCTGATTTTTGCTAAGACATCTCGGATTACACCAAGGTCATTTTCCGGCTGAAATCTTTCTGTTACCACTGTTCATTCTAAAAAAAACCAAAAGGATTTGAAGTATGACAAAAAATATTGACATCCCCTCCTATTTTTTAGAAACTATTAGTTCCCCTTAAATTTTTTCTGCTTGACACATCTAAGGCAATCTCATTGGTTCACTTCTTTTGACATGTTTGAACTCGGAAAGAATACAGAGTTTGAACTAATTTGACAACATCATTTCCCGAGCACGTGCCCACCAACCCCCCTTTTTTAACGATCCAGAAATCATGTATTGGACTTCTTAAAAAAACGCTGAAAACGCAGTTACATGATTTATTGGCGAGATATGAACAACGCCAGTGATCTAATAGAAGTTGTTACGTTATATTTTATTTATATTGCTATTGGATAAACCTTCAATATGCCGTCATTTTACATCGCATGCTTTGGACTTTTACCATTTCATTGTGCTTTCACACTATAGTAATAAAAGCTTTAAATATATATTTTAATTCTGGCACATTCTTTACTTTCTGTACAAATATAGCTTCATTCACAAATATTTCGTTTGAAAGAAATAGAAGCCTCAAGTTCGTACCGTCTTGTAGCCGCCGCATCACATGTTGTTCTATACGTGAAAATTTCAGCGCCAAACAAAACCGATGACGTTATACGCAGAAAATCAGGGGTTTTCCCTTGCTACAAGTAGACGTACAAGTACAAGTTCCCATGCTTAACCTTTCTTATATCAAACTTGATATGCAGAATTTTATTAAGTGTTGGAAGACAAATTATTGAAACTGATTATATGTGTAATTTTTATCCATTGGAGATTTTAAAGTACATTAAGATCATACAATATATTACATATGTTAATTGACAGTCAATACGATAAATTTATTACTTGTAAAAAGATATAATTACGATAAAATATTTCATATTAAAACAGGAAGATAGAAATACCAACTTGTTAATTTTTAATAGCACATGCATACTTATTCCACGGTTTACTGGTCATAACGATATTTGTTAATAAAGGCATCATTTGCTCGGAAACAACAAAACTACCGTGTCGCAGTTATGAGTCTTTTAAATATACTGTCGTTTCTCTATTTGTTTACTTTTACAGCATGTCATTCTGAAATTCGAATTGGAACATTTATTGAACATTTTTATCGAAATTCACAAGTTATAATAGCTTACAACAATATGGGATTGAAAATGTGTGGTCGTCATTGCTTACACCAAAAATCCTGTACAGCTGTAAATTATAACTCGGTATCTCTCTTGTGTGAATTGATAGCCGAAAATACAACGGATCTAAACGTAACAATTCATGAGTTTAGGTATTCAGCAATTGACACATGGTCATTGGTAAGTTTGGTAATCTTATAAGTGGCAGCCACATTTTATTTATTTTCTTTTTATCTTTATTATCGTTTCTTAATGCTGCGTTTAAAATAACAAAATATGACTTATTGTAAAGTCAAATCAATTGGCAATGCGCCAGTGAAATTTTACCTCGAAATCTGACCTGTCACTTTCTGTTAACACTGTTCATTCTAAAAAAAAAAAAAGGATTTGAAGTGTGACAATTCATGAGTTTAGGTATTCAGCAATTGATACATGGTCATTGGTAAGTTTGGTAATCTTATAAGTGGCAGCCACATTTTCTTTATTTTCTTTTTATCTTTATTATTGTTTCTTAATGTTGCATTCAAAATAACAAAATATGACTTATTGTAAAGTCAAATCAATTGGCAATGCGCCAGTGAAATTTTCCCTCGAATGATTATCTAATGCATACATTCAACAAATGTTAAAAGAGGAAAATATCATTGCAATAAATATACATTAGAATTTTAAACTATTTTGTTTTAGTGAGGTTCATTTTCTGTACAACATCCGGTAATCCAACCTTGAGACAAATATGGACAAAAATGAGAAAGAATAATAAGAGAGTTAGGTCATCTTTAATTTTCTGATGCTCTTGTCACACGAATAAGCTTAAGAAAATATGAAGACGAATGAACATTGGTTTATGCGATTTCAGAAAACGATATTTTACTTTCATTAATACTAATTTGAGCAAAGAGGTACTCAAGCATATGAAAAAAGCGCTAACTTACACGTCTGGTCATAATAATTGGACTTTTTATATCGTAAATTTGTTCGCATCACACAATTTGCTATATTTGTCACCACTGATGAAGCAGGATTTGTTCTTTCGATTGTTTAGTGAAGCCATGACATTATTGATCAAGAAGATATAATTGTGACATAGGCAAATTTAAAAACAATATTTTAACTTGCAATATTACAAAATAAACCCATCAAAATAAGATAAAAAAACAATAAATATAATTAAAAACAGAGAACAATTGAAGGTCTTTCCACATCAATGTTCTAAATTATTGATGAGAAGCTACATCCAGTTTACTCAAAATTACTATTGGCGTCCAAGCTATGGTTTCTTCATACTGATTCAATTAATATATGGTTTCTATATATTTTTGCCTGAAATAAGGGAGATAATTGCCAACTTCCGGTTTAGAAAATGTCACTTCCGGTCTCATATGATAGCTTTATTTATACTGATTTCAAAAATATATGGTTTATATATACTTTTGCATGTAAAAAGGGAGATAATTAGCTACTTCCGGTTTAGAAAATGTCACTTCCGGTCTCATATGATAGCTTTATTCACACTGATTCCAAAAATATATAGATTGTTTATACTTATGCCTGTAATAAGGAAGATAATATGCTACTTCCGATTTATAAAATGTTACTTCCGGTCTCAAAAGATAGGTTAACCTATAGTCATTCAAAAAATATATGGTTTCTAGGTACTTTTCCATGAAATAAGTGCAAAAAATACTACTTCCGGTTCACTCAAGGTCACTTCCGGTTGACATTTTTCAAGGTCATAGGTCAACCAACAGTTTGCAAAAGACCCTATGGCTTTATCATGTAACAAATTGGAGTAATAATCAATTAACCTTAAATTGAATCATTTCAGGGACAATAACTCCTATAAGATGTCATTGGATTGTTTCAGACCAAATGTATCATATCTTACTCACAATCAGGCAAACATTTTGCACTTGTTCTTTAATTTGTATCTTTAAAAGTGACAGAGGAGATCAAATAACAAGGAAAAGTCAAAATTTTGAATATGACCTTGACCTTTGACCTTGGCCTCAATTTCATTTAAATGAACTAAGGAACTCAAATCAATATACCTTAGGTCTCTATCACTTACCATTCATGCTATACATTTATATATCCCTTATGTCAAATACAGAAGGGGAAATAACTCTCATATGGAGTTTACGTACCGCCTTGGTCAAAATTGGACAAAACATCCTGAGGATATAACGAGCAATTTGGTAAAATAAATTTGTCGCTTTCTTTTTTACGGTTACGGAGGAGATGCAGTAACAAGGAAAACAGTGTTCGGGGAGATTACTCCTAGAAAGAAAATTGTTCGGCTTAGAATGGGTGAAAATGAAAAGCGCATAAACTGTATGATATTATATAAGAAATATCTAAGCGACATCTTGCGAAACAAAAATGTTACGTGAGAACAAAATTAGGTGGAAGAAAATAATAATAATAATAATTATAATAATAATAATAATAATAATCAGAACAAATACAATAGGTCTTTCCACAGAAAAGTGAAAAGACCTAATTAATCTCAATAATTTAAGCATTAATTGCCATTATCCGACATGAGTGGTGAAGTGAGATCATCTTAAGTTAACATCTTATTGAATGATGTCTTGTTGCAATTTTTAATTGATTTATGAACACGAAAAGATAATTGGAATTTTGTATCACTTGAGGTACTTACCCAACCAATTATAACAGTGTAATTTGTTTTTCTAACACAATTAATTCATATATGTTCCAATTGATCTGTTTAATTATCATTAGATTAGATGTATAACTTTGTATTTAGATAAAAATAAAATAACAAAAATACCGAACTCCAAAAGAAAAAAATCAAAACGGAAAGTCTTTTAGCAGATGGCAAATTCAAAAGCTCAAGCACATCAAACAAATGGAAAACGACTGTCATATTCTGACTTGGTACATGTATTTCCTTGTGTAGAACGTGGATTAAACCTTGTTTAAAGCTAGCTAAACCTCTCACTTGTATGACAAGCGCATAGAATTCCGTTACCTCTAATAGGTGTATCTAATTTAATGGAAAATTATGAGACAGGTTTGTAAATACAGAATGTAAGAAACCACTGTAAAAATAAGTTGAACAGAGGTGGAGTCAGCAAATCGGTACAAAGCGCAAAGCACAAAGGAAAAAAAAGCAAATAAAAAAACCTAAAAAATACAAGACATGAAGTACCTATCTGAAAAGCCCTCGCAATTAGTTAGCTATAAACCAAGGTTTAACCCACCACATTCTTCGGAAAATGAGTGTACCAATATGTCATGAATATGACAGTTGTTTTCCACTCGTTCCGTTAGTTGATAAAGTTTTGATGGACTAACATATAAGAAGATGTGGTATGAGTGCCAATAAAACAACTCTCCATCCAAGTCAAAATTTATAAAAGTAAACCATTATAGGTCAAAGTACGGTCTTCAACACGGAGCCCTGGCTCACCGAACAGCAAGCTATAAAGAGCCCAAACAATTACTAGTGTCAAACCATTCAAACGGGAAAACCAACGGTCTAATCTATATAAAAAACGAGAAATGAGAAACACTCATGAACCACATCAACAAACGACAACTACTAAACATCAGATTCCCTTTTTTTTTTAATAACCTTGGAGTATTTTCAATATATTTTTTATACAAAAAGAATAAAAAAGTGGCATGCAAACCTTGCAGAGTTTTTATAGACTATTTTGACTTTCGAGTTAAAGCGTCAATCAACATTTGAACCTGTTTCTTACAAGCTATGTATAAAATATAAATTTGTTTGTAAACATAAACATATGTATCTGCTCATTGTGTTTGTTAACTGTATGTAACATATATATTTATCATCTGTATATACAATGCTTTTTATAAGTGTTTCATATCTTGAAATAACTATAATATATTTTGTAATTTAGACTGATGATTCTTGTTACCCTAATCCCTGTTCTGGAAACGAAAGATGTGTACACACAAAAACAGAATTGTATTACTGCTTAACAATCTGTAAGTTTATTTACGAAAAACTTAAATTTTTGTTTTATGAATTACTAAAATGAATTAGAATAGTAAGAATTAAATGCATTAAGGTGGAATGAAAAGTATGAGGGGTCGGACAGGGGGTCCCTGGTTCCCACTTCCCCCTCCCTTACTCCCAGACGAAAATCGTCCAAAAAATTTTCCCAGAATATCCCAATTTTTATCCCCCTCTTCCACCAGTTCCTGCCCCTGTCTCCAACTTCCCTCCCCCGTGGCTCACGCTTTCCGCCTCCTCATTTCCATGTTCCCTTGACCCTTTCCACCCTCTCATGTATATAAGAACTGAAGTTCTTCTAAAAGTACATTAAATCAACATCAAACAATTTTAATTTGAACATCTATTTCTACGTTAAATCGAAAGACTTTTGATTCTATTCTATATTGGATATTGTCATTCACACAACTTAATAATATATGAGTGTGTGAAAGTATATTGTAACTGCACGTCTTAAAATAACGTTATTGAATCCAAAAATAGTCTTTTTGTAAAGTAAATTTTTATAAATTTAATGCGTCCAGAGAGCTGTTCTGGATTTACCTTTATCAGGAACGCGCGATGCTGAATATGTGAAAGCCGAGGATGTATGAGACCGAAACAGTTGAAGAGCTATATGACCGAGAAGGAATCAAAATTGATAGCCAAATCTATCTAATGTCATCTTTCCCTGAGGTAATTTGGTTGCGCTTCTCAGTGACGTACATCACAAATTCCATGGTATGCATACTTACAAAAGTGTCTGTGGAGCAAAACGTTAATGATAAAAAAGTTAACATATGACATAAAGTAACACGTAAAACAGGTTCAAAATATACACATAATAAATTAATGCACATGGAAAATGTGGTTGGTAAATGCTGACACTTACATGTAAGTATGAGGAACACTTAAAGGTACACATACATTTTTTTATTCCATTGACTATGACACAGCATAGTTCAAACATCTGTAATCCTCAATAGAAATGAACTTTTCTCTCCAGAAAAGCATATATTGTCTGTTAATGTCTAAAATCAATTAAAAAAAATCTAGCGAATACCATACAAATATCCCAAAAGATAAAAAAGCAATGTATAGTTACTAATATTATAAAATTGTATTTCAACCTCAATTGTCGATTTTATTATCGCAAATTGTGTCTCCTTACGTTTCCATAAATCTCATCAAAATTGAAAACTTATCTCAACTTCTATGCAGTTAGAAAGAAAACACCTTAACATACATCCATACATACATATATCCTGGAATGAAAGGCTTGCACAATTTCCGACCATTTATCGTTAAAAAGATGCTTTTGAGTTAATGGCGTAAATTTACAAACAGCATAGCATTTTAATATGATTATCTGATGATCGTTTACATTAACTTTTTTACTTCAGCTTAAATTTCACTTCAATTAAGTCACTTAACATCTTTCATCATGTTTTAAACAATAGTATTAAAATCAGTTTAGTCAACTTAACTTTAAATTCAAGTAAAATCCATTATCTTTATTGCATTATTGCATTATTGTATGAAACCCATAAAATTTCGGTAGAGGTGCACAGTTAGTGCACATTGGAACTATTGTATCAAAAGTTAAGAATCACTATATTTGTGACATAATTGATAAAATTGTAGTTCAATAATTTCTTATTTAAAGTGAATCTTTGACACAGTACAAATAGCAAAATATTATTATTTAAAGCTACACCATGTGATGATGTCATTTGCCAGAACGGAGGAACATGTAAGAACGGGCCATCAACATTCACGTGTCAATGTGTCGAGGGCTATTATGGAGCTGTATGTGAAGGTAGTTATTTGGAGTTTTCCTGTGTTCTTTATAATTCACATTCTTAATGTGATACGATATCTAACGGTTGAAATGTTTACGACAGACAAAAAATGTAAACAGTCAACAAAAAACCTATTTACATTAACAAACCAAAATGTTACAAAAGACGACAATTATCCATAATAAGTGTATTCAATTTCACATTCCAAGCTAGGGACAGGCACTGAAGAATGTGACAAGGTTGACCATATATGATAGTTAAGTCATCCAATCGAATTTGTGATTTGATGATAACAAATCAAAAGAGACGGAAATTTATGTCCATAAAAATCAGATCAACTGTAAGGGGTAATAACATTACCGGTACCAATTTTTCTGCACCAGATGCGCATTTACACAATAAATGTCTCTTTAGTGATGTTCGAGGCAAAAATATTTGAAAATCCAAAACATAAATCAAAATAATTTCGAAACATTGTGTAACAGCATATTTTAATAACACAATGTCCGTATGGTCATGCCAGTACCGAATTACTGGCTACAGATTTCCTCTGGGACTGACAGTCAACCAGCAGAGGTATCGACCCAATGGTAGTAATACCATTAACGGTACCAATTTTACTGCACCAGATGCGCATTTCGACAATAAATGTCTCTTAAGTGATGCTCGAGGCCAAAATATTTGAAAATCCAAAACTTATTAACACAATGAAGAGCGTGTAAGCCAAAAAAGACCAACAAGGATAGCCCAAACCGGGCACGGAATCAGAGATCTGCATAAGGGAGATATATTCCTTAATTCAAAATGATTTTGAAAACTTTTGTACCTGCAAATTTTGATTATACTGTTATGCATACGCAATCATAAGGCACATACAAGAAAATAATTTAAAGAACTCTTTAAACGCTTTTATATGACGTATGCGTTTGCGTATGTGTTATCCAATCAAAACAAATGCTAAAACATTATTGCTTTAGAATGAACAGCAATGTATTTGATGATGGTTAATACTAATTATTCCTTTGACAAACTTCTAATATGTAGACAATTTAAACAAATATCCTTGAACTCCTGTCAACATATGATGGTGAATATATATATTTGTCTCGTTTATTTTCGAATTTTTGAATTTCGGGAATTACTAAGCGTTCATGCCCTTTTTAATACGGAGGCAAGGTTTCTTAAAAAACAATTATTTCTTAAATATAATGATTATTTGTCCTGAGTGAGAAAAACAATAACGTTATTTCAAGCTACACCATGCGATGATGTCATTTGCCAGAACGGAGGAACATGTAAGAACGGACCATCAACATTCAACTGTCAATGTGTCGAGGGCTATTATGGAGCTGTCTGTGAAGGTAATCATTTAGAGTCTTCCTGTGTTCTTTATATTCCTAACTCGTAATTTGATACGATATTTTACGGTTAAATTATTCACTGGAGACAAAGAAATGTAAAGAGTCAACAAAAAACCTTTTTACATTAACAGCAAAATATCACAAAAGACGACAAGTAACCATAATTACTGTATTCAATTACACAGTCCAAGCTAGGGACAGGCATTTAAGTGTGTGACAAGGTTGACAAATATATGATAGTTAAGTCATCCAATCCAATTTGTGATTTGATGACAGCAAATTAAAAGAGACGGACATGTATGACCATAAAAATCTGATCAACTGCTAATCTTCAAATGTATTAACATTTACGGTACCAATTGTTCTGCACCAGATGCGCGTTTAGACAATAACTGTCTCTTTAGTGATGTTCGAGGACAAAATATTTTAAAATTCAAAACTTTAAAAGAAAAATGAAGATCTTTAAAACCAAGAAGGACAAAAAGTATAAACCAAAGCCGTGTAATGAAGCAGAACTTTGCATGAGGGAGTTACATTCTTTAATTTAAAATAATTTCGAAAAATTTTGTAACACAACATTTTAATAACGCAATATCCGTATTTTCATGCCAGTATCGAAGTACTGGATACTGATATCCTCGGGACTAACAGTCAACCAGCAGAGGTATCGACCCAGTGGTAGTAATACCATTAACGGTAGCATTGTAATGCACCAGATGCACATTTTGACAATAAATGTCTCTTTAGTGATGCTCAAGGCCAAGATATTTGAAAAACCCAAAAACTTATTAACAAAATGAAGAGCGTATAAACTAAAAAAGGACAAAAAGGACAGCCAAAAACGGACACGGAATCAGAGGTCTGCATAAGGGAATTATATTCCTAAACTGCAAATTTTAGTTATACTGTTATGCATATGCAACCATGAGGCAAATACAAGAAAATAATTTAAAGAACCTTTTACACTCTTTTACACGACGTCTGTGTTTGCGGGATTGATGCCTTGAAATCAGTGGTGTTATCCAATCAAAACAAACGCTGAAACATTATTGCTAAAGAACGAACAACAACGTATTTGATGATGATTAATGTTAATTATTCCTTTAGCCAAGGTCTAACATATAGACAATTTAACCAAATATCCTGAACTGTCAACATATGATGGTGAACATATTTTGTCTCGTTTATTCTCGAATTTTTGAATTTCGGGAATTACTCAGAGTGAACGCCCTTTTTATTATGGAATGCAAGGTTTCTTATAAAACAATTCTTTCTTAAATATAATGATTATTTGTCCTAAGTATTCTTAAAACAATTACGTTATTTCAAGCTACACCATGTGATGATGTCATTTGCCAGAACGGGGGAACATGTAAGAACGGGCCATCAACATTCACGTGTCATTGTGTCGAGGACTATTATGGAGCTGTCTGTGAAGGTAATAATTAAGAGTATTCCTCTGTTCTTGATATTTCACTTTCGTAAAGTGATACGATATCTTAAGGTTGAGGTTTAAAAAAAAATGCAGCGAGTCAACAAAGACCTTTAATTATTAAACTAAATTATACAAAATGTTACAAAAGAAGACACAGTAAATATAATGAATGTATTGAATCCACAGTCCTATAAAGGGACAGGCACTAAATTATGTGACAAGATTGAACATATGGCAATTGTGTCAACTTATCCAATTTGCGATTAAATGACAACAAAAGAGGCCATGAGACTGATATATTTGATCATAACAAACTGATCGACCGCAAATCTTCAAATGCAATACCGTTATGAATATCAATCAAAAAGACAAATAACATTATTTAAAAGAAAATTAGTTCAAGAATTTATTTAACACTCTTTTACAAAACCATGAAATCGTAAGTGTTTGCGGAATGGATGCCCTGAAATCTGTGGTGTCAAATCAACATGAATGCTACAAACAGTATGAAAATGCATTATTTGATTATAGTGAACGATACTTATTCTTTGAACCAATTTTTTACTTGTAGACAATCTCAGCAAATATCTAAAAAACATCAGCATGTATCACAAAATGATGTTTTTGTCAGTTTTTGTTAAATATATTTGATTTTTTTTGTCCTTGTGATGACAGATTGAGTGTCTACTGCTTTTCATGGATAATTCGCAATGATAATCCATACTCAGTTACAATGTCATAATAGGTCATGTGAAAGGTTTTTATATTAAAATCCAAACAGGCTAAACGTCATGATTTGTCTTCTCAATATTGCATGTGGTAGTTCCTGGTCCAGGCAAATATCTACCCCAGGAACAGAATTCATTAGCTTTATTTGGAAAAACCTTTTTAGGATTTTGGGTCCTGAATGCTCTTTAATTTCGTTCTTTTTTTGGCCTTTTTAATTTTTTTGATTCGAGTGTCAGTGATGAGTCTTTTGATGACGAAACGCGTGTCTGGCGTACAAAATTTTAATCCTGGTATCTATGATGAATTTATTCAGAATATAATCCAAGACATTATTGACAAAATATTATCGTTGTCATGTGCCATGTTGTATCAAATTCGTACTTAAACTGTTGTATTTTCTATCTTGTATTATTGGAAAAATAAAGATTGATAAGATATGTTTTGGGATTTGGAATTAACATTTGTGATCATTTGGGCTTTGAGCGCTCCTGATGAAGGTATAAAAAACCGCTTGCAATGTATCAAGTGTGTTATCATTTTTTGCAGCACGAGGTCGATACCTCTGCTGGTGGATTATCAGTTCCCGTTTGTATCATCATCTCAGCAGTCAGTTTTCGGTACTGACATGATTTATAACAAACTTTTCTTAAACCGTCTGATAATAAATCCAGAAATTATTAAGAAACTAAGGTTTCAACTCCCTCAGGCAAAGTTGACCTTAGATGAATTTGGACATTATTTTAAAGTCCTTGTTTGTCATAAAGCTCTTCAACTGTTTCGGTTTTTATACATCCTTGGCTTTCAAATATTCGGCTATTCGGTTGGGAGCAATACATAAGACAGTAAATAAAAAAGCGCTTTGGGTGAATGAAATTAATAAAGTGTTGTTTTCATTTTTTGATGGATTAACAATATTGATTAACGTTACTCGGTAAAACATGATCATTAGACCTGAAGGTGTCGCGATGCTATAAAATTATGACAAGAGTTTCCTATGTCTACCTTTATAATTAATGCGCGCAAATGTATCAAAAAGCTGCGTGCAAATGTAATATTTTTTTACAGGCAAAAATAATAAAAATGCACTCAAATGTAACGCACCTTTAGCAGAAGTAGGATTTGTAAGAAGGAATGGGCATCTGATGTATTATAAAACTTCTATGGTTGTACAAAGTAATGGCCAATTTCTCCTGTATTTATTTTACAAACACTGGTTCAAAATCAATATGATAGAACTTGAGGGAAATTGAATATTAAAGATCGCTCATCCCGTCACCTATCCTGGGACAGTGATGTAACAGTAAAACAATGGAACAAAGTAAATAAGTCATTTGAAAAGGCGCTAAACGAACGACACATGGCTCAACAACAACATCCAAATGTTACTCAATAAAAATATATAGTAGATACATAAATAAACTAGCAGTTCTTCACAGATTTAAATATGATATAAACATGCAGAGTACATTAACACAGTTATCTAATTATTTTTAGGCATTTAGTATGATTTTCATAAGCCAATATATGTATAAACCCCTTTTTTATGTTTTTGTTTCTTCGGAAGATTATATAAAAGTTTGGTTGGTTGACGGGTTTCATTCTTTGGAAGGACGTGTAGAAACCTATGTAAATGGAGCATGGGGGACTATTTGTGATGATGAGTTTGGAGAAGAAGAAGCTCGTGTTATTTGTGGTATGCTTGGATTTTCTAATAATGGGTGAGATATCAAAACCATAACACATCCATCGAAAGTGTTTATGATACATATAAGAGGTAAGAAGGTTCATGGTGCATGTTTGGATGACCATTTTGAATAATTCGATGACATCTACAAATCTGCTTTTTTTTTGAATGACGAATTCTTGCACGCAATTCTTTTTGATGCCCATACTCAAGGATTTGGGGCTTTATTGTTATCACATTGCTCCTCCGTTCGTCCGTTCACCCGTCAGTCCATCCGTTTGTTCGTCCAACGAATATTTTCGTCCCTATCATTCAGAAACTACTGAACTGAATTAGTTCATATTTAGTTAGCTGCATGGCAGCGATGCGTTGTAACGTTTGATGGCTTTTAAAACAGATACCTACTTCCTGTTTTACAAAACTTAAAACTACGAATGGGTATAATTGCTTAGCAAGGCACAACGCGCATAATCTTGTATTTGTTCAGAACGCATTTTATGTATCAATATTCATCGACACTTTCATATTTTAACTAACCGAAAAAAAGTCTGACAGCCTTTGTCTATAACATTGGTATGAGCACAGACTAAGGCTATCTTTGAATGTCTTTAGAACATATTCAAGTAACCAATGGATTAAAAGTTTTAACAAAAAACAATAACATGACATGACAGGAGCTATAAACATGAAATATCTTCAACAACGACTTTGATAAAAGCTGATCGAGGATCTGATAAAAAAAACTTAAAAAACGATTTCTTTGCGCACGGCAAGTGTGTTTTATTATCCTGCATCTATCTGATGATTAAGGTTATAAACAATTGACCAAAACTGTCTACGGTGATCAACCTTTCCTTTGCACAATTTTATCGAAAGTTAATCGTTTAAATAGTTTAAACAGTTAATACTGAAGCAAAGGGTATCGTGCGGATGGTACGCTCGGAAATTGAGTGCTAAACAGCAGCGATACCGACCATGCAGTAGTTTAAACGTACATAGCTTGCTTATCGGTATGTGTTTTGCTAATTACTGAAGGTTATACGGTGACATATAATTGCTAATATCTACGTCCGTTGGTTTCTGATGAATTGTTGTCTCATAGGCAATCATTCCACATCTCATCATTTCATATGTATGCTATGAGTTTCGATCCTGCATCAAGTACAAGAGGATCTCGACTAATTTTCCTTTGGTCCTCTCAATAACATTGACCATAATAATTATTGTTTCTTTCTGTTCATTCGCCAACACAGTCCCTGTGTGCCAATTAAGAAGTGGTCCTAAAGTCGTTATCAATTACAAAATTATACCAAGTCTTATCTATCGATAAAAAAAATGAAAATTTAAAGTGATCAACTATGCAAATATTCAATTTCTATTCCATGACAATCTTAATGTAAAATAATAAATTAATCTTGATAAGTGTGGTAGAAATATAGTTTTTGCCATCGATTGCTTCAACTTGCAATTCCCTAGCCTTTAACCCAAATTTGGATTTAAATCATTTAGAAATACAACAATAATATATTCATTACAAATAAAGATAACTATAATTGAAATAATATGTATTTTTCTTTTCTTAGAATGGCCATTACACAAATTCACCTTTCGTTTTCGTAAATTAGATTGTGTTTTCTCTAATTCCACAGTAATGACGTTCTTATAATTTTAGACAATTATCAAATTTATTCATTAAATATTAAAGCATAATAAATTCACAAACAAAATATTTAATTGACTGAATCTATTTTTCAGATCAGTTCCTTATTCTGACGCTTATTTTGGGCAGGGATCTGGATTTATTGTATTAGATGAATTAAATTGTATTGGAACAGAAACGAACATATTTGATTGTCAGTCTAGTGGTGTATTTCAACATGATTGTGAGCATAGCGAAGATGCTGGTGTTGCCTGTCAAGGTAAATCTTAAATTGTTTTGAAACAATTTCTTTTTATATATCTTATTTAACTGAATTTCTATTTGAATCTACGAACATGTGTTGAAAACAAAACTTTACGACAAAAGAGATGATTTCAGCTTCTCAATTGTGCACTTTCCATTTCTATGTAGCAACATTCCAGCAGCACCTGCGTACGGAGTATATATCTCCCAGTTGATACGATATTCCAGGGCTTGTATTTCCCATCATGATTTCCTTGATAGAGGGTTGCTGAACACAAGGAAGCTATTAAACCAAGAGTTCCAAGTGGTGAGGTTGAAATCATCCCTTCGTAAGTATTACGGAGGCCATCACGAGTTGGTTGGAATATCCGATTCACAGATGATAGCGGCTATGTTCCTTATGTCGTAACCACAATCCCGTCGACTTTTTCGACTTATGGGTTTGAATGTCCCTCTGGTATCTTTCGCCTCTTTTTTAATTGACCATACGTAAGGTAATGACATGACTGCTCAGGGATTACATATAAACCTAGGTTTAATTTGTACAAACAACTCCTAAATACAAGTATAGGTTGCTTTGTTTCGATATAGCTTCCATGTAGACAGTTATATTTCAAAATCAAGAAACCTGGTTTTATAGATTTACAACTAAATTACAATACAACTTGGTCGCGACTGAATTAATCCGAAAGGTTTTAGGCAGTATTTGTAAAATCATTTGCTGAAGTCAAGTAGTTTTCTCTGTTTGCAATTGCTTTGAGTCTAAACCTGACCCTGTTTCCCTACTTGGTTTCTAATTTTGTGTGTTCTTGGAAGATGCGAATGTAGTAGACATGAAATGCGAAACTAATAGTCTTTGACGGAAAAGACATCCGAAAATAATATTGTTTTCCGAATTATTCCAAAACTAACTAAAAATCAATAACCATAGGGAAGGTAACAAACAACAGTTTGCAAACTACCTTTAGGGTAAATCTTTTCCTTGGAGCAGATTTTGATACTTCAAATGCAAATATCAGGATAAAAATACTTGAACATGTGTTTATACAATGTGTCAATGTGTTATTTGTCGTGAGTCAATAAAATTCATTGTTTCCAGATTCACTTAACAAATAAAGGGTCCGAGTAAAAAGTTTTTATTATTGCAATAACCATTAAACTTACTTAAAATCTTTCAAAAATGGTTTTTGGAAGTTATTGTATAAACGATAGAGCAATTTAAAGTAGTTGATATGTTATTGTTAAAACAAACAAAAGAACTACCTACACAAAGCAAATAGAAACAGTATGGCGTACTTTGTGGTATCTGACAATTATTTAAACTTCGTAAGAACATTACACATTAATGAAAAAAGTAGGATTGCAAAATATGTCATTACGCAATGAAAATCCCTAAGATATTAGGTACATCAAAACTATCAATACATGCTCTGATTTTAAGGTTTATATAGGCAGGGATACAGGTTGTCCTATCTTGGTCTTGTTCCCTTTGTCAAAAGAGAAAAATGACTACTATATTCAATTTTATCGGGAATTTTACTTTTTTATGGGCTATGCTAATTAATTTAAGTCTAAAACCGTCATTTTGATCTATACAGCTCTTAAAAGACTGACCAATAAATTGTTAACATGGTATAGTTATTTTAAGTTTTTCAGTCAATTGTCAGAATTATCCACTGCGGTAAATTCAGTACTGTTAAGACCATTCGCATGCAATAAATTAGGTACTTTTTATGTGCTTTTCAGAGAGTTCAGTATGTTATTGATCAATACAGGTAAAACAGTTAAAATAGACTGAACATATCTTGATTGAATTCAAGCAAATGGTCTGAACAGTACTTATTTGACCGCAGTAGATAAGACTGGAAATTGACTAAACAACTAAAAATGACTTAACAATTTATTGGTAAGTCTTTTAAGAGCTGTTTAGATCAAAATGACCGTTTCAGAATTATATTCGTTTCTTTGTCTATCCCACCTTACCTACCTCCTGTAGGGTTTTCGGGGTTTTGGAAACGAATTCTGCCAAATACGAACATAGACGAGATGTAAAAAAAACCACACATTTGAAAAAGCTTGCAAATGAACAGTATTTCCGTTCTACAAAGTGAATTGAGCTCTTATTGACATAAAATAAATCAGTTGCAGTTATTGTCCTTGATAATTTGAATTAATTTAAGAATGACACTCTAGTCGTGTTGCAGCTTAATAAAAGTCTTTTGCTGAGTCAAATCTCAAATTACACTGTTAGTGTGTATTCAAAAAAATGTAGGCGATATGGTATGAGAAAATGAAAATAACATGGGGATAGTTTATCTATTAACACTATATATATGAATAGAAAATAGGCAAATGCATTGCAAAATCACACGGAACGCTTTTTAATTCTTTTTGCTTAAGTTGAATATAGTTGACGAACAACCGATGGTTTTAACTTTGTTGTATTGTTCATGACTTTCTGAACCGACATTTGTATTCATTTTAAGAGTATACTAAAGAGACAATAAACATCATAAGTCGGAAAAGTACCATGGCAAGGTTACAAATTTGTGTTAATTCATTTGTTGGCAATGTCCTTCAACATTCGCTAAAAAATAAATAGCTGACGGAAAAGAAAATAAATTGCAAAATTACACGGAACGTGATTTTATATATTTTGTTGACGAACAACCGATGGTTTGTTGTATTGTACATGACTTTCTGAACCGACAGTTGTGTTCATTTTAGCTGACCGAAAAGAAAATACTGGGTAGACTCAGAGATAACCTCCTTTTTTTCAAAATTTAGTTAATGAAAAAAAGAGATTGGACAACACTATTCATTTAAATCTTTTACTTTTTTCTTCAAATTTATTATTTGTTGTCATTTAAATAAAATAATTAATAAGTAAAAGCAAAAGCAAGACGAAAATTTATAAATGGATAAAAGAACATTGACAACGCTCAACATTTTCTTTGTTATCCCATTTTTTTTTAACACATCTTGTTTTTATACATACTGCATGAAGTATATTAAAACGTTAAAAACTATTTTCACACTAGTATGTGGAACTTAGTTTTGCCTTGTTAAGATTAAGATTGATATTTATTGTGTTTCTCTTCTTCAGAAAGTTGATGACGAAGACAGAGGACAGTTTACATGAAAGAATGTCAGTATAGAAGATCATGATATGTTATCGCATTTCTTTGAAACATTTCTATTTTAGATTCATCAAAACGTTAATTCGATGTTCATATTCCATTGTAGCTTTTAATGTTTATATATGAAAATCAGAAAAACAAATCATTTAACAAAAGGAAAATGCACAGCAACTGAAAAAGAAGCAAATGGGACAACGATAATTTGCATAGAGAAAATTCATACTGACACTATTCTTACCGAGCTTGAGACTGTAAATATAGTTGATGTAAATTTTACTTGTGTAAATAGTATAGTTAAAAGTACTTGTAATATACTTTTTGATGCTACTTAGACTACTTTTTGATCTTATATAAAACATAACAAGCAAGCCAAAAATAAAAAAATCTAAAAAAGCACTGAAACGGAACTTCGAGAAAAAAATCTCTACAAAATCAATACAAGAGAACTATGGCTTTAAAAAACATATAAGAGAACATTACATGCAAATTCTATACAAAATTGATAATCGGAAATCGAAAAAAATCCAAAGGAAAAATTTGAATAGCAACGAATATAAACCAAAATCCTGATATCCCAATTACTGTATCAGTTTTGTTAGATGTTTTCCAACACTTAATTTTTTATATGAGAGAATATGTATAGAACGCAAATATACAGAAGCCGATGTAGGTGTGGATAGTTGGAATGAATACAGTAACTCTGTTAACACAATGAAAAACTTGAAAATGCTTAAAAGGGTCTTAAGAATAATAAAGCATCTACTGATGATTCAATTGATAACAAATATGTTCAGCTTTTATTTAGTGTTTTGTCTTATATTTATGTAGAACTATTTAATAGAATTTTTGATACAGGTATCATACCCGAACGATATTATATGTAAAAATATCTTTCTTTATACAATTGACTTGGTTTTTGTAACAAATAAAGGAATCTAGAATTTGCTGTTCTTTTATTACCCACATAAAGAACATTGGTGGTAATCTACTGTATCCTTTGTTACCCCAAGTTTTTAATGGGGTTTGTCTTGCTCAGTCTTTAGTTTTCTATGTTGTGTTTTATGTACTGTTGATTTTCTGTTTGTCTGTTTCTTTTTTCAACATGGCGTTGTCAGTTTATTTTCGACTTATGAGTTTGAATGTTCCTTTGGTATCTTTCGCCCCTCTTTTATTGCAAAATACGAATATTTAAATTTCTAGAAGTCTTTAAACATGTGTTGATTTTAAGTATTATTGTTTTTCAATACAAATGTTTTATGTTATATACTTTGTATATGGGTTGTACACAGTTTGGCCCAAATTACAGAACAGAAATTCAGACGTCGATCAAAGTCAGGTAATTTTATATGGTGTATTTACGTTTATTTAGTTGATAATCTTTTTCCAAATCGGCGATTCAAGAAAACCAGTTTCTGCAATCTTTCAAAGAAGTAGCATCTTACAATAGCAATATACTTGTCTGTCTTCTGACCAAACGGAAATTAATGAATTTAAATCGTCCATAATTTGACATAATGATAGTAAAATTCCTTGCATGTTCCAACCAAATGTTAACGAATGAATCTTAAGTGTTTAATCTTTATCTATCGGGACCTGGATTTTATTTAAATATCTTGAGACTAAGAGGGTCCTAATGTGGTTTGGAACATATATTAGAACATCCGTATTAATTAGGTCTAAGTAATGTTTTTGAAAGAATCTCAAGTTAGAATAAATCCAGAAATTTTTCATAGAGGAAGGACATACAAATACATGTATTAAGAAATTTGTATATGTGGACATATGTAAAAAATAAATCTTGGGATACCTGCATATCCAAGACCAGTGATCGTTGAATTCCTGAGCATGGGAAAAATTGCTATTCTGAAGAAACGGAAAGATCTACAATAGAGCCAAGAGATCAAGTAGGAGATGACATGACACAAAAGAACCAAGGTGTGATAAATATGATGCATCTACACGAACGTATCACTAGTGCTTGGTACTTTAATGGTCATGTTTATGGGACAGATGGTGAAAGAAACAGATTTGACATTTTTGACAATATAAACCAAAAAAAAAAAAAAAAAAATGATCAAAAGTTAGTCTGCCAGTTATTTTTGGAAATGTACTGTAACATTTTTGTATTGATGTTTTGATTGATAAGTACATATTTCGATACATTATAGGTTTTATTTGTTTTGTAACTTCATTATCTAAAACTTTCTGTAAGAAACAAATATTTTGTTTATGTATTCAATGAAAGAGGGTGAATCCATCTTGTTTACATTACCGACCTGTATCGAAAATTACATATTGTCCTTCTGGAAGAAAGATAGTCAATTTGGTTTATATTTTTTGCCCAAAACATGGAAATAACTGTTTCAATTTGTACGAAACGTTATGATATTACAGTGCTGATTGATACACGCTGATGTTTCAAAAATGAAAGTAAATGGCTTCAATAATGGGGATATACAGGTAAATTTTGTAGCTACTCAAACAGGAGTAGAAGAGTTGCCATCTTGTTTAAGAATTCCTTTGAATTTAAAATTAATAATGAAATTTTAGATTAAAATTTCATTATTTTAGATATTACTGTTCAAGATTAAAGGCTGACACTTGTAGCACTGTATGGCCCAAATGAGGACTGTCCTGAATTTTTTCATTCATTAGAAAGCAGAAATTTGTCTCTTTGATAATTCTTCAGTTATAGTTGTTGGAGACTGGAATGTAGTACAAAACTACAGTCTTGATACTTTGAACTATCAGACTGAGAATAATCCCAGAGCTCAAGTTAAGATTCATGGAATGATGAATAATTTAGACTTATAAGTTATTTGGAGGATACAAAATCCCGCAGTAAAACGATATTGGAGGGGTTCTAAAAAAAAACCAAGGACGTCTTGATTATTTCTGTGTTTTCTCTGACTTAGAGACTTTGTTGTGACTAGTTATAGACCTGATCACTCACCAGTGTGGAATGAGCTTAATTTATTAATCAGATCAGGGGAAGGGGAACTTGGAAATTTTAAAATAGTTTATTGAATAATATTGATTTTATTTTAAAAAGTCAAACATAATATTACAGAGGTTATATCTGAATATGAATACGATCCATATGTAGATATTGAAAACCTTGATAAGGCATACAAAATTGATAATCAACTACTTTGGAAAGCTATTAAAATGAAAATAAATAAGGAGCACAGTCCTTTCCTGCTCTTCATTTAAGAAGAAAGAGAATGACAAGATGGAGAATATGTTTTTTGAAAAAAATAGAAAAATTAAACAACTTATTGTCTTAATTATTTCAGATGAAATTACACATGATATTTGAAAGGCTGAAACAGAAATAAATTTTAAGGGAAGAAAAAAATACATGTTTCTTTTGTTATCTTGAAAAAGACCATTACACAGAATAAATTATATCAAAATTAGTTTTGGAAAGTGATCCGACAGTTATCGTCCTTTGATTTTCGTTGTCTACAAATATAGTCCCTAGTGTGGACAGTGTATAACTTGCAATTTTTTTTCATATACTTTCCAAATTATTTTTTTATATTTTATACATGAAATATTAAGAAGGGGATGAAATTACATGTTAAAAAAAATTTGGTGCTGAATCCTTATGTTAAGTAGTTTAGTTTAAACATATTTATTGTTCAAAATGACAAATGGATCAGACACAAGTTTTACAACTTAGTAACGTCTTCTCCAAAACAACAAGAAATATACACATTAATTAATGAACACATCAAATAGTTCATACTAACAAATAATTTAAGCATAAGGACATGAAAACAAATGGAAACTTGTTGAAGCGAATCAATGGATTTTAATCGAGTGCATCGTTTTACAATATAAATTAAAAAAACAAACACATCGAATTGTCAGTGTGGAATTATTTATGCGCAAATCCTTTCTTGTGTAGACATAGCTTTAAGTGTTGATAAGTGTGTGTGTGTGTTTCTCATAACAATGCGTGGGATCTAAATATAAAATGCATGTTTAAGTAGTGATTTGGTCCAGTTAAAAATGGTAAAAAATTAGTATGTCTGAAGCTGTCAAACTGAATTTTAGACCCCCTTAACATACAATTGTCATTATTTTAAGTTAGAGCTGGTAGACTTTTCTATAATTTTGATATTATTTGTCCCAATAGTAGTACACTACACTGTAAAATTCTTTTTGAGATAGAGCAGATGCGATTTTTTTTAATTTGAATTTATTTTCTAAAAGAAATGCATTACGAAATAACTGTGTTCTCGGGCCTAAGAGATGAATTCAGGAAATGTAGATTATGTATTTTGGCAACTTCCCTGAATGGTTTGCTGGTTTCAATTTGTCAAACTCAATAAAAGTAAAGGATTTACATCTTTATTTGATAGAAATTGTGTTAAAAGTTCCCATTTTGGCATTATACGTCTTAAATATGCATTTTAAAGCAGTTTCCATTTTTATGCATAAGAGGCATGCGGACTTTCTTTCTGACAGCTTTTTATGTTTTGATATTTGTGTTTCTATGCTTAATTCAAGTTCTATTAACCATTTGTGAATTCTGAATCTAGCGAAAAGTAGATTATCACAGAAAAAATGCGCAAAATGTGTTGTATTTAGGCCCTGGTCGAACGGCCTGTTTGATGTTTGTGAATTGTGAAGAGCTTTGTACATAAAATGTGTAGTCCATCATAGATGTAATTCACTCATAAAAATAACTCGAGATTGGTGTATTGTTACACGTTTTTCTGACTACTCCAAAACGTCAAGGCCACAGGACAGTGCGTATAGAAACTAAAAATCGAATGCATAATTTTAGTCAAGTTAAAATTATTTTATTGGTGTTAAAAATCACGACTCCTTGATCATTGAGTGTTTACGAAATATGGTTGTAAGACTAACCGGTCATTAGACATAAGAAGACGTGGTATGACTGCCAATGAGACAAGTCTCCATCTAAGTCACAATTTGTAAAAGTAAACCATTATTGGTCTAAGTACGGCCTTCAACACGGAGCCTTGGCTCACACCAAACAGCAAGCTATAAAGGGCCCCCAAAATGGCTAGTGTAAAACCAACGGTCAAATCTATATAAAAAATGAGAAACACTTATGAACCACATCAACAAAAAAACAACCACTGAACTTCAGGTTCCTGACTTAGGACGGTTGCAAATAAATGCACCGGGTTTAAAGATTTAAAATGGCGCCAACCATCGTCCTAACCTGAAACAATAGTGTAACATCACAACATAGAAAGACACACTATAAAATATCAATTGAAATGGCTTAACTCAATCAAAAGACATATTAACAAAAACAAGTGAACATACACTTAACGAATAAATTTGATCTATGACACAATGGAAATACAAAATTAATAAAAAAGGGGGTTAGATGTTTAACAATATCAGAAAGACAACCATAACCTTGGACAAAATGCCGCCAAATAAAAATAATTTTGTAGTAAGGTATACATTGAGTACGAAAATATTTTTTACAAAATAAATATTTTTGTTGTTCATAGTACGAGAACAGAAGTGAAAATTTATCGTCATACCAAACACTTATCATAGGTAGTATATATTTAAAATAGTGAGACGAGATATAACACAACATAAGTAAACATTAAAAATATTAAAAAATATGCATTACAAATTGTATCAACAGGTCAAATTAACACGAAACTACGATTTTAAGAATACTCGCAGTTACTGAAAGCTAATTAAAAGCCAATAACAATTAATAATAAAAAATCATGCATCAGAGACGTAAATCAACTAAAACACATCCCAGGGATTTAGTGTTTTAAGGTCATGGAGAGTCAAAGAAGACATGACTTGTGCAATACAAAAAAAAAAGTATCGACAGGCAGTAGGATAGTTAGGAGTTAACCTTTTTGATAAATATGTATTATGTTATATATAGATATAGTAAAATCTATATAGAAAATGAACGTGGATGTGTATTTATACATCCCAAAAAACCCGTTAGAAAAGAATGGAAATTTAGTTATGTTTTAATTTGCTGATGACAAAATCGATATTTGTGCCACTGTAAACTATATTCAAAGATCTCATTACAACATTGGTAAGATATCCTTTACCAATAAGTTTGTTTAAAGGTTCGATGAATTAAGTGATTTCCGCGCTTTAAGTACTATATTGCCGTAAAATTGAGGATGTGAAATACCGTTTTTAATAAGTACAGCTAAATTTACTAATCAAATCTTTGTATATATGAAAGAATTGGTAAAAGTTTTAAGAAATTTATGGTAACGAAATCCCTGACTTAATCATTTACCAGTGATGCATTGATTACGTTCGTTAAAATCTATGACTTCACTACACACACGGGCATAACGAACGAGTTGGGATATATAAACATCGTATGATGGAGCCAAAGGAACATCGCCGTCGAAAAAAGAAAAATCAACAATAGGGAATGAAAAATCGTCTCTTTTGTCGTAACTTTTAGTATGGAGTTTCCCTTTAAAAATTGAAATGTTTAAATCTAGAAAAGGACAACTACTGCTGTTTATGTTAGATTTATTTAAAGTAAGTCCCTTGGGTAAATATCGGTAGTATATTTTGAGAACTCTGGATCTAACGAACAAATATCATCAAGATAACGGTGGGTATTGTTGAAAGTATCAACCAAATGTAACAGTGACGTGTCTTTACTGAGTTTGGTCAGAAACTGAGATTCATACCAATACAGAAATAAATCTGCTATTATCGCCGAAACGTACATATATGTTGTTCAGGAGAAAATTTAAAGCTTCAATCATGTCTTCACATTTCCAGTAAATGCATATGTCTAGCATACTTTCCTTTTTCGTTACAGAAAAAGGTTTTAAACGAGTTACAGCAAATAAATTTGCAATAAGACCACTTAACTAAATACGAAAACTTTTCTTGATAAGATTGTGTGGAAGTGTAGTGTAGAGAGTAGAAAAATCATAGCTGTCAACAGAATTAAAAGAACCATCAAAAACACGTATTTCATCTAAAACCTCTAAAGATTTTTTAACAATCCAAAAATAATTAATACCATTATTTTCATAAGCTTTATTACAAAAGTTTATAACAAGTTCTTTGATAGTAATAAGGGAGTTAGTAAGAAGCACTGACAGATTATTAGTGAAACACTTACTAGATGCGGAGATGAAACGAAATTTAAATGGTTGTTTGTGTAATTTAGGTAACCAGTACATAGTCGGGACTTTCAAATGTTCGGCAGAGGCTTTAAGCTGGGTAGTGGCAGTGATATGCTTGTTTACAATTTGACTCTCTGTGGAGCGTACGCACCCGAATGTAGACGAATTGATAATTTCGTTTAAGAGAACTTCCGTGTAGTATATGCGTCACACCACCACTACATTATTGGCTGCTTTGTCTGCCGCTACAAACACAAACCGCTTTGCGAGTACTTGGATTTTTTTTTATTCTAGAAATGGGTATATCATGGACCCTATTGATAATTTAAGAATTGTTTTCAAAATAAGATATACGAATATCAACAGTATTCATAATGTTATTCAAATAACTGTCTAGAGATTTTTTATCAGATTTTTACAGTAGGCAGACAGAGCGTCTTTAATGACCTGACGACACTGTTTCCAATCTATTATAGATGGAGGAAGATGTTTAGGTCCTTTCTTAAGAAAAGTGTTTTTACCTCACGGTCTTCAACGGTGTTGAGGTCTCCTGTAATGACATGACCATAGGGAACATATCTAAACCTAGATATTTCGCAGTCTCAAGTGTAAGGAGCATTTTTTTCTATATTGACGTCTGATGTAACTGACGTACATTGTATAATTAAAAATCAAACTTCTGCTGGTTTTGTTTATAAGATAACGAAATAATAGCTGGTTCTGTATTATCAAAATATTGAGGTATTTGGCTATGGGTGGTAGAGTCATTAATTATACTAGATAAGTTAATAAAATCAGTACCTCATAGGCGGATCCGGGGGGGGGGGGGGGGGGGGGCCTGGGGGGCCCGCCCCCCCCCCCCCTTTCGTGGGAAAAATTTGGTTGATTATATAGGGAATCACTGAAGCATGACTGGAGCGGGCCCCCCCTTAGGTCAGTCAGCGGGCCCCCTTATGAAAAGTTCTGGGTCCGCCACTGTACCTCCATTTATATATTTTAATTTACGAAAATGCCGTTATGATTTTCAGGTTTATCGATACTAGGAAGCAGCCTGTGATGACAAAAGGCTGAAATAATACGGGTGTATTCATAGAACGGGCTAAAAATAAAATCTTGTCACACTCCAGAAAAATAGCATATAATTTACTTATTGGTATATGAATCAGTTTGCATAATACTTGATGTCTACCTTTATTTTTTATTATAGATAACAGATCAGCAAGTGTATAATTTATACGATGTTTAATACGTTGATTACGGTTTTTACGTTTACAATGAGACTTATTATTTCCTAGTCGTTAATCGACAATATTAATGACATCGATAGAAGTTTTAGATGATATGTTCCCCTGTCCCAATATTTTGTCATTGGGACCGAGAGGATAAGCTGTTTGAAGTCTTTTTATCCAAAATAGTTCGCTAACTTCACGGAATTTTTCAAATTGCTTGTGTGATTGTCCTGGTTGTTTCTGAACGGTTTCAAGTGGTTGGAATTTTTTTAAATTTTAG
Source organism: Mytilus californianus (assembly GCF_021869535.1). Classification (NCBI taxonomy): domain Eukaryota; kingdom Metazoa; phylum Mollusca; class Bivalvia; order Mytilida; family Mytilidae; genus Mytilus; species Mytilus californianus. The sequence goes on from NW_026262734.1 coordinate 60,735,801, forward strand.
ATTGTGATTAAGCTTATCTAAATGTTGGTATATCAAACTTTTGAATTTTTTAGGTCTTCGAAAGCGGTGAAGGTACTCTTGATTTCTTCTGTAATATTCTGGTCCCGTCTGTCCCACATATTGAATACCAATTTTGAGCATACATCTTCAAATTACTCTGAAAGCACATATGCTCCATTTTTTCATTTTATTTATTAAAAATGATTACAAACAGGAATAAAAAGAAGGGGCGGTGGGTAAGACAAATTAAGAGAGAAAAGACTAGAAAATATGCATGTATATGTGACGATAAAAAACACAAAAAAAACCCAACTCGAATCATTGCACAGTGTATGCAATCATGCCAATTGCTTGTCTTAATTTTGTAAAGTATCATAAGTAGGAATTTGATATATTAAGGTTACTAAATATATATAATTGTTCAGTATGATGTGACCATTTTTTAAACATAATTTTTATTTGATTCATACTTTAAATCTGATATTAATATTTAACTCATCACTTTTTGTGTTTATACATATAACATATTTGATTTATTGATTTATTATACTTTTATAAGCGATATGAACAGATAAGTGTTGTATTGATTCATTATAATTGACATCTAAAGTCTGTCAGTTGTATATATAATATTTATTTTTGTTATGAATGAATCCAAAGACTTCACCAGGAGATTGATAATTTTCACCAGGAGGACCCTTGAAATAAAAATATCAGTAGATATTTTTCTCCATACCTTCTCTTTTAGTTAAGAAAGGGAATGATAAACACCTTCTACGTGGACTTTAATGTTGTCTCAACAGTGTGGCATTAATTATATATGTACTCCCCAGACAAATATGTTAAGTATATGCAAGAAAGAATACTCGCATAAAGATCTATATAGTAATATATTATACAAATCCTTGCCTCGCATTGTGTTTGAAATATGAAACATTCGCCTCTTTTTTTCTTTCCCAATAACCTACCGCATTAAGAGAATGCCATTCTATAATTAAAGAATAAAATTAACTTTCAGATAGGAGTAATTTCCTGAATATGCATGCGTGATATTATCAGAAACAAAAGCGCTAGCATGTTTTTATTTTTCATAGAACATAGAACAAGTTACCACCAGCAATATCATTTCAAACACTTTTAGTTGTTTATAGAAAAGTTAGTCAGCTTATTGAGAATTGCTGAACGGTTGTACAATTTTTAGTGAAACTAAAAAACGAGATTATTTTTATGATTAAGCTTACAACAACGGACGTGTATTTCTGATTTTCATGTTGTTAAATGAAAGGAAAACATTTTTCAGTGTGAGTTCAGCAGTTTTTATGGAGTAAACGGTATCTTTAACCATATGTAAAGTCATGGCAGGATTTTTAGTTTGGGGACTTGTTCTACAAAAAATGTACAGGCTTAATCATATGGGAACACTGCATGAAATGATGCATTTATTAGAAAATTAAATCCATATAAAAGCTAGTATATATTTAAAATTTCAAAATTTATCATTAGTATAATCCATTTGTAAATATCTTATTTACACCGTATTTACTTTAGGTTTAATATAACCAATAAACTTTTAAGAATAAACACAATTTATATATACTTTTAAAGTTGTATAAATCTAGAATTTATTTTCTTTTAAATTGCAGTAAACCTCTTTAAATGATAAATTCAGATTTACGGAAAATTTAAGTAAATTTTTTGGAATTAGAAATTTAAATAAAATTGAGAATGGAATTGGGGAATATGTCAAAGAGACAACAACCCGACCAAAGAGTAGACAACAACCGAAAACCACCAATGGGTCTTCAATGCAGCGAGAAAATCTCGCACCCGGAGGTGGTCCTCAGCTAGCCCCTAAATAAAATTGAGTGCTAGTTCAGTGAAAAGACGTCACACTAAACTCCAAAACATATAAATGAACTAGAATTAAAAAAAACCATACAAGACTAACAAAGGCCAGAGGCTCCTGACTTGGGACAGGCGCAAAAATGCGGCGGGGTTAAACATATTTTGTGAGATCTCAACCCTCCCCTATACCTCTAGTCAATGCAGAAAAAAGAAACACATAGCAATACGCACAGTAAAACGCAGTTTAAAAAAAGTCCGAGTCCGATGTCAGAATAGGTAACAAAAGAAACTAAGCAAAATGACAATGATACATAGATGAACAAAGGACTACTAGCAGTTACTGAGATGCCAGCTCCAAACCTCAATTAAACTGATTGAAAGATTATGTCTTCATCATATGAAAATCAGGTACAATCCCTCCCGTTGGGGGTTTAGTATCATACCATCATAAAATATATGAGAAGAATATAACCCGTATCATGCCAACAACTGGTTTTAGAATAAATGAGTTTATTTCCGATGCAAAGACCCTATGAGTGAATCAATATTAATACCAAAATATGCAATCCTTAATGACTTTACAACAGTATCGTAACTATATCCTTTCCGAATAAGTCTGTTTAAAGGTTTAGTTAGCTTTTGAGGTGAATACCGACATGTTTGTGCTTTGTAAAGAATATTACCATAAAATATTGGATGTGAAATACCTGAACGTATAAGTTGTCTGCATGTTGATTTATATTTACGAATGATGTCCTTGTACCGATGATAAAATTTAATAAATGTTTTGACTAGTTTGTGATATCGAAAGCCATGGTGTAATTATTATTCAGAAAAACAGAGATTTCTTTCATTGAAATCAAATACGTTGTTACATACACGAGCGAATCGAACAAGTTGAGATGTACACCATAAGATGGCGACAAGGGAACGTCACCATCTAAAAATGGATAATTAACAATAGGAAATGAAAAATCATCTCTGTTATCATAAATTTTGGTATTTAGTTTCCCGTTAAAGATAAAGATATCAAGATCCAGGAAAGGGCAGTGTTCATTTTTATTATTAGCTTTATTTAAAGTCAGTTCGGCAGGATAACTCTCTTTAGTGTACATACTGAAGTCGTCATTATTGAGAGCCAATATATCATCTAAATATCTGAAAGTGTTATTAAATTATTGAATCAGATGTTGTTTCGATGGGTTTTGCTGATTTTAGTCATAAATTGTAACTCATAACAATACAGAAACAGGTCCGCAATAAGTGGTGCACAGTTAGTCCCCATGGGAATTCCGATAATCTGACGATATACGGAATCTGCATAGCGAACAAAAATGTTATCTAGTAAAATTTCAAGGGCAGTTATAGTATCAAAGCAGGTCCAATTGACATAGTTCTTTTGTTTGTTGTTACTAATAAATGAACTAAAAGAATTTGAACATATATATTCGCATTCCGACTTTTTAAAGCATAACACATGTCTTTATTTTTCTGATTCAAACCATTTACTTTGAACTAAATTTAAAGTTTACAAATGCAATAATTAAAATAAACTTTTTATATACTAAATTAAATATTGCAAAAATGTTTATAAATTTGAAAATTATTCATATGCAATTGCCATTAAATTCAATATTTATATTAATTTATTACCCGCAATAAACTATTCCAAATGTTCTAAGTAACTTTTTTTCTTCCTTTTTTTGTTAGTTAATTCGTTTTTGGTTTTTTTTTTCGATTGCTATAAGCGTTTAAAGGGGGAAGAAAGGGCGTATGCAAATACGTTGATAGTTTGATGATTTACAAATCTACAAGATTCACAATTAACACGATTGTTTGTATTTTTATAGAGATGATTAAGACGTTACGCACGATACTGGTTATACCTGACGTTACATTAAAATAACGTCGAAATACACTTTTTGACTGACGTTTTATCCAAGTCGCTTGAACGTATGAATTTATGTTTGTCACGATTGTCCCCCCATTCGTTTTTACCTCTTTAAAGCATTCCCTACATGTACATTTATATATTTTCATATATTATTGGTTTCTATAACTACTGTTTCTTTTTAGGGATAAATACTGATTAATAAATTTCTAGCATTTTATTTCATTAATACATTCTAAAACATTTAAATGTGTTTCTTCTGTGATTCGAATGACATTGTTTGCGGTTACTTCCGAACAAATATAGACCACTGACGCAGCAGGTACAACCGCTTTCCTGTTCACAAGACGATATTGAAAAGGCGAGTTCGTTTTGTTGTAATATAGACCACGAAACACAGGTGTCCCCGCAGGGAGTAAAGATCCCCAAGAATCCGTTGTGTCAATGCGTAACGTTTCCATGCTTTTCTCTACTTTCAGTATGTAGTACTCATCCTCATCGTCGTCAGTATATAACGCAACTAATTGACCAACCGAAACTAATTCTTGCAAAGACACTTGTTCATTTTCTTCATTTTCTTGTGCATCCGCTCTGTATTCTCGCTTCATTTCCCATTCAGTATAACCACCAGTTTTTATCGAATTAGAACACTGGTCATAAATGTGATGACAACAGTTTACACAGAAACAAGACAATTCACTGATATTTATCAATCCTTTAGCAGAATCACGACTAGCTCTTACTTGGTGAAGAGATCGAATGCTAGGCACCGGCTTAAAAGACAGTCTGTTGTCACGGTGAATCGTTTCCGCATATCGGAATATTCTTCTCTTACAATGTGACCTCGGTTGTGTTAGAAATGAATTCGCGTATTCATAGAGATCTTTTGCTGTCCTTATCTGAGTCTGTCCGCGTAAAATGGCACAGTCGGCTTGTCTCTTAATAATTCCTCCAGCAGCGTCTTGTGGTCCTAAAATGCACAGATAAGTTTTTTATGTCAACTGCATGACATTGGACCTTACCATTTTACCGCGTTCAAGGTTTATGATTTTTACAATAGTAACAATACCGAAAGTCACGAGAAATATAAGAGATACATTGAATACCCTACAGCGACTGCCAAGATGAAGAACAGAAATAAAAGCCCTGTTCCTTGATTTATTTTTGTGTCAGGTGTAATTTAGTCCGACGCACATGTTTTATCAAAATACATTTATTTCAAATTCGATATAATAAAAAAAACATGTAAAAAAAAAACTTTCTAGAATAATGTTTTCAAACATTAACCCATAATGTGACGGATTGAAAGAAAACAGTTTACCGATAATGTGAATACCCGACCGCTTTTAAAATATTTACATTTTACACAAATAACTCATAAATATTCAATCAAAAGCTAAATAATATGTATTCCATTGTACTTGAAAATGTGAGAAAAATCATTAAATCTGTGTCCAAGATATCTAGCGTAGAGACTGACAGACGGACTGACATTCAACTGTATTTAAAGGCAATCATAGTAGTAAGTTCAAGGATAATAAACTAAATTATTATAAATACCTTTTGCATGGGAAGTTTCGAAGAAATTTCTTGTGAAATGTTGATATCCAAAGTCGTCGCTTGTTTGACTAATATCTCCGAAACAGTGTCTGCTCTTATACTGGGCTGCACACCCGTCAGTAAACTCGTGCATTGTTTCTACTGAATATGAAATCGACTGTAAATATTCCGCTATATAATTTCGGACTTGGTGAACAAAGTATTGATCATGAACTAAGTCTGGGCTTATAACGAAAAATTGTTCCGTGATAATTTCAGGAAAGTCTTCTAAACTATCAACACCATCGTATTCTAGCAATGCATATCTATGTAGAATAGTAACATGGACCGACACTCCGGTTTTTTGAAAGTAAGCACTTTGAATCTCAGTAAGCTCGGAACACCTGTAATTTTCACTAAAGTCATGCACACAAACACATTGCTTTTCTGGGAGATTTCTAACAAGATTTTGAAATTGTTCATTTTGCCATGTAGCTCTGTGCTGATGCACTGGAAAAGTTTCAATTAGTTTTCTGAAATATGAAAACAATTCACCAACTTGACTTTCTTTTTTCACGAGCATTAGTTTCTTTATGGTTTTGTTCCCTTTAACATTAACGCTTACATTTTCAAACTTTTCCCACTTTACAAATTCCGCAGTGTCAGATACATCAAGTTCACAAGGCAGAAATTCAAGATTTTAACTCCACAATCGGAACAGTTTCTTTTAAGGCACTGTAAATTGTGTGAACCATCAACTTTTTCGCATAATGTTGCATTAACGACATCAGATATTGAATCGTTCACAGGAGTAGAATAGCATTCATTCGGTTCATTTTCTATCAAAAGTTTCTTTCGGAATTCCATACACGATTTAAAGACAGTTTTACATTCTACATGGTACTTGCAGCAACATGTTTGTCTATCCTTAGGTCGGACGGGTCGCACAAAGTAGGGTTTGCACCTTTCGAACATTCTTTGAGCTATTTTAATAGAGGGGTTTTTCTCCGATAAAGTCCAAATACACATCGGTCTGTGTTTTTTCTAGTATGTGTGTCATGTGGCTTGAATAAGTTTTCGGACCAATGCAGACCCTTTTGATATCTGCCTTGTTACCAGTCGGACGAGAAATACCAGGCTTACACCAGAACTCATAAATACGTTTCTTCGTGTCAGGTGTTATTGCATCTGATCTAGTTTTTCTATTTGTGTAAGTCCAGCTTGATTTTTCAGATTTAAGTATTCTTGTTCTAATTGCATGACCACGGCTAACTCTTCTTACCGGTAATCCCAATTTCATAGCCAGTTTCTTTCTGCATTTATTGTCACTGATTTTTCACCACTTACTGATGAAATAATAACATTCATCGTTTTCAAAGAGTCATCCGATCTTTTCCTCTTACAGTTGTCAATAACTGTTTTTAAATCTTCCGTCAAGGCTTTTGATGTTTTGTGTTCTTCTATTTCCTCTGGCGAAGAAATCACTTCAGAAGATTGCAGTTTTCTCACAGTCGGCGAGTTCGAATTTTGCAAGTATGCGACCATGGTTGTCACCCGCCTGTCTGGGCTCTTTGGTAGGGCCAGTTTCAGTTTCTTCGATGCCCGATGTTTTTCTGTTCTATTCTCGAAAGTATTTCGCATATATAAATCCTCGTTTTGCCTTTGATCATTGATATTTTCTTCACGTTTTCTCTTTCTATATTTCCGTTTTCTCTCCGTTTCTTTGACCCGTCTCATCTGTTCTTTCTCTTGTTTCTCTCTATATTGTCTTTGGCGTACTGCCTCATCTGATAAAGTAAATAAATAAATAAATAAATAAATAAATAAATAATCTTTATTTCAAGAGGATAATCCCATTAGTTAAAACTAATCTTCCTGAGAGTCCTCAAAATGATAATAACATATTTATAAGTACATACAATATTATAATGATATATTATACACAATATACAATTGTATCTAGATAATAATGAAAAAGCATATTAATTTGCACAATTGATGAAAAATTTGTAACATTTTGTTTTAAAAGATACAAGTGTATTACTCATTTTTATTTCATTTGGTAAACTGTTCCATATTTGAGAACCTGAATATGTAAATGTTTTCTTTAAAAAGTTTGTTTTTGGTTTCGGAAGATTTAATAGTTTTTCATCAGCCGAACGTAAATTATAATTCTGATTACCAATAAAATGAAAGTCTTCTTGTAAATAGTTAGGAACCATATCATTTAATGATTTCAATACAAGTATTGCCTTTTGATATTGAATGCGTTTTTCCACATTTAACCAGTTTAAACTATTAAACAACAAACTGGATGATGTCACTATGTCAGCTTCTACTATAACCCTAGCAGATTTCTTTAATAACTTATTAAGTTTATTTATTCCACTTTCATAGCAACTTCCCCATATATTGCAACAATAATCAAACAATGGCAGAATATAAGCATTAAAATAAATAATACGTATATGCATAGGTAAATATTTTCTTATCTTTTTTAATAAATTGATTCTATTTGATATTGTACATGACATTTTATCTATTTGCTCATTCCAATTTAGGTTTTTGTCGATATATAAACCGAGAAGTTTTTCACAATCTACATTCTCTATTTGTTCATCTGATATTTTGATATCTAAACTGTTCCCAGTTGAATAAAGCCTCTGTTTTGAACTAATAATCATTGATTTACACTTTTTGGCATTTAGTTTCATACAATTTTGCGAACACCAGTTTTCAATTACATGAATATCATTTTGAAGGTTAGCAGTTAACTGAAGTACATTATTACCTTTACTATGTAATGTAGAATCATCTGCATATAAATCTATTAATGAATTTTTTATGTTCAGTGGTAAATCATTGATATATAAAATAAATAACAGAAGGCCAAGGATAGAGCCTTGTGGTACACCAGTTTTTATGCATTTAGTATTAGACATGACGTTATTGACCTTAACTTTATGACTTCGTTCAAACAAGTATGACTTAAACCAGTCTAGTGTACAGTTTGAAACATTATAATATTCAAGCTTTTTTAATAAAATAATATGATTAACCAGATCAAAAGCTTTCTTAAAATCTAAAAATATAACTCCGTTTATTTCTCCATTATCTATATTTGCTGACCATTCATCTACTAATTTGTTGTGCAGTTGTGCACGAATGTTTAGGTCTGAAACCTGACTGTGTAGTATTAAGAAGGTCATTACTAAATATATATACAAACTATCAGCTATATGTCGTTCTATGATTTTGGAGAGACAAGGCAATACTGCTATTGGTCTATAATTATCAGGATTACAAGCATCGCCACTTTTAAAAATTGGGCAAACTCTTGCAGTTTTAAAAATACTTGGAAATTTACCACATTTGATGCTTAGATTAAATAAATATGTTAAAGCTGGTGCAATGACATCGCTGCACATACTCAAAATATTTGGTCCAACATCATCTAAACCAGTTGCTTTAGACTTGTCAAGTTTTTTTAAATACATTTTTACATCTCAAATACTCATTTCTGGTATAATGAATTTTTCACTACCCTTTGTAACTTTGATTTCACAAATTTGTTGAGTACATCGAAACTTGGACCTTCATCATTATTACATAATTTGTTATCAACTATACCTTCAGCAATATTTGTGAAATGCACATTAAATGTATTTGCTATATCAACATCATTTTGAATTACACCCTTTTTATATTCCAAATGCGTGATATTATTATGTAATTTTTTTGGATTTAGACTTTTGACATACTTCCAGATAGTTTTACTATCTTTACAATTTGAGATAGCATTTTGGAAATAATTTTTCTTTGTCTGTTCTACTAAAAATGTGACCTTATTACGCCAAATTTTATAATTATATATATCCCCAATTCTATGAAAATAATCTCTTTGGTGTCTAGTGCTATTTATATCAGAAGTCCACCACTCTGGTTGTTGAGTATTTTTCACCCTTTTAATTTTCTTAGGAGCATGCTTGTCTAGGGTGCTCAGAAATAGATTATACCAATAATTAGCTGCTTCATCAACATATCCAATCGATTCAATGAGATGAAAAGGAGTATTTGTTAAATTTTCAATAAATTTATTTTTATCAAATTGTTTGAATGATCTATATTCTATGGACAAATGCTCCATTTTTGATATTTTTGGGTTAATTTTCTTGTTTCGCAAACAGGATAATGATCACTGACAGCATAACTAGGCACATTTACTTCTGTAATATGGTCTACATCGGTAGTATAAATATGGTCTATAGTAGTTACACATTTATCTGTTACTCTTGTGGGTTTATGTACAATTTGTTGTAAACTATACAAATTAATACAGTCCTTCCATTTTTGATTTCCGACAACTGTATGATCTATATGTGAATAGTTTATATTGAAATCTCCTAAAAGTATAATTTCTTTATTTTCTGCTGACGCTTTTTCTATTTCTTTTTCAACTGAATCAATCCAAGATTGCAATGAACTCGGTGGACGATAAAAAATGCCTATTAAAATAGAGTTTGTGTTTGGAAAAATAATTTCAATCCATAAAGATTCAATACTACCTATTGCTAAATCGATTCTTCTCTGGTGACATACACTATTTCGTATGTACGCAATCACACCTTCGCCATCATTAATAGCGTTTCTATCTTTTCTTTCTATTTAAAAGCATACTCGTTTTCCTTTAGATTTCTATTTCTGTAATAAGATTCAAGCCTTTGTTCTCGTCGCTTTTGAAGCTTTTCTTGTTTGTACCGTTCAAGTCCTTCCTTAGATGACATCCTTTTTTTTTCACTGAAATAATTATGAAAGTTTTATTATATAATTTATTTTAGATCCGATTAGGACAGATTTACGATGACAAAAAATAAATACAAATACAAACACTTGCAGATAATCTTGAATAGTTTAATAATATCCGATTGATTTTCACAGATAATGTAATCTTCAAATTATTAGGAGCGAATTTGTTTCTCGCTTCTGAATAGACTAATTTATTTATTCAAATCAGGGGCCCTCGAAAGGCCATACAATGCATACATTAATCATTTTGACAATTATCAACAACAAAAAACGTCTGTAACGTTACGTGTAACTTTCAAAAACGGAGTTCCATGTATGTGACATTTTATTGGACATGCGGTTTTGTTTGTAATTTGTGCAAACCTGGGCGCATTGTCATGTTTCAAGGCTCAAAATGCGAAAAAAGGTTTGTACTTTTTAAAGCGGTAAATAGAATTGAGGAAATATTCAATAAAACAAATTAATTTAATCTCATTCGACGGATTAGTGCCGAAAAATGTGTGAAAACTGTACTTGTGACAACTTCTAAGACATGAGAAAAATTCCGACCTGTGTAAACCGACGTAACAACAAAGAAAAAAAATAAATGATTTAAAAGGCGAGTCTTTGTACTAAATAATGATACCAATATTGATTAACTTACCAGTATTCTGTTCATAAAAATCAAGTCCGTAAGTTCGGCTAAAATATTTCCCTGCTTGTGGGACACTTTTTAATATCTCATTCAGGGGCCCATTGCTTCGCTTCTAGTACTGGTTGTGTTCAAATTTTTTGACGTCACAATGCTATGAAGTTGAATGTTGCGCTGCCCGAAAATGGTAACTTTTGGTGAAAAAATCACCAATCTTCGGCACATTTTGCCCAAATATCGGCATCTATTTGTAACGCGGGACAGGAGAAAAATGACGTTATTTTTTAAAATCGTGTTCGATTTATTCACATACACTTGTATTAAAATGTCATTCAAGACTTAAAATAAATTCCCAAGACATTCAGCTTTAATTTGATGTAAAATTTATATGTTTTCCAGTAGCAACGACAATAAAGTGACCAATTGTTGCTTATGACACGGTATTTTTTCTTGAGTGTGACCAGTTCCGTGTGTAACGTTTAAGCGATAATTAGGCCATAACATTATGCACAAATTTGCTGTACCATTGGCTGTAAAAGTTTCAAGCCTATTATCTTCAGGTGTATCATGACTTGCTACATGCCTTAATGTCATTGATCGTTTTTTGTTCCGTAATGAGGTAAAACGAAAAGAGCTGCATTTTGCTACACATATTCTAAACGTTTAAAAACGAAAAAAAGACACCGACACTTTGACTCAGCAAAAGGTAATTCAATCAGTAATCAGAAGACTCTGGACTATGAATCTTAGAATAGACTGCCCTGAGAATATTTTCACATGTCGATTGAGCTATAATAAGCAAACAATTAGGATAACGAAATTGCAACGATAAACACCAACATCGAGCAGCACACCTATATCATAGTCCCGATACTCAAGAAGTACATTTTGCAATCTAAAACTCAGAAATTATATTTTTCTTATTTACACAAGAAGCCCCGGGAAACAAGCGATTCCGTTAATTATTTACAAGTAGAAATAATAACGTCAAAACATTTTATGTGGTCATATTCTTTATGAATACACATTTAAATAGCTACATGTGTGAAGAAGTGTTACATATTTGGGTTCTCACATTCTGATCAAACCTTATTTTAATAAATAGAAATCTAGGCAAACTGAACACGTGTTCTTTATATTTCTATATTTATTTTTTACTTAAAATTTACGAAGATTTCTTTTTTTTCGAGCAGTCAGCGTATTGATGACATGTTCATTATTCGCCTTCCCCTGTTCCTCTTGAGAAGGGACATCCACGATTAGCAAATCTATTTATAAAAACCACGAATATAAATGTAATGAATTTTGTGAATTGATTTATAGCTTTAGGGAAAAAAATAATAAGACAAAATTAAACAAATGAATAACAAATCATAATCATACACATGGTACATTTCATTTAACAATAAATATATACATTATTGAAAGAATACTTGAAACAAATGTTTACAAAAAGTCTTGCTGATTGAAAACATAAAGAAATTGTATATCTGCAACAAACAATTGTGTACAAAAGTGAAAATATGTTTGAGTGCGGCGCGTGCGTGTAAATCCGCATCCCACCAAGCATATAAAATGGTACTTAATTAAAGGAGAATGACCCGTGGTACTTTACATGTTTAGCTGAAACTGAATTAAAACACAATTTAACAAAATAAAACGAGACAGCAACATAAAGTTCAAATTAATTCGTCGTTATAAGTTAAACAAGTCCATATACATGCCAAAATGTTTATAAGTACAATCATGTATCTGAAATGACTGATGGTCAAAACTCCATATCACCTTAGCCAAACATCCACTCCAGTCCCTTGGCCTTTTTGGTACACGGTCTATCTGATGGCTCCCCGACTGTTCTTTTGGATTTTAATCTCTTCCCCTGAGCATTTAACGTACGATCGTACTTTCTATCCAAACGCTGTATCAGCTGTTTAAACTCTGTCGAGTCCTACGTCAGAGGACGTGTAACGAAGATAGAATCGTCCTCAGAATCAGAATCTTATGAGGACATGGTTTCAATCTCCAATGCCTTCATGAATCTTTCCTCCTCCTATGGGGCAATTTTTCTTTCTTTTAGGGTTCTTCTTTGGTTGATAAGTTTCTAAAAAAAAAAATCAAGACACATATGTATACCTTAAATGTTAAACTCAAAAGATGGTGCAATAAGAATTCAAGTAAATACCACATGATGTATAATTTGGATTGTTTCCCTTGCATTACTATCAAAAACGAAATTGAAATCGCTATAAATAACGAATAATTGAATATTGGTACCTTGTACAGTTGTTTTCGTATACAGCATAGGCGTATCATGGGGGTCCCTTAACTCGGATTAAAAAAAAACTGGGGGATTTAAGGGTAAAATGGGTCCGCCACCTTTAACAGATTGAAAAAAAACGCATTCCTTTTATTCCGAAAAATCCGGACCCGTCTCTGAGTAAGCGATTTGTTAAAATGATAATTTTCTCATTTACAAAAAAAAATATATACAGATGAAAACCATGAACCATGAACCATACTATATGGGAAAGTTACATTAACCTTCAAATCTCTTAATCAAACCGCCTACAACAAATTGATTACGTTTAATTCATTTGAACTCTGGTGGATAGTTGTCTAATTTAAAAGCATCACACATCTCCTTACTGTTATATAAGTTACAATGTGTCTTTGATCAATCTTTATTGAAATTCCTATCTTAAGAATAAATATAACCGATGTTTATTCCTAATCCAGATGACTAAAAATATCTCAAGTGTTAATTCAGCACATACCCTGTGTTTTCGGCAATAGAGAACCATTTTTCTATTGTGTTCTTCCTTTTTCCCTGTTAACTCCATTATCTCCTTCTGTTTAATAGAATTGGAGTACGTTTCAATCCCACCTGCAGAACAAAAATAACTATGTGAAAATATCAAACCTAAAATTAATACTTCACTGCTAAAGCCTAAATGAACTAAAAAAAAAACAAAACAACAGAATAACGCCTCGAAACCCTGTACAGTTTGAATGATAGGTCCATACATGTTACTCATTGATAAACAAACTAAGGAGGGTTGGGATCCTGCTAACATGTTTAACCCCGCCACATGCTGTATGTATGTGCCTGTCCCAAGTCAGGAGCCTGTGATTCAGTGGTTGTCGTTTGTTTAAGTGTTACATATTTGTTTTTCGTTCATGTTTTGTACATAAATTAGACCGTTAGTTTTCTCGTTTGAATTGTTATACATTGTCATTTCGAGGCCTTTTATAGCTGACTATGCGGTATGGGCTTTGCTCATTGTTGAAGGCTGTACGGTGACCTATAGTTGTTAATTTCTGTGGCATTTGGTCTCTAGTGGAGAGTTGTCTCATTGGCAATCATACCACATTTTATTTTTTTATATGAATTTTGATTTTAATTCTAAAATGTATAGATATAACCACCAATGAAATGATATCAGATATATACATATATATCGTGTGTACAATTGTTTCGTAAAAAAACACTCCAAATCTTTAATTTTATAATTGAAGATTTTTTTTCAAAGTTAAGACGCAAACAACGCTTTCAAAAACAGCTTTGGAAAAATTCTCAATGATATTCGAACATGCATATACTGAGAAAAGATATGGGTGTCAACCCATGACAAAAGTGAGTACATAAACTTGAAAAAAAAGGAAAGGACCGGCGCTTCTATTGCTGTTAACCATCTCGGCATCACAGTGATGCCTTCAACACGGAGCTACCCGATTCTGAAGCAAAATCTCAACTAACTTCAAGTTTGAAATGGACCTTTTTTACCAAATGACGGTCACGTGCCACAACTCAGAATTGAAAAAAAAGCGATAAAGTAATGACAAATAATCAATTCAGGCAAACAAACAAATCGGATACTGTAATAAATTGGCGCGATAATCACGCTGAAGTGTGCAAAAATGCAAACATTTCTCAGACAAGTAATGTATACATGTAACAGTAATAGGCATATAGAGATATGTTCTTAATAACTTGATAGGAAAATACGGGACGGCCATTTGATATTCTTGGAAGATTTTTGGGGATGATCAAGTCATTCTTTTTGCTTTTTACTAAGCGCGTTTATTTGATATTGTGTTTGTTTGTTTTTGTTTGGTTTTTTATTTTTTTTTGGGGGGTTGGGGGTCGTTTGAAAAAAAACGTTATTCCCAATTCACCATATAATCATAAGTTTAAGAAAACAGAACAAGTGAAAAACGCATTGGATAGGTAACTTTGATCCTCTAACGACTGTTAAAAAACATAAGTATAAGTGCTTCAGCAATAGATGTACTTACACCTGATCACACCCTCTTCAACAGTTTGATGCTGGCCCTTCACATAAATCAAAACAGCCTCTGACATTGCTTTATTTTCTTCAGAATTGCATCTATGAATATAAGAATATGTTCATCATCAATTTCCTTATTCTGGACCTAAACTAATAGTTCGTTTATTATTACTTTAAACATACTTGTAACAGAAAGAAAAAAAATGTGGACTAGTCTTTCTTGTCCTTTAGATTTGAAAAAAGGATTGTCACTATAGGTGCATTAAGGCTGCATACAGGGGACACTGTTAATTGAAAGACGGGCTATACAGTTCATAAAAGACAGAAACGTATACTTGATTTGATAACAAAATAATTAAAAAAAATAACCAACATAACATTATTCCGGACATTGCTATATTTTTTGTTTGGTTTGGCAACATGTAGGTACCGCGATTCCTTGGACGCAATAGAACGACCATAAACAATCGGTATCAACATCATTGAATGAGGAATCGGATGGTATATGATTATTTTTTAACTTTGAATAAATGTGTCAAGTCTAAGCCAGCAATTTCTATGTTTTCTATAAGGAGTGTGCTCTTTCGTCCCACTGCCCAAGCAAGTTCTTAAAAGGCCTTCAGACGTCAAAGCCATCTCGGACTAGGTATTCGATTGTTGTTATAAGATACATGTAATATTCACTTTAGTACTGTACCGGCTGCAGTTTTTGTGGTCCACTTTAACCTTTTTGTTGTTTTGTTGTGTTTGAATCCGTCACGTACAGATTGCTGTAAAAAGTTTAAAGTAAAAATTATTATATATCGAATGATGAGTAATGTATCGAAAAAAAAACGAAAACAAGTATGTTAAATGATTACACTGTATGCATATATTGATAACTAAATATTTGATTGGTTAAGGCTACTAGTATATTCCAATTGACATTAAATAAAACAACTATAAGAAATGAAATACTTTTATATATGCAGGCACGTGAGTCTCATTTTTACTTTTAGTCTGCTTTCCATTTTCTGTTCTTTTTTCCAAACTTTTCAACATTGAAAGGCATTTTCCAACAAGGGCATTTTGTTTGCCAAACAGTTCTTGTAAAAATGTCCTTTGGTTGTCAAATAACTTCTCAAGTGTCTGAAAATACAAATATTTGGATATATTTAAACTATCATTGGTATTATTAATTCACCAATCATGTGTCAATTTAAAGTATTGCACCGTGGATAAGACTTAAACATAATTATGATGTTTGAAAGTTATCTCAAAAACGAATAGCATGAGATCTTAAAAATAATTCATATGACAATATGCACTTCACTTTTATTGCACACAGGGCAAATAATCTGTGGTACATGTATATTTTGGCTGTAGAGTTTATGTATTCTTAAAAATTTTGATTTCATGTGCGACATCAACCTTGTTACATATATATAAATATAATATATAAAGGGGTTATATTTATAATCGAACGTGCAAAGCTTTCAAATAAAAGAAATGAAATGAAATGTGTATTTCTTTTTTACGCAAAATGGATTATCCATTAGTCAAACTGGATATTTTTTATTATGTGTTTTCGTTATGTACAGTGTTCCTTTTTGCAAGACATTGATCCATACTAGAGTGTTTATATTTGCATGTAAATGTACTTGTACATAAATACAGAACATGCATTGAGAAATAAAAGCCAGCGGCGGCGAACTGCAGTGAAGCTCATTTTACTCTTTTTTGTAAATCTTAACTCCTTAGCTGTCGATGTTCGGCCATAATTTGATTTTGAGAAGATGTCATCTTTTCCTTACCCTGCCATAACTGATTTCTTGTCAGCTTCAATTGAACATTTATACTTATTTCCTTAACAATACAAAGTGATTAAAACGTTTAGCTGATTTTTACAGAGTTATCTCCCTGTAGTGTTAGGTACCACCTTAATCAGTGCATGGGAGTTCTATATTACTTCCTAGGTTGGCTTGTTTACACTCACATACCGAATCATAAAGTATTGTATAAAGAAAAGAAAAAACATTTGAATACAAAATACAATTACTGTCCAAAATTCAATAAGCGTCTTGTATATTTCGCTGTTATACTGTACTTTGGGTCTATGTAATGTTCACATCTTTAATGTTCGTATAACTTCCTATAACAAGTATAATATATTCACAAACAACTTCTTACCTCAAACACATCTATGTAACTACTGACCAATATATAACAGTTCTCACAAGATCATACAATTAACATCTGTACTTAATTAGCTTTATGTTTCAGAATATTTAGATAAACTTATAAATCAGTGTAATTGTAACTCAAATGTGCATCCAAGGAACCGTACAAGCTGTCACATCAATTAAAATGAAAAATCATTCAACTGATAAAAGTGTCCTTATCAAATCTTAGGTGGAAATGACCACGCCACAAAATGATAAAATTATGATATCGTCTCATTCATGCCTATCAATTCCCAATCGTCATTATATTTCATGGAATTATGTTAATTTAATACTTCAATTGGTTGCACAAATATGTTCATAAGCTACCTTAATTCACGAGCTGGAAATACGTGTGGTGTTTTCTTGTTGCACTCTCCCCAGTAAAGGGGTACTGGTTTGTCGGGTATGCGACCGAGGAGTATCTTGTGGCCCTCCACAAGCACCTGACGAAACTGTGACTGGGCTATTTGCTATAACTGGACTCTCAAAATGTGGCCTCCATATCTGTGCTGGACTTAGGCTTCTTCCTTGCTTAGGGACTTCTGAAGTATGTGATGACTCAAGGAAAAAATGCATGCTGGTGTCCCAAATCTCCGGATCCTCATAAGAAGACATCAAAGAGTTGAAAGTTGACATTTTGAGGTATGTGCAAATCGTAGAATTTTTAGTTAGTGTTTAGAGAGTAATTTTTGATATAAGTGAATATGTGTATAACTTATGATCTTTATAGCCAACTTGCAGTTGTTACAACTGCATGCCACATGACCATTAACAGATTTCTCGTATGCAATTTACATTGATATTGGATGACAAAGTTCTTCATCTCTATGTGTATAAGGGACCAAAGCCTCCGTGTTTGACATATTAACAAAAGCACTCCTCCTTTCTAGTTAGTTATACAATAGTAAGTGAATGGGACGGAGAAAATAATTATTTGTAACAATTGTGATAATGGTTCAGAAAGGAACTTCAAAACTTACATTGTGCTACTCATTTACAGATCAAAGTAAACATATATATGGGCTAACATATTCGTATACATTACATGAACAATATTGTTTAATTACCAGTTCAAGAAAATCTTTCAATATTATCATGTATATATATATGACGGTTAAAAAAGAGACTGATTTATTATGATACATGTTTTTATCATTCAAATACATTTGATATTTTATGATCATTGTCCTTTATCTATCTTTCAGTAAATTAAGGTCGCATATTCAAAAGTGTGTAACCATCTCCCTTTATTCATTTGATTACATGTACAATAATCAAGTTAAAAAATAAAAAAAAAAAAAAATCATTTCACAGTAAAAATTGTAACAGATGATTTAATAAACTATTTAAGGAAACGAGTTTTTCCCTAAAAAAAAATTCTGATCCCCACTATTCCAATTTTTTTATACGACCACACAAAATTTGCGTTCGTATTTTGCTAACACGTCGTTGTCGGCGGCGGCGGCGGCGTCCGTAGACAGATTTGTTTCAGGACAATAACTTTAGTTTAAGTGTATGGATCTCTATGAAATTTTACCAAAAGGTTCAATACCACAAAAGGAAGATTGGGATTGATTTTTGGGGTGATGGGCCCAACTGTTTAGGAATAAGATTTTATTATTTAATTTTATTTCGGGGGGGGGGGGGGGTTTCTTTAAGATTTTCCATATTTCATTTTGTTTTTCATTCTTTAGGGGCGGGGGGGGGGGGGGCAAATGTTGTTGGGGTTTGTTTTTTTGGGAGGGGGTGATTATTTATTTTTTTTTTTATTCTTTAAAATTGAGAATGGAAATGGGGAATACGAGAAAGAGACACCAACCCGACCAACGAGCATAAAACAGCCCAAGGCTGACACAACGAGAAAATCCCGCACCCGGAGGCGGCCTTCAGCTGGCCCCTTAACAAAAAAAGTGTACTAGTGTAGTGAAAATGGACGTCACACTAAACTCCGAAACATATAAATGAACTAAAATTTTAAAAACATGTAAGACTAACAAAGTCCAGAGGCTCCTGACCTAGGACAGGCGCAAAAATGCGACGGGGTTAAACATGTTTGTGAGATCTTAACCCTCCCATATACCTCTAGCCTATGTAGAATAAATAAACACATGTAGTAATACTACATTAAAACTCAGTTCAAAAGAAGTCCGAGTCCGATGTTAGAATAGGTAACAGAACTAAGTAAAATGACAATAATACATAAATTAACAAGAGACTACTAGCAGTTACGGACATGCCAGCTCCAGACCTCAGTTAAACTGATTGTTTGTATATTGTCAAAAAACAGACTTACTAAGTATTGCGCAACAGCACAGTGTGTTGCACAACAGCAAGAATTTTCAATTGAAAATAAATTCAACCTTTTGTGACAAAAATGTTTTTTATGATTTAGAGAATATTTGTAATTCAGTGTTTCAAACTTCATTGAAAATCATCCCTTTATCCTCGGTTGCTAATAGACGCTTTAATTTAGACAGTTGTTGCTGTAGGGTGCCGATCTCTTCGAGGTCCGCGCTCCTAGTATATATAGTGGGTAGCTACCAGGTACTTGGTCGTCATTTGCGTGTCGGACCGTTGCAGAAGAAAGATGGCATTTGACATGAATGAAACTGGCGAAAATAGAAAACTCTCTAAATACACTTTTTCTCACATTATTACTTACTTATCAGAATTATAGCCTTAAAGAAATCACTGCATAAACTCTAAGTTTTCTTTTACTGTTCATGTGATACCCCCTCCCCTGTTTCAATTTTTTAAAGACTTTGAAAACAAGATTTTAATTATTGCCAGCTTACCTTATTTGCATGTTTTCTGACCTGAAATGCCTAGAACCTGTTTAAAACTGTTCTGATAACATATTGAAAGCATTTCAGAATACTGCAAATGTTATGTTTAGCAGTCAATCATTCCAACATTCAAGATTATATAAAGTATCAAATCCTGCCTGTGTCTCCAGTCCACATTTTACTGTATGCCTATTTGTCAATGAAAGTTCACAATTTCTGCCTCAAATGGTCAGTTTAGAATTCTCGTCACAACAGTATCATCTCTAACCATATATCTGACATAATTTAGCTAATATATGAGCTAGAAGTGTTAAAACAAAGCCATATTTGCAATAGTTGTATGTATGCAGATACCAGTCTGATGTATAAATTCACTTAAAATTTTATAGAAATGACTGTTAACATCTAATTTTTGTATAACTTCCAAGCACAGTTATTGTTTTCTATATAAAGACCTTTAAAATCATAAAATCATAGCATTCACAAGTTAAATTATTTGTTTTATGACCCAGGGGGTAGGCAATTTTCTCTGTTTTTTTGTCCCTGGGGCCTCAAATTTCTAAAATTATTCTGCTGTTTCTAGCAATATGGAATATTTAGTACATATTCAGGATAGAACACACTATTGTAAGTTTTGTATTTCTAGCTTGAATTTTTTATGCCGCAGTGACAAAAAAGCAGATTTAGGCGTTACGGCTTACTTTTGGGTTATCGACAGGACAAAAACACCCCACCGATAATATTCAGGAAGGATCTATGAGTTTCAATGACTGTGAAGAGTAAATATAAGCACTTCTAAACAATTTAACTTACATATATGCATATATTATGAATTTATTTTGCATTCAGGGCTTTAAGTAAACTATGCATACTGTAAACTGTGAATTTATGCTGAATCATCATAGTCCCAGGATTTTCTCAATCTTCATGACATATTTATAAAACTTCATATTTGAGTTAATTTCTTTAAAATCTGTGAGATAAACCAAGTTTGGTTAAATTCTGTATGTTCTCTTTTTTCACCCAATATAGGTTGCATTTCTGTAAATATTGACAATGCAATTTCCCATAGGAACTCCTTTTACGGCTAAAACTGTACCACTTTTACTATGAAGTTTTGAAAAAAATCATATCCTAGAATGGAAAGTTCATATGCACTACAATTTTTTTCAAAGGTCAAAATATAGGGCTGTGCGGCATATTTTCAACGTTTATATGCCCCGACTTCTAAGAGTTTAAACTAACACTAAATTTCTTAACTATCCCTACCTTGACTGTAGGATTACCACAGATTTCTATATAGACAATATGCATATGTATATTTACTGGTTACATTCCCAAGCTATGTCTCTATGAGATGAAACCTAGAGATCATAACTGGGAACCAGTATGTAAACAAAATTAATTATCTATGAATAATCTATGTCTCCCCAAAAGAGGCGTGGTTTAAGAAACAGCTGTATTTACAAAGTGCAACATATAATGCGAAACAATTTAAACGATCGAAGAGCACCAACTGCCTAGATATGTTATAACAAAAAAAAAAAAAAAAATAATATGACAGACAGCAACTATTCGGGTCCCTGAAAATGATTTTTCTTCCACTGAGAAACTTGAATTTACAGGTCTCTGAATCTATGACCATAAAACAGAGGAGAAATGTGTTTAAGAAAAATAAGCACTATGAGCTTTCGATTGACTCAGACATTTCAGATTAAAAAAAATGTTTGGGTGAAAAACATTAACCTTGATTGCATTTTAAATGAATAGAAGCATACCAAAACAAAAGATCAAAAGAATAAAGGACCAGCTTATAAAAATCTTTGCTTTCTATACTGTGCTAGTAAAGAAAACAAAAAGATTTTATAGCACTGTCCATGTTTTTAAAAGGTAATATTCAATTTTAAAACTATTTAGATAGTTTAGAGGATAATAATATTAATTTAGTTTTATGTTTTATGTCGTAAATGTAATTAGATACCCTGTATTTATCACGCTTTCCCATTGAATAAGGCAGAATTGTTGAAAGACTCCCGCCGATCTAAATTATAGAAATATATCATTTTGCATTAATCAATTGTCTTAAGGTATACAATATATACACCTAGCTTCGCGGAATTACGCCCTTGTTGTATATCAAATAACTTTAGTGGTGTATGTATGCTCTTTTAGTATTTACAGTTACGTGTGCTTGTTCATGAAAGAATTTCTCATATCTATACATCGTCAAAATTTAATCATTTTCTTATTTTCTTAAAGATATTGTTTTGTATATTGCTCTTTCATACTATTTAGTACTGCTAGGTTTTCTTACATATATTTCGATGTACCCCATGCTGTTTATTATTTATTGAGTTGTTTTATATACATTTTTATTGTGTAAGTATTGGTCTTTTGTTGGGCAATGTATGAAAAATAGATGCAGGCAAAACCCGCTCGTAATTATAATTTATGTAAGTTATTGACTGCTTCCGGCATGGCTTCAAGACATATTTTAGCGGCGATCGATGTCTTTCAAAATACTGTACTTTTTTGTATCCCTGGTGCTTTCGACTGGAGAATCGTCGTACACAATCATCGCCCAAGTTGGCACTCCCCGGCGGGTTGGGATTAAGGGGTGAACTATGGTTAATGCTGGACGCTAGTGGCCGTCTTGGCCTTGTAGTGTAAAAGTGAATCGTTCATTCTTGAAGATCCTACAGCGACTGTCAAGATGAAGAACAGGAATAAAAGCCATGTTCGTGATAATTTGCATAAAGTGCTATTATGTCCCATGCACATTTACTCTTTATCACTGCTGCATGTGTTATATAAATGCAAACATGACATGTAATTCAGAAATGTTGATATACTGCACAACATGCCCTAACTGCAAAGAGAACTATGTTGGATGAACGGGGAATAATATTTGCAAATGAGTCCGGTATCACAAGCAGCAAATCCGACAAGCGGAATATAAAAAAAAATTAGTTAACACTTACAAACTTGCACTGGTCGAGTTCTTCCCGTTTTTCAAGTACATTAAAAAAATAGACTCAAAATTAAAGAGTAAAGAAAGGAATTAGAGGAGAAAAAAATCATTAAAATATTTGCCTCCAAATTAAAATATGTATTGTTCTTCCCTCTGTCGGATTTACCGAAAATTTAACTTGAATACAAATGTCACGGGTCACATAAACCCTGTCTAATAATAAACAGACCTCGCACGATCTGGTCGGGGGCGAAAACGTAGGAGGGGGGGGGGGCGCTTACTTCATTTATTAATTAATTAATGAGGGTGCCGCTACGGTTCTACTGCCCAACCTTTAACATATAATTCAGATTGTAAAAAATTTGTGTTTCGTGTGGAGAATGTGTACTAGGGAGACGTAGGAATACAAATGTGTCGAAAAAGGGAATGTTGTGGACAAAGACATTTCAATTATGAAGTAATTTTATTATAATAAAACAATTGATTTTATCATATATATTTTTGATAGTTTCTACCACCAATTCTCATATTTTTAAGCTGCAAAATGTGACATATTCCATAGGCACGTCCTATCACCTTGTATATGAATATAGGAAGTGCTCTCCTCACGAAACAAACACTGAGAACGAAAAGAAGCTTAATAAATCTAACTGTTAGAGATGATCAAGGACTTCTGCCACTTATAGACAATTTTATAACAACCCTGGCATGATGTACAGCCAAACACAACCGACGACAAATATTTTATTGGAACACACTAGATTACATAACTTAAAGATATATATGATATCTACGGTTTTTTTAAATCGATAAATAATTATGAATTACCCGTACTGTATAGAGAATGATGGAATACGAAAAAAGAAGACAAAATAAATGCATTGTTTGATCATTCATGGTATGGGAGATAACAACACTTTCGTATATTATTGACAAAAAAGAGTTACACCCCATATTAGTATACGTTTAATATATTTTAAAACCCGTAATATTACGATATTTTTGAAAAACCTTACACAGTGCATGCAGTGTTATGGAGTAAGATATGCTTCAAAAAGTTCATTAATAGATTTGGTAATATGCATGATTATGCTAAATATCATCAAATAGAATAAAACGTCAAAATATATTAAGTTCATTATAAATCAAAACTGATTGTTTCTCAAAAAAAAATTCTATTTGTTAAATGTATTGTTCTATGTACTTCGCGAAACAAAAGAGGGACGAAAGATACCAGAGGGACAGTCAAACTCATAGATCGAAAACAAACTGACAACGCCATGGCCAAAAATAAAAAGACAAACAGACAAATAATAGTACAGATGACACAACATAGAAAACCAAAGACTAAGCAACACGAACCCCACCAAGAACTGGGGGTGATCTCAGGTGCTTCGGAAGGGTAAGCTGATCCTGCTCCACATGTGGCATCCGTCGTGTTGCTTATGTTATTACAAACCCGTTAATAAGTCTAATTCGGTAAGTCACGTTCTTGGATAAGGGGACGGGATTGTAGTTACGACATTTGGAAAAAATCAGCTAT
Source organism: Mytilus californianus (assembly GCF_021869535.1). Lineage (NCBI taxonomy): Eukaryota > Metazoa > Mollusca > Bivalvia > Mytilida > Mytilidae > Mytilus > Mytilus californianus. The sequence continues at coordinate 60,760,306 of NW_026262734.1, forward strand.
CATCTTTGAAACGGATATTCAATAACGGTCAACAAACTCGTGGTGAAGTTGAAATCATCCCTTCGTAAATCTTACGGACGCCATCTTGAGTTGATTGACCGTAATGGAATATCTGCTTCACAGATTACGACCGATACGTTTTAATTGTCGTAACTAGAATTTCGTACCCTTCCCACCGAATGTGACCAAAATAATTAGACATATCACCGGGTTTGTACTTACATGAACAACACGACGGATGCCACATGTGGAGCAGGATCCGCTTACCTTTGCGGAGCACCTGAGATACCCTCAGTTTTTGGTGGGGTTCGTATTGTTCAGACTTTGGTTTTCTATGTTGTTTTGTGTACTATCGTTTGTCTGTCCTTTCCTTTTTTAGCCATGTCGTTGTCAGTAGATTTAAGAAAATGTGGTATGAGTGCCAATGAGACAATTCTCCATCGAAGTCACAATTTGTAAAAGTAAACCATTATAGGTCAAAGTACGGCCTTCAACACGAAGCAATGGCTCACACCGAACAGCAAGCTATAAAGGGCCCTAAAATGACTAGTGTAAAACCATTTAAACAGGAAAACCAACGGTCTAACCTTTATAAAAAACAAAACGAAAAACGAGAAACACTTATGAACCACATCAACAAACGACAACCACAGAACAGCAGGTTCCTGACTTAGAACAGGTGCAAACAAATGCAGCGGGTTTTATTTTCGACTTTTATTTTCGAGTTTGAATGGCCCTTTGGGATCCTTCGCCTCTCTATTAAACAACCAATTAACAGTTGCATCGGAAAATCAATGCGAAATATTAAGTGGCATTCTACTATTTAAAAAAACACACACCATATATCCACTCTTGAAAATGATCTTTGCTTACATCCACTTCATTTGAACTTTGGTGGATAGATGTATCAACAGCAATCATGCCACATCTACTTATTTTTTATATTTTATGGTTAGATACGTCAATTTGTAATTGTTTGAAATCAATTACATTACAAATGATATTTGAAAACCCAAGGTATAATAGTTTATTGAATAATGTATTTAGAAAAAACAAACAACGAATTTTTGAACGGACTAAAACATTTTACAACCTTTACCACCTATGGGAATAAATAATGAAATCCACTTGTTTGAACCTATGACGTCATTTTACACATACACAATTGACTAGATGGAATATATACATATTTGTTTTAACCTATGACAACATTTTACAAATACACAGTTGAGTAGATGGAATATATACTTGGTATACGCCAGTTGAGGACCCCTCCAGGTGCGGGATTTTCTCGCTAGGCTGTTTTCTGCTCTATGGTCGGGTTGTTGTCTCTTTGACACTTTCTCCAATTTCACTGACTTACAAACCGTCAAAAACGTAAGAAAAGTATACAGAAAAGCACTTGCCGAAGTCTAATTCCCCTCAAATGGACGAGTCTAAATATATTCAACCTAAATGATAGTTGAACAGTACTCACACTGATAAATACAAAATAACAGTTACAAAAATCATTTGAAACGGACCGATTAAATTGTACTAAATTATTTAACTATTCAATTATTATAAATGTTGTAGCTTTGAATTAACACCATAGGATAGTTTTATAAGATTTAGGGGTATAATTATATTTTTGACTTCCAACTTTTTAAAATAACGATTTTTTAAATATTATAAATGAGTAAATTAAAACCCTATACAAACTTCTCTTACAACTGACCAGTGAATGGTCTGCACAAGAACTTCTCTTTATATATATTTGATTTTTTTTAAACTGTCAGTAATTATGAAATAGATTCGTAAAGACCAGTCTATATGAAAACAGTAAGTAAACCTCTTCCAACAATGAGTTATTTAAAGTTAAAACAGCTTGTAACACAACTTCTAATCGGACAGACCTAGATGCATAAGGTCCTTCAGAATATCCAGGTAAATGTTCATTTTGGTTTTGATTATGCAATTCACCTATAGTACCTGACATGCAAATGCAAAAGAAATTAGTGTTGTCTGTTAAGTCCAATTAATTAATAATACTGTTTAAATTTAAATAAAGTTAAAACTGGAAACGAGGAATGTGTCAAAGAGACAACAACCCGACCAAAGAGCAAAAACAGCAAAAGGCCTCCAATGGGTCTTCAACACAGCGAGAAAATCCCGCACCCGGAGTCGGGCTTCAGCTGGCTCCTAAAAAAAATGTGTACTAGTTCAGCGAAAATGGACGTTACACTAAACTCAGAAACATATAAATGAACCAAAATTAAAAAAATATTCAAGACTAACAAAGGACAAAGGCCCATGACTTGGGACAGGCGCATATGGGTTAACCATATTTTGTGAGATCTCAACCTTCCCTATACATCTAGCCAATGTAGAATAAACAAACATACAGGAATGCGCCTAGTAAAACTCAGTTTAAATGATGTTAGAATAGGTAACAGAAAAAAACTACGCAAATTACAATGATACATAAATTAACAAAGGACTACTAGAAGCTACTGACATGCCAGCTCCAGACCTCAAGTAAACTGAAAATAAAAAAAAAAAACTATGCCTGTAAACTCAAATGAAGAAAATCGTGTTGAAACAGCTTAAATGTATCACCTTCGGAATCAAGTAATGCAGTTTTGAGTGGCTCGATCAAAACGTGTATAAATGAAATATTTTTGATTGATCAGCATTCTTAAATTGAAATTCAATGTATTACATGAAACAAACAGCTTTATTCTAATCATCTGTCATTCACTTTACACGTCTAAATGAAGCATAAACTCTTAAAAAAAACTTTCTTTCGCAGATTTATAATTGCCTGATATAATCATATATCATGTATATGATAGATCGTAAAAAAAAAACAATAGATAAGAACCATAGTAAAAAAAAAATTAAAAATATTAGATAATAGTGGTCACTAATGTAGTAAATTGGAAAAAAAGGGCACAGATATTTAGCGTTGCAATAGCTGGGCACATCAGCCCCCCTCAAAGAATTGGTAGTAGATTTTTTTATTAGCAGAGATCATTGATGCATGAAATCTGCTCTGAAGTCGGCCCACCGATATTTAGGCGTAGTTTTCGATACTAAATACCATTTAACGTACTAGTTTCTAATTAAGGTAAGATACTTTAAGCCCGCTTTAGTAACTGTGATAATTCTATGAAACAGTATTGTTTATTGTAATTGAGTTTTTTGGTATGAGATTTATACAATCAATCGTCTGGATGGTCTCTTTGGGGGTGTGTTCGCCTTGAAAGCGAGAGGTCGTTGGTTCTAATCCCGACGGGTTCAAAAACATACGTTAAAATCGCTATTTGCTGTTTCGACACTAAACACGCGGCATCTAGGAGTGAGAGCAAAGACTGATCGGCTCGGAGTCAGAAATCTGTCCAGGTAAGGTGACTTTTAATCCTGCAAACTGTTACCTTGTGAACTAACACGTTAAAAATCCGACTCAGAGTCTAATGCAACGCAGGGTTAATATTCATATCATATTTACATGTTCTCGTCCTGAATAAGCTTTTAATTTGCCACTGGACGTTAAGCTGCCATTCATTTTACCGTATATAGTAAAGTATTTTTCTTCTACTGGTTTATATTACACCTTCTTTGATTTCCCCTGAATGAAATTAAAAAAAAGGGATATTTTTTAACCACACACAATGTTCTTGTGTCTACTGGGATATCTTTGACGGTAAATAATATTAAGTTAACTCCTTATTGTTTAGTCATAGGACAGTTTTCAGCTTATTATTCTGTATATGCATCTTTCTATTACAAAAGACTGTATGTTGACTCTAAATGTTTTTATTTGTCTTCGTCGTTTGGTTGCTGTCGCATAAATGTATACACTTATCTCCTTTATTCAAAACCAAAGGATTGACATCTCTGGACTTCTACCGTCCGACAGTAAACTTTTGCTAGAGGTGTGCGTCCGGTTGGCTGTGCGGATGTATAAATACGCAGCTACGTCTCGTCGAAATAGAAATGGCGTATACCTAATGCCTCGTGTAGTGAGAGTTTCACGCTATCTACACGTTAAAGAACCATTTGAATAACTGTATGAGTGTGAAATATGATTTACATACACGTTAAATGATTTAAATCTTTAAACGACAACAAAGGTCAGCTAAATCTTCAAATAAGTCACATGTCTGCATGATTTTAACACATTTTTTTCGCCTTTTGCAAAGACAATTGTAGATGAAGAAAAAATTCAAATAACATAAAAGATCAGTAAGCCAATATCTACAAATAAATACACGCTTAAATAAGTTAAATCCTTAGTTATATAAAGTGTTGCCATTAAAATAATTTTTTTATCCAGTTTTGCTTTTATGAAAAGTATATCAGATAAAAAAAATCTTGAAACAGCAAATGTTGTCACCTAGACACGACTGCCATCGTTGTTCGCTTCAATAAATGAGTTATTACAACTAAATGAAGATTCTTTTCTGTTCTACTCTCCACCCCGTAGTTTGGCTGGAAAGGATACAATGTAACCCCTGATGTGGACTACGTTATTTAATATATATATATATAAATAAAAAAAAAAAAAAATGGAAAGAGACAAATGAGGAAAGAAATGGTAAAACTTACGTTTATTGCAGATCTTATTGCTATTGGGAAAACTATCTAAAATAAAATTATAAAAATCATAAAACATTCAATGTCCTAACACTTTTTAATGATGGTTCCATTCTTGATCTTCAAATACCAGATTATAAATCAATTCCATTGTCGGTCGCCCTTTTACCATTCGACATTTTTATTTTAGCATTCGGGTACAATTGAACTCCGAACTGAAATTACCGTTTACTGAGTTGTATATTATATTCAGCTGAATGTTAAGTTATCATGATAAACCTTTTTAATATTTTCGATAAAAAGGAATCGATCCTTTTGATTTTAGTTTACAAAAAATATTTAACGTATTTTTCATATGTATGATCCCCTAGTATAAACGTCGGTTAACCTATCCGTGTAAATGCAAATTCAAAAAATTCAGGTCTACTGAAACCCTCGCATAAAAATCAAATATAAAATCAAATATCTAGAACTTGGAAAACTGTTTCAGATAATTTTGAACAGAAGACTAATGATTATACACCACTAAATGAAGCTGATTTATAGATTGTTCCCTTAACGTCCAGTGGCAAATATATCATGCATATTCATGACGAGATGCAAAGTGAGTCGACCTGAAACGTAGCGTTGACCAGAGGTTAAATGTATGGTCGTACTAGAAAAAAAGTGTCATGATCAAAATCGTAAGTTAAACTATTATCCCTCCCCTTTTTTTGTTTCTCCACGGTAGACAAATGCCAAAACAAAACGGAATGAATTTACAAGCAATAACGGCAACTATAAGTAAATAAGATATGCACATATTTTGTAAATAAATTCCTATTGTAGCTAAAAAATATTTCCCGTTTGCAGACAGGATTGTATTTCCACTCAAATGTCTGATTATTAACCGGAGATAATCAACTAAAGGCACTTTATTTCTCTGAAATTGTAAATTATGGTATTTCGCTGGCCGTTTTTTCACAGATTCTATTTTGGACCCCCTGGTTCTAAGGGGCGTATCTAATTAGTCATGCCCGATTAACTTTTATAAATGGAACCTCAACCTAAAGACCTACACCGGGTTGATAAGTTCGAGGTACAATAAGTAAACAAAAGAGGTATCTTAGATAATTATTTTGCGTTGAATAACAATGGAAAATGCATGTACAGGTTTATAAAAGATTTCAATATTGATGAAGAAGAATATTTGATTTTGACAAACCTTTTACTAAGAAAAAATTCACTTAAAAAACTAAAAAACATATTGTTCAAGAAAGGTATTATGAAATCACTCTTAAAAAACTTTCAAATAAAGATAACAGTTCAAAACATTACCTTTATAGTAAACTGATAAATAAAATTAAATTGGAAGACAAATTGCACACTCTATCAAATTTTAAATGTCATAAACTTTTAACAAAATCTGTACAAGTGACCATAACTTGAAAATGAAATAGGTCGATACAAGACAATTCCAAGAGAACATAGACTACGTAAAGTGTGTTAAATTTTAGATGACGAGGAACACTTCTTCCTTCATTGCCAAATCATCAGTAATATTAGAAATCCCCTTATAAATGCAAGTAAAACCCATCTTCCTAATTTAAACCAGCTTGACTAAAAAACTAAGCTTAAAATTATATTAGATCCCAATAGATATTTTGTATAATGTTGTGGGCTATAGAAAGGAATATATGGAGTTGCCGAAATGAGGTCCACATTGGGCAATTATCTATATACTTATATATTATTAATTTGACATTTCACTGTAGATGTGAATTTTGAACATTGTAATGTATTTTCAGTAATGTTTGAAGCCATAGTATTTGTAAATCGACAACCTAACACAAAGTTGAAGGGCTGAGATATTACCGATGATTCAAAGTTGCATAATCTTATGAAGTTGAATGCGACCAATTCGTATATAAATCTTAATAATACAGATTTGATATGCGGAATTTTATTAAGTGTAGGAAGACTAATTATACAAATTGATTATACGTATAATGTGTATCTATTGGAGATTTGTAACGTACATCATGATTATACAATTAATTATATATGTTAATTGTCAGTCAACACGCTACATTTATTACTTGTAGAAAAATTTAATTACGATAAAATATTTCATTTTAAAAAAGGAAGATAGAAATACCAACTCATTAATTCTATATAGCACATTCATACTTATTCCACGGTTTACTGATCATAAAGATATTTGTTAATAAAGGCAACATTTGCTTGGAAACAACGAAACTGCCTTGTCGCAGATATGAGTCTTTTAAATATACTGCCGATTCTCTATTTGTTTACTTTTTCAGCATGTCATTCTGAAATTCGAATTGGAACATTTATTGAACATTTTTATCGAAATTCACAAGTTATAATAGCTTACAATAATATGGGATTGAATATGTGTGGTCGTCATTGCTTACACCAAAAATCCTGTACAGCTGTAAATTATAACTCGGTATCTCTCTTGTGTGAATTGTTAGCCGAAACTAGAACGGACCTAACCGAAACAATTCATGAGTTAAGGTATTCAGCAGTTGAATCATGGTCATCGGTAAGTTTGGTAACCTATTCATTTTCTTTTTATCTTGATTATCGTTTCTTGATGCTGCGTTTAAGATAATAAAACTTTACTTACTGTAAGTCGCATCAATTGGCAATGTGCCAGTGAAATTTTCTATCGGAGGCGCTATGATTACCTAATGATAGAAACTAAGAATATATTTGACAAATGTTAAAAGAGGAAAATACCATTGCAATAAAGTTACATTTGAATTTAAACTATTTTGTTTTATTGAGGTTCTTTTTCTGTACAACATCCGGTAATGTAGCCTTGTGAGACAAAATGAGAAAGAAAAATAAGAAAGTTTGGTCATTTTTAATTTTCTGTTGGTCTTTCAACACAAATAAGCTTAAGAAAATCTGAAGACGAATGAGCATTGGTTTATGCGATTTCAGAAAATGCTATTTTATAATCATTAATAGAGACATGCACGTGCTTTTAAACAAGCGCTAATTTACACTGGTTATGATAATTGGATTTATTTATATCGTGAAAAATGTTTGCATCACACCTTTTGCTACATTTGTCACTTCTGATGAAGCAGGATTTGTTCTTTTTTAATTGTTTGGCGAAGCAATGACACTATATTAGTAATATATAAAGAAGATAATATTCTGACAATTTTAGAAAATGAAACAAACGAATGAATTACTACACACCCTCTAAAAATTCGAAGGGACCATTGTCCTTAGCGTGGATCGTGCATTGTCCAATCTGTATTTTTTTACCATTCGTGCACTCATTGTTCATAGTTCTGATTGTTTTCTGGGCAATATCCGCTCATGTTGTTCCCATTCTTAAATGTGTCACCTACGGTCACTGAATAAAGGCTGTTGATTTGTGAAAGGCATCTACATGAACATTATGTTGCGAGGTGAACAATATTTGTCTACCTTCATCCTTCTCTTAATCTCTAACCTGGAACAATGTTGTTACATCACATCATAAGACAGAGGGAAATTGCTTGATGAGAAATTGGCATAAGCACAACAAAAAAAAAAAACTAATATAAAAATTAGCTCTTAGAGTACTAAACACAAATTATAAATAAGTCTTGTTCTTCCAGATAAAAATTTGCCCATGCCACAGGAGATATTTTATGTAAAAAACGCAATATACAAATTTGTCTAGCATACATGAAATGAATGTGGATTGCGGATTAGAAAATGTAATGTGAAACTTAATTTTCAATGCTGCTTTGAATATCGATTTTAACTTAAGCTTAATGAAATTATTCAAAATGTGTCATCAGTGACAAGTTCATATTTGCGAATATTACAAAAAAACCATCTAAATGAGTTGAAAATAATAAATGTAATTAATCTCAAGAATTAAAGCATATTATATTAATTGTCATTATCTGACATAAGTGGCCAGGTGAGATCATCTTAAGTTAGCATCTTATTGGTTAATGTCTTGTTACATTTTTTTATTGATTTTGCAACTCGAAAGGATTATCAGAATTTTGTACCACTTGAGGTACTGATCCAACCAATTATATAATCAGTGTAATTTGTTTTTTTCTTATGCAATTAGCTTATATATGTGCATATTTATCTGTTTAGTTATTATTAGTTTATATGTAATACTTGTATAAGAAAAAAGTAAAATAACAAAATTACCGAGCTCCAAAGAAAATTCAAAAAGGAAAGTACTTTTGTCAGATTGCAAAATTAAAAGCTCCAATACATCAAACGAATGGAAAAGAACAGTTTTATTCCTGACTTGGTACAGGCATTTCCTTATGTAGAAAATGGGGGATAAAACCTAGTTTTATAGCTAGTTGAAACCTATCACCTGACAGTCGCATATAATCCCATTATATTGACAACAATGTGTGAGCAGATACACCTTGAGAGCCCGAATGGATGTATCTAATTTACAAAAAGATATTATTGTCAATGCAGAATTGTAGTTTTCAATAATTTAGGAGGGGGTCTTTCAGCGATTTGTCCATATGTTATTGAAAAGCATCATAAATTGAGAATTTCCAATTTATCAAGATCTCGGTGTAAATGATAATAGAGACAGGTTTGAAATAGCAAAATGTACGAAAATACTGTAAAAATAAGTTGTAAAGAGGTTGAGTCATAAAATCGGTACAAAGAACATAACACAAAAGAAAAAAAAAAAGAAAAAAAAAGACCAAAAACAAAACATGAAAGTACCGATGTAAAAAGCACTGGCATTTATCTAGCTATAAAACCAGGTTTGACCCACCATATTCTTCAGAACATGAATGTACCAAAAAAACAAAAACAAAAAAGTGGCATGCACATTTTTCAGAGTTATATAGACTATTTTGACTTTCGAGTTGAAGCGTCAATCAACATTTGAACCTGCTCTGTATAAAAAATAAATGTGTTTGTAAACTTTAACATTTGTGTCTGATCATCGTGGTTATTAACTGTAAGTAACATCTATATTGATCATCTGTATATATAATGCTTTTTTTAAGTGTTTCATATATTGAAATAACCATATATCTGTAATTTAGACTGATGATTCTTGTTACCCTAATCCCTGTTATGGAAACGAAAGATGTGTAAAAACAAAAACAGAAGCGTATCACTGCTTAACAATCTGTAAGTTTATTTACGAAATACTTCATTTTTTTTTATGAATTTCCAAAAAGAATAAGAAAATCAGTCAATCAAATTTCCCCAGAATATCCCAATGTTTACTCCCCCTCTTCTCCCACCTGACTCCCACATCCCTCCCCCGTGGTCTCCGCTTCCCGATTCTTCATTCCCATGCTCTTTTACCCCCGTCCACCTCCTCATATATATCAATACTGAAGTTCTTCAAAACGTACATTAGATCAACATGAAACAAGTTTAATTTCAACATCTTTTTCTACGCTACATCGAATTACTTTTAAGGATGTCGGCTCCTCTAGTTATGTAGTTTGCCTGCTAACCCCTACTTTTTTTTATTCATAATTTGATTACATATAGATTAAGGATGTTCGCTCCTCTGTTTCAAAATAACAAGCTTTTTAACAGACTGTTAAAAATTGATATTATATAAATAACGGAACTTGAAAAGCAGAAAAAAATTATAGGTCCATGTCCTTGTTGTTGAGATATTATCAATTGAGAATTTGGCGGGAAATAATTCTCTCTTGATTTTTTTATACATTTAACATTGGTTCCTTTTTTCTTTCATAAACGATGAAAAAAACACAAGGATTTTATAAATTTTTCAGATGACATTTTAAACTATGTGTAATCAAATTATTGAAAAAAAAGTAGGGGTTAATGGGCAAAATTTTTTAAAGGCACTACATGGACAAAACCAGAGGATTACGAACATCTGACAAAATTTCAAAAACCCAGAGGAGCGAACATCCTTAATTAACATGCCATCTTTGAAAATCATATAAAATCCTTGTTATTTTTTGTAAATGTATTAACAATCTAGGGAGAATCATTTCCCGTCATATTTTCAATGGCTGATATCTCATAAACAAGCACATGGATCCTTCATTTGTTCTGATTCTTTAGTTTCTTTTATTCATATACTATCAATTTATAACAGTCTTATAAAGAGCTTGTTATTTTGAAACAGAGTAGCGAACATCCTTTACTCTATTCAATGTTGGATATTGTCATTCACACAACTAAATAATATATAAGTGTGTGAAAGTGTATTAGAGATTTCCAATAAAATGACTTTACTCGGCATAACCGACCTAACTCAACGTATATCGTCCTATTGCATCAAAGCATGACGGAGGGGATCATACACTGCATGCATGTTTTGCTCTTTGAACACGCATTTTTTGCTGATATAGACTTAATGTAAAAATCAACCCCAACTACTTTTTTTAATCTTTAAATATTTTGTTATTAAATTTTTAATGATTTTATTGACAAAAATATCTTAATGGAATAAGTAAGCTAGCAACTTGTAATCAAATACACCCATCGTTTCTTGTCATTTCACTTGACCCATATTTCAGTTCTTCTCAACATATGAATTTTAAAAACTACCAAGTAAACATTTAGCATGAAAATAGTAATAATGCATGGGACAAGGTTTTGATCATGTATACCTAAACGTGCATTCGCAGATACAGGGGTAGAGGGAGTACTCCCCCTTTCAATCGCCAAATAATTTTGAACATCTCACATTTTCCACGTTATCTATACAAATGTTTAGTATAAAATCGTCCAATATGTTTTCGCGTTACTTCGCTCGGCAGTATAAATTCAATTATCGAGAACTACGCCCTCTTTCAAATATCTTTGATCCGGCCATAATCACAAATTGTAAAGCACCAAAAAAAAAAAATTAAATGATTGTCGTTTGACTTTGATAAATACGTTTTAAAAACAACAATGTTTGAACATTACACATCTTGCACGAGATTAAAAAGTTTAAGACTACATACTGAATTACTGGATTTAGAGCTCACTTAACACGGAAATGTGCTACTGGTGTGTAATCTAATGGACACATATTCTTGTTTCTGATGTTTCTTTTAATATAAATATTCATTTATTTAGTTATATATAATCCCACTAACAAATAAACATGTATCTTTTACTGATAAATTATCATTACATTTTATAGAAACTACATATAATCTGCTATACAGTTATGAACACTAATGGTCCTACAGACACTCTGTACTTTTGACATGACACAAGGTCTTGCTTTTCTAGAGTGTTTATGTACTTTTTTAATTTGTTATATGTACAAAAAAGAAGATGTAGTATGATTGCCAATGAGACAATCGTCACAAGAGACCAAATGACACAGACATTTACAACTATAGGCCACCGTACGACCTTCAACAATGAGCAAAGCCCATACCGAATAGTCAGCTATAAGAGGCCACAAAATGACAAATGTAAAACAACAAAAACGATAAAACTAACGACCTAATTAATGTACAAAAAAATGAACGAAAGCACAGCAACAAATGATAACCACTGAATTACAGGCTCCTTACTTGGGACAGTCACCGCCATACATAATGTGGCGGAGTTAAACATTTTAACGGGCCCACTTACCTGGGATAGTGGTGTAACAGTACGAAATAATTGATTTATATTCTAGACTGGATAATTATTCTGTATTTAGTAGTTGTAGTTGTTTTTTAGATAGTGTTCAGTAGCTGTGAATACTCTAAGATCGGTACATGGAGTTTATTTTGAAATACTAGTTTTTGTGCTTCGTTTTAGTCGGACGAGTCAATCCCTTTCTAACTGTTTTAATTATGAGTAGACATGATCATTTGATAAAAATACTTCTATGATCTCTATTGGCTTTAACTTGGACATTTATAAAAATTATGTAGCAAAGAGATGCATGCATAAAATAAGTTCTCGACATAAATTGGGTAAAGAATTTAGCCTCAAGCTATAATACTTATGATGATGATGATACTGATGTATGTCTTATATCCAGCGACAAATATTACATATATATTAAGGATGATGAAATGTTAGCTATTCGCTGGATCGAATTATCCAACAAAATAAATGAACCCGTAATCGAGGCTGGCCTGCTACCAGTCAATTTCATATTTAATAAAAACCTGTTTATATATTTTATGCTTTAAGTGCATATATTATTATTCTAGCAACACTTGTTTTGTTTTGATATGACTTTTTGTTGCATAATTTGTTTGATGTTTCTCCTTGTTTCTTTGTATCAAAAAGCTTAGTTTTTATTGTAAAATGGTGTTTCACAGCTTCCATTATCCTTGTGACTTGCTCTTGTACTAATATCTAGTAGGCATGCAATTATTATTCTAAATAGTAAAAAATATTTTTTAACAAGTAAAGATTACCACGTTTTGATCCAGACTTCCTTACCACTAGCATCTAAGATACATACACTGACAAAATATTGTACCCGCACTCATATTACAATCACCCTGTCTGTCTGTCCGCCAGTCTGTCCGTTCAACAAATATTTTCAATTTTCTCTTCAAAAGCATTAGTATGCTTAGCATGCATTCTTTTTTCGATTTATTCCTTACACTCCTGGGATCAAACTATCAAACAGAGTCCAAATGGTGTGAATTACGACTACAGTGGCTCGTGCTGTCGTCAACAATAAGCAAATACTCATACCGTATTATCAGATGCTAGTATACAAGGCATGGACTTTGAAAAATGTAAACCTTTCAAACGAAAATAAACATTTTTACAAGAATAAAATTAAAACAAAAATGACAGAAAGTAACCAACGACATCCACTAAATTGAAAGCATCTGACTTGGGAAAGCCAATATAGAATTTGGCCTGATTAAACGCGTTTACCAGCACTCAACACTCTGGTGTAACAGCACAATATAAGAAAAAAAACCCTGTAAAATTCAGTTGGAAATAGCTCAACTAATCAATATTGAATTAAGCCCAAAACAATTACATTTTTATGATGAAAGACACAGAGTACTGATCTTAAAGTACCCCCAGGTACTGAAAGCTGATTCTTAAATGTTAAATTATCTGAGAATATTAAACGTATTTAGTTAAAAAGATAAAAAAATAAGGAGATATGGTATGATTGCCAATAAGAAATGAAGTTGATGTAAGCAATGATAGGCAACCGTACGGCCTTCATCAATGAAAAAAATCCATACCGTATAGTCGACTATAAAAGGAACCAACTTGAAAAATGTGAAACAATTCAATTGAGAAAACTACCGGCCTGATTTAAAACAAAACAAGTTACGAAAAACAAATATAACAGATATGAACCAACGACAACAAGTGAACCACGGGCTCCTGACACGGGACAGGCACATAAAGAATGAGTGATCAAACCCCCACCCCCTAAGCCTTGGACAGTGGCGCAACAGCACGACATAAGAACAACCTGTACAAACCTTCCTTCAGAGAGCTTGGTTTGCACATATATACATATTCAAAGTTATTATTGGTACAAAAAGTGTTTCAACCGTGTATCACCTTCAATGGTGATCCTATGCATGGATATGTCGTAAAGTTTAACTTTTATATATAAATATATACCTATAATGCGAGACAAAAATTGAAACTAAAAATGTTTGCTTAACTCAATCAATATGTGATAATTTTAGAATCCACTTCTAATTGGATTAGTAAGAGTGTCTTAATCCAAAAACAACAATGACAAGATCAAGCCTTATTAATTAAAAGTACATTTTAAAAAGAAAATTACTGTAAAGACTGAATTGGCAATACAGTTGTCTTAAAAGTGTAACAAGTATATAAATTGGCATTCTCGTCCACTTTTAATCAGAGATATCTGGGACAGGACATTTTTTTAGCCAATTACTATATATCATATATGAACTATTAATTGATATTTTACTATCCACAGCGGTCAATGTTTATATGCAGATTAGTCATCAATTGCTAATCAATTACACCTTCCAAATTACAATCTATATAACGAATTGGTTTACACATTTATTTACATATACCATTATTAATTACAAAATTCTTTTTTTTTTAATGTTAGTTGACTTTTATTTGAAAGAAAAGTGTATGTCAATTATTAAAATTTAAATAAGTACAAGACCTGTGTTAATTATTTTTAAGTATACACATCCCTTTGTCGAACGTTTTCCCTTGGGAAAAAATCAGAGATTGTAAATAAACAAGATTAACTGCAGGAGAAGAGATCGTTTGAAATGATGCTTAATAAAGTATGATGCAATCCCAGTTATCAACTTTAACAGAGACAAATTCTGACTAACACTTTGAATTCGATATTTCTGAAATTGCTAGAAAAATCTCTGTCATATAATAAATACCCAAGGAAATTAAATGTTATAAAACATTAAGAGACGAAAGGAAAAAGGGACATCAATCTGATAACGACAAATAAAAGCATGTCAAATATTAAATAATAAAAGGTTCATTTGCAAAGTATATCGAATAACAAAGTCATAGTCAAAACCATGAAAGACAACTCAAATCAATCGTATGATAGGTAAAGGTACGTGTATATACGCTGTCTTATGACAGTGAAGTTTTGGCGGGAATCTCAATAATCACGTGATATATAAAAATCATGATTTATTTCGTTGTTCGTCATCTTAGAAATACTTGATATTGATAAAATTTATCCTGAATGGGTTTTATAGTTTAGGAATACTTAGTTAAAACTTGAATGACGCATTTAACAAAATTAATAGGTTAGCAATAACCGGTCCCGTTACGTGCGTACGTCGAGTTAGGTACGTATGTCATTTTATTGGAAATCTCTATTATAACTTCACGTTAACATGTGGATCCAAACATAATCTTTTTGTAAAATAAATCTTTATTAATTGTATGCGTCCAAAGCGCTTTTCTGGATTTACCTTTATCAGGAACGCTCGATGTCGAATATGTGAAAGCATAGGATGTATAAGACCCGTAATAGTTGAAAAGCTATATGACTAAAAAGGAACTAAAATTAATAATCAAATTTATCTAGGGCAATCTTGTTCAGAGGTACAGACCTTCTAAAATTCAAACTGACCTATTTCCCGTGCATTCATCATTCATTGTCCGTTCTGCGTGTTCATTCCGTTCATTCATCGTCCATTCAACGTGCGTGCGCTCATCGGTCATCATTCCGTGTGTTTTCCGTTCAACGTGCGCTCAACGTTCATTCATTCTTAATCGTGTAAAATTGCACTCAACGTTCACATGTCCTTAATTGTGTAAAGTGTGCTCAACGTTCATTCATTCTTAATCGTGTAATGTGCACTCAACGTGTGTTAATTCTAAATCGGTTGATATTCATTCAGTCTTTAATTCATTTTACAAGATTACTTTACAGTCTTGTATAACCACTACGTACTGATTAGAAACATTTTTTTTATATTCTGAGAGTACTAATTTTCTCATTTACATACATGTATATTATGATGTTATAAAAATAGGTTAACTATTATTTGTATTCTGATTCTTAACTTTATCTTCATTTATTTGTATTATATTTGAAACAGCAAATATCAAATCTCCTGTTCTCAAATTTGTGTTATAAACTTAACTTCAGTCTATAATTGAAAGGGAACTTATTAACCCCCAACTATAGTATCAGAATTCTGAAATTCGTAGAAACGAACTTCTGATAATATCATTTAATAAGATCATGTCCAATTTATATACGCTTATTTGGCAAATTCATATTCTACTTAGATATTTTCATTCTTTTATTTTTTGATAAATACCATAACAGATACATGTATCATAATTGTCTCAGTTCCTGATGGTCACATGCACATGAGGTTATTCCATCAAGAATAAACAATATGCAAGGTTGTCGGGTGAATGTGGATTGCGCATTAGGAAGTTGAATGTCAAACTAGAATTGATAGACTGAGGCGAATTTAACACGGATATGTATTTTCTCTTCAACAATATTTTTATTTTCTGTTCTTTATATTCATTTAAACTCAGCTACACATGTAAATACGTTTGTGACAAATTAAAAAAAAAAATAAACATCAGATGTATTTTAAGGCATTTTGTAAATAAACAAATATAAGATCAGGCAAATATATCAATTATTCCTGAAGAACGATTTTAATATATGATTTTTTTTTACTTGAAATTGTGTTGACAGGTTTAAAATACAGATATTTTTTTTCTGACGAAATAGTTAAATTTAGGGTATTATCATATTAATTCTGTAATTCATTTGAAATAAACATTTAACACTTTCTCGGAATAATTTGCGCTTTTCATCGTGTTCATGATTGCAATGAATCCTTCCCTCTGGATCGTTTTGGCTTTATAGCCAAAAAAAAGGCAACAGTAGTATACCGATGTTCAAAAGTCATAAATCGATTTAGAGAAAACAAAAACGGTAGTATTATTTTTTTTTGCCTGAGCATTTGAAAATTCCATCTTCTTGATTTCATAATGAGGACAAATTCAGAAATGTTGAGTGAATTCGGAACGCTTTACATTGGTTAAATAATGAAATGTATGTTTCATAAATTTACACAAGTCTAAATTCGGTTTTGACTCCAGGGATCGGAAAACTGTCGTTTAAAATAAAAATTGAATATCTGCATATGTACGTCCTTGTTCATATTGATATCATAATTAATGTTCTAATAATGCATCTAACAGTTGCCACTGGACGTTAAACACCAAACTAGTAATTCATCAATCTTATCCTAAGGATTGTTATAATTTGTACATCAACAACATGAAACAACTGCAGATTTACACTATAGTTAGGAGACCGAAATTATTGCACACATAAACCTCTCATTCTCATCCCTACATCACGATCCCCTCACAAAACAACTCTCTAAAAATTTCATGCATCCGAAACGATTTTCTGGATTTACTTTCATCAGGAACACTCAAAGCGGAATATTTGAAAGCCAAGAATGTATAAAACCTTCGTTTTCTTCATAATTTTCTCAATTTATAAACTGTCTTTTTAAGAAACGTTTGTTATAAATCATATTATTTCCGACTGTTATTTTAGTACTGACTACTGCGCTGATGATACCCTCAAGGACTAATAGTACACCATCAGCGGTATCGACCCAGTGCTTTAATAAATGAAAACAACACCTTATAACAGTAATTTTTAAAATAAATTTCATACTTTCTTTAATTAAAACACAATATTGTTGCGACATGTATGAGTTTAATTTCCATTTCAATTTAATAAAGAAGATATATATGTTCGTTACATAAGTTTCAAAATATTTCAGCTATGAAGATTTGTAAACCTTGAAACAAATCATTTCCCTCGGGCAATACCAGCGGGAAATATAATTATTACTATATCCATTATCAGAAAATTGGTATAAAAAGTGTTTGCAATTATTATTAAAGTCATCCGCAAAAGTGATGAGAATACTTATCAAAGTTCATGCAATTAAATATTAATGCCAAAATTTTAATAAGAGAGAGTTTAATGTCTGACAGTTTAAATTAATTTAGCAAATTGTTTTGTCTGCAAAAACATCAAAGAGAAAGAGAGAGAACGACAACCAATTAAATGTTTATTATTAAAAAAAAACTGCATTTAATAGAAATAAAACAATGAATTATTTTACACTTTAAATTTCAATTCTCGAAAATTCGTCACTGACATTTTTGATTTGATATGTCATTGGTTCGATTTTATTTTTCCAATTATTTAAATGGTAATTAAACCAATATGTTAAGAAAAGCAATAGTTATTTGAAGTTTTATATCAAATACAAAAATTGACATTCTTTAGCCTGAAATCATATTTAATAAGTAATAATACACTATAACATGACATGGTAAAATTTAGATGAAATTCAGGGACACAGATGTTCAAATTATTAAGTATATACCAAATTCTAAAATAATATTAAATTAAATGGCCATCTAAGACGTTTTGTTTATCTATGAGGGTTTTCTTTTATCTATAAGGGGTATTTTCTATGGGCCAGGAAATTCTCATAACTTCATTATCCCGTCAACAATACTAAACTTGAAAGTCCTAAATTTTATAATGTGATTTTTTAAAAAGTATTATCTGAAATGTTGCATTCACTATGCACGTTTTTTTCATATATATATATTTCTTTTCCTTCATGTTATTCTTTAATGTTTACTGCTACTTATCTATATTTCCAAACATTTTGATAAAACAAATATTTGTTTAAATGTATAAATGTTATAAAGTTAATTTTTTTTTGACACCACAATAATTATTTGATTACTCAATTTTTAAACATGTATATGCATATAAGGCTTCCCTTGGATATGTGTTAGGTGATTGATTGTTGTTTGCTTAATGTCAAGTGGCATATATTTCATTCTTTTCTGGACGAAAACAAATTATCAATAATTAAGTAAGATTATAGATTAAGGCGAACGATCAGAGTAATACGGAAGGCGAACGATCAGAGTAATACGGAAATGCCACAGAAAAACGAGGGTATGTCTGATAGGAGCAATTTGTGTAACATGAGGGAAACATTAAACGGAATGTATGATCAATCATACAGTTTGTTATTGGAGATATTCAACAGGCATTCATGGTTGATAAGATGTGTAAATCAGTGACATTAGATCTTTTGAATTAAAATATTAAAAAAACACCGATAATTTATTCATTTATTAATATGAACATCAAAGTAAAAACGACATTCGAGAATATTGCACAGGAAACAATTTCATTACTTACAAGAAATAATGCCAAAATACTTAATCTTCCTGAAAAGAAAAACATAGATAAAATTTCGACAGCTTATTCCCTGCGAAGTCAAATCAAAGCAAGCGATAGACATTTTTCAAAAAGACGCTTAGTTAACGACTTTAATGCACCCACCTAACCTTCGGCTATATTATTTATCATTCGAAAGCTTATTACCTGTACTTTCTGTTTTGCCCGGTCGACAATAATTCGTACGGTGCATTTTTGTAAAATCAAGGTCAAGGGTCAAGAATGAACATTCCTGAATTTGGCTAGGATTAAACAAAATGCCCTTTTCTGGTTCTTGTTTACAAGCCTGATACCTTTTGATAGCTATTATTTGTGTGTGTTTCTGTCTTGTATGTTCTCCCATTTATTTGTATTGTAGTCCTCTATGTAATCTTGTCATTATAATGTTATATTTAACATTGCCATAAAAGCGGGAGGTTTGGCTAGCCACAAAACCAGGTTCAACCCACCATTTTTTCTCAAAATGTCCTGTACCAAATCAGGAAAATGGCCATTGTTATATTATAGTTCGTTTCTGTGTGTGTTGCATTTTAGTGTTGAGTTTCTGTTGTGTCGTTGTTCTCCTCTTATATTTGATGTGTTTCCCTCAGTTTTAGTTTGTAACCCGGATTTGTTTTTTTCTCAATCGATTTATGAATTTCGAATAGCGGTATACTAGCGTTGCCTTTATTCTTGTATGATATTTTTTTTTCTCCAAAAATCAAATGAACATTATAAAACAAAATACCCTAATTCCAAATCAAATGCAAACCAAAATGTTAATTACGCAATACTTACAGAAATTGCTATTCTTAAAAAAAACCTCCAAAAATGATAGAATTACGCTAAAAGCTAAACATTTCTTGAAGTATCATTATCTATATGTCAAAAATAAAATAAATTTATCGTTAATAGTACAAGGGATTTTTTTTTCTTCGTTTCAAACTGCGGTTAATATGATATAATCAAAATTCAGACTTCCAACGAAGCTTTTACAGTTGCCCTAAATACCACCATCTGTTAATACGAATACGTTTGCTTTTCTTTGTTTAGATAATATTGTCAATATCAGGAGAAAATGATAAACCATCTTTCAAAAAAGGGGTAATGAAAGTTTTTTAAGGAATAAACATGTTTTTCGATGTCGAAAGACATTTTAAGAACATTAAAAAATTAATTCTCATTCAATATTTGAATGAATACTGTTTGCATCATGCGCTTTTCAATCACAAATATATTTTTTTTATGTTAACACATTATTACAACCTATATTAGTTGTTTTATTACATTTTACTGAAAACAAATATTGGGAAAGATTAAATACCCTTCTTAAGCAACTGCGATCACCACCAGTTTTAGACAGTGTTCGTATATTCTAGTGTAGTGTTTAAAGACGTGTTGTTTATTTGTCTTACTTTTTTCTTTACTGTGTTTCTTTGGTTATAGTTTGAGACTGCCTCCTTGCTACTACTTTCTTTAAACCAATGAAAAGGTAACCAGCTTGGTCAAAGATCAGTCAATTAAAGACAGCAGGACTTCATGAGACTGCCTTCTAACTATCTACTTTCTTTAAACCAATGAAAAGGTAACCAGCTTTTTCAAAGATCAATCAAGTAAAGACAACAGGACTTTAAACTCAGATATCGATAAATGATATATATATATATAAATATTTTAGTTTAACATAACTTCATTTTAACCATATATATTCTTATTATACATTTCTTATCGCTAATAAAGATTAACTAATATTTTCCATCAATGCGTGACACATGATCTACTAAAATAGCGCTCTGGTTTTCGAAATATCTTAAATGAGAATATCAAGTGACACATCTACCATAACATGTAAATGCAAAACTAAGGCCAAGTAAACTCATCTTAAATCATGTTTTTTACATTCATTTATTCCATTTTATATGGTTTTTTTCATAGATATAAGAAGATGTGGTATGAGTGCCAATGAGACAACTCTCCATCCAAGTCAAAATGTATAAAAGTAAACCATTATAGGTCAAAGTACGGTCTTCAACACGAAACCGAACAGCAAGCTATAAAGGGCCCCAAAATTACTAGTGTAAAACCATTCAAACGGGAAAACCAACGGTCTAATCTATATAAAAAAACGAGAAACGAGAAACACTTATGAACCACATCATCAAACGACAACTACTGAACATCTGATTCCTGACTTAGGACAGGTGCAAACAATTGCTGCGGGTTTAAACGTTTTAATGGTACCAAACCTTCACCCTTATCTGAAACAATAGTGTAACATCACAACATAGAAAGACACACTATACAATATCAATTGAAATGGCTTAATTCAATCAAAAGACATATTGACACCAGTGAACATACACTGAACAAATAAATTTGATCTATGATACAATGTATATACAAAATAAATAAACTAAGGAAAGAATAATTAAAGTAACATGTTATACCGCTGTGAAATGTTAAACAATTTAAGAAAAACAATATGCTTGAACAAAAATATCAGCCATTTGCAATTACTTTAAACCCAGGTAAATGAAAATAAATTTGTTGTTAGGTATACGTGTACAGTTCAAATGGAGAAAGGAAATATTTGTACAAAATAAATAATTTTGATGTTCATAGTACGAAGAAGTGAAAATTTATAGTAATACTAAACACTTATCAAAGCTGGTATATAGACCAGATATGACCTTGAATAAGTAAACATTAAATAACAAAAAAGCATTACAATAAATATCAACAGGTCAAATAAACAAGAAAGTACGATTTGAGAGTACTCGCAATTACTGATAGCTAGTTAAAAGTTAAAAACAATTAATAATAAAAAATCATGCATCAGAGACTAAAATCAAATAAAACACATCCCAGGGATTTAGTATTTTAACGTTATGGACAGTCAAAGAAGACATGGCTTGTGCAATGCCAAAAATAAATGTACAGGCAGTAGGATAGTTAGGAGTTAACCTCTTTATAGATCAAAATGAACGTGGGTGTGTCTTTTTACATCCCGTTTGAAAAGAATACAAATTCAGTTATGTTTTAATTTGCTTATGACAAAATCGATATTAGTGCCAATGTAAACTATATTCAAAGATCTAATTACAACATTGGTAAGATAACCTTTACTAATAAGTTTGTTTAAAGGTTCGATGAGTTTACACGGATCACATAGTGATTTTCGCGCTTTAAGTACAATATTACCGTATTTAGGATGTGAAATACCGTTTTTAATCGGTTTTCGACAGGTGTAGCCAAATTTACTAATCAAATCTTTGTATCTATGAAAGAATTTAGTAAAAATTTTTACGTAATCTATGGTAACGAAATCCCTGACTTAATAATTTACCAGTGATGCATTGATTACGTTCGTTAAAATCTATGACATCACTACACACACGGGCATAACGAACGAGTTGGGTTATAGAAACACCGTATGATGGAGCCAAAGGAACATCGCCGTCTAAAAAAGGAAAATTAATAATAGGGAATGAAAAGTCGTCTCTTTTGTCGTAAATTTTAGTATGGAGTTTTCCTTTAGAGATTGAAATGTCAAAATCTAGAAAAGGACAACTACTGCTGTTTATGTTAGAATATGTTTAAAATATCAGATACTTATTGCAGTTCTGAGATCTTCGCACAATTAGAAAACAAAACGAACAAATTATAGCATGCAAAGCATTGGAAGGTGAAAAAACAAAAACTTTCTTATAGTTTGGATAAATTTTAGAGGTTTCTTTTCTAATCTATTTTTTTGGAAAAAAAAAACAAAAAACACTAAAAAAAACCATTACGTTCAACCAAGTATTTTGGCAAGCATTATATTTACGCGACTTTTGTGATTAGACAATTAAATATATAAGCTATCTTGTTCTTTTCGAGTATGAAAATAAAGTGAGAAAATGGTAAAACAAATCGCTGCCAGGTCAATTACAAAGAGCTTAATATAAATAAAAATCCAAAAAAACAAAAAACAAATATCCAAAAAATGAATTGGATTTAGATGACACAAAACTAATGAAAATATGATAAATTCAACTGCAATTTTCATTTCTCACAATAATTGTTAAAATATATATCGTTTAATATAACTTCATTTTAACCATTTATATTCTTATTGAATATTAATGTGTTAACTTTAATATGCAAATTTTCAATCAATGCGTGACAGATGCATATGAATAGTGCTCTGGTTTTCTGAATACCTTAAATGAAAATATTATATGGCACATCTTCCATAAAACGTGAATGCAAAACCATGGCCAAGTAAATTTGGCATAAAATTGGTTCAAAGACATATTCATATTTCAGTTTCTATTAGGGACATTTATTTGTTACATGTAGCTGTTGTAAACATTAATATCAAAAATAATATGGTTAGTCAGGACAGAAACATACAATACAATTTGTATGTTTCTGGTCAGGTGTTGCATTCTTTTACAAAACGCTATTTTATGATGATTGGTTGAATTTTTGGATTGATACTTACATAGTAAATTCTTTTTTCATATTAATAAGAATAATTAATATATAATTATCTAAAATTGCCAGTCTTTCTGCCGAAAGTCG
The DNA here is from genome assembly GCF_021869535.1 of Mytilus californianus. Taxonomy (NCBI): domain Eukaryota; kingdom Metazoa; phylum Mollusca; class Bivalvia; order Mytilida; family Mytilidae; genus Mytilus; species Mytilus californianus. The sequence goes on from NW_026262734.1 coordinate 60,784,154, forward strand.
ATGGTTCTCTACGGGCACTTCGGCTTCTTTCACCAATAAAAAACTGGTTGCAACAATATATCCAATAGTGCTGAATTGGTGTTGAACACCAACAATTAATCAATCATTGTTACACTCCTTATATTTTAAGTATTTAGAATTTTCAGTAAAAAAAAAGACTAAGTTAATGTAACTGCATCATGTTCAATTTTTTACAAGAAATTACGCATTTTGATAGGAGTTCCTACTTCAGACAAGCACAAAGAACATTTGCAGTGTCTAGTATATAACAGCATTTTATTCCTTAGACAATGTATGATGCAGTAGAAGCAACCAAGAAAACAAATTTCTAAAATTAAATATTGAAATATCAGAGTTTCGCTCCCTCAATTCTCCTTAAAAGCATTTATTCCGCATGTTTTATATCCTTTACACATATTTGCATTGTCAAATTGGTGTTTCTTCAACCTTATATTGACAACATACATTTTTTAAACATAAAACATCTAAAATGCTATCTTTTTGAAGATGGCGGTATTTTGGACAACTGTATGAGTTGCTATTATTGGCAATTAGCAAGAAGCGTGATTGTAGTAATTTAATGATGTCAAAAACTTCCTTAGCGATCTCCACGGCATTATATTAAAATAGCTTTTCAAGACCGTCATAATCATGATAATTATTTGGACCAGTATTGTGAAAATAATTGTTAATTTTTGGATCACCTTCCATATAATTGTATGAATTTCAAGATTATATACACATCACAAAAATACGTTACTGTCGTGGTGTCCGTTGTTATTCTGAGGTTTGCATGTTGTAATGTACTATTCAGGGGCGGATCCAGGATTTTATGTTAGGGGGGCGCAGACTTAAATTTTCGCCGAGCGGAGCGAGACGAAATTTTTTTTCAGGTAAAATTATCGAAATATTCTTTATAAAGCTGAGGACAACACATGCTTTACAAATTTTAGGGGGGGGGGGGGGGGCGCACGCCCGCCACTCCCCCGCCTGAATCCGCCCCTGCTATTATATTATTTATGTATGTATTTCTCTGTGCTGAATGTTCTTGCGTTTGTTTGTACTGTATTCCTGTCAAGAAGTGTTGTCATTTCAGCGATATTGTCATTATATATTTGTTAACATTGCCATATAAGCGGGAGGTTTGGCTAGCCATAAAACCAGGTTCAACCCACCATTTTTTCTTTAAATGTCCTGTACCAAGTCAGGAATATGGCAGTTGTTATCAAATAGTCCGTTTCTATGTATGTTGTCGTTTATTTTTGTTGCAGTTTAGTGTTTCTGTTGTTTTCCCCTTATAGTTGATGTGTTTCCCTCGGTTTTAGTTTGTAACCCGGAATTGTTTTCTCTAAATAGATTAATGACTTTTGAACAGCAGTCTACTACTGGTGCCTTTATTTAGTACACATTGAAAAATGTCATTTTGTTGTATAGTGAATAACAATTGATTTACAGACACTATTTTGGTTTTCACTCATTTTTTTAATTTTCACTGGAGTTACAGAAAAACGGCGCTATTTATTAAAAAAGCACCTCATTAATATTTTAAAGAGAGTTTGAGAAGTGACTTTTAACATCTGTTCTAAAAAAAATTCTTATTTCCATACATAATATTATAATTCAGAAGCCAGAATATGCAAAATTGTTGGCATCTGGTAGAAATAGAAATCGTCCGTCCTTGACTTTTCATCGTCATTTGTTAGAAACTGCACCGTACTGATATTTGACGACCGGGCAAAAAAGGTAGTACAGATGGTATGGTTTCAAGCGGTATATGATTAAGCCGTATGTTCGGCGCGTGCATTAAAAATGAAACTTTATGGTTAATGTCACTCGTCTAAAATTGATCATTGAAATAATCTGAAACCCCAAAACAATTCATTTATTAGTATCTTACTTTTACCAATCTTGTTGATACAACTGTAAATTACTTGTTCCAAAGATAATATTGTAACAAGTTATGTAATTTGACACGTGTCTAACAGTTCACTGATTTTCGGCAATAAAAAAAGGCACGTAACTAAACATTGTTCAATTACTCATTTATTTGTGACTCTTTTTCTATAAAATTTGGAATTTATGCATAAAATATCAATCTCTACCATAATTTGATTTTTTTTTACATGTGACAGCACCCCTTCTAGTCCTCAGTGGCATATTATAAGTCCTTAGCAGTGCACCCGATGTAATAGACAACATTTCACCCAAAAACACCACTACTGAAATATAACTTTGATGAAAGGTAATGGCCTTTCAAAATTGAATTCAGTTCTCATGTCATAATCACTCCATGATTTCGGGGATTATACTCATAAATCTGATAACTGATAACAGAGATATGTCTAGCCTTTATGTAATTTTGACAGTAAAAAGCAAATATTAAAATTAATATGGCAATACTTAAACATGTAAACATCCAAAGTCAATGAGCCATGACTTAAAGTGCAGATCCAAGACACATAAAATTTATTTTGTTAAAAAATATTTTTTTTTAAATATAAGAAAAATTATAAAAAAGAAAAAATGAAAAAAAAAGAAATAAGGAGAAATAATATGTCAGAAGGTGATAATAAAGTATTTTGATAAATAACAAGCATGATAACAAATATAAGTATGATATATTATAAGTTATATGGATTGCAACTGGCCCACTACGGAATCATTGAGAATTCATAGGGGGTGAGGCCGAAAGGCCGAATCAACTATGGATTTTACTAACTCTCTGTTGATCCGTAGGGGATCAGTAGTGAACCATATAACAACTTTAGCGCACACAGGACTTTTCCTGCGAAGTTATGTATAAATATAAGCGATGAAATACAAATACATTAATCGATGACATCACCATAAATAGTAGACGTGACATCATGATACCCATATGAAATCTACTGACCCCCTACGGATCCAGAGGTGCGATAATGATAAATATACTAAGTATATGTAGACGCCAAGCTATCAATTATATAGTGAATGGCCATTAGCATTCATCACGTACCATTTTTTGCTATACAACTATTTTGAAATCATTTCTGGTAGGATTTTAACAAACTAGGAATTAAAAGTGGCAGAAATGTTTAAAGATTTTTTGTTTATTTGGTCATAATATTTGTCATCAGCATGATCAGTAGTTGTTGATTTCTGTTTATGTGAACACGTGTAATAATTCTAAACAGGGCTGAAATTAATTAAAATTTCATAGGAAAGGATGAAAATGAATATTACGCAACACAAACAAACAGTGTACATAAATGAAAATAAATAAAAAAAATCCTCCTGGCTCCTGCCCTTACCCCGCAATTATCATATTGTCATCCCTTTACCCACAATTTTGCTTGACTTGAAGTCGCAGTTTCGTGAATTTGCTTCTAACATATCAAAAAGTAAAATCATAAAAATACCAAACTCCGAGAAAAATTCAAAACGGAAAGTCCCTAATCCAATGGCAAAATCAAAAGCTCAAACACATCAAATGAATGAATAACAACTGTCATATTCCTGACAAGAAAATGAGGCTCATATGTATCCTGAGCAGCAGCTTGATTTTTAAAAAGCAGTTCACCAGTATAAATTCACATTACTGTTCATGAAACGCAACTTACTACATTTTCCCTACTCATCGTGACGACAATTGTGACTACAAATATGTTACAATTTGAAAATGAATCATTAATCGTATTTAATATGAACAGATGAAGTTAAATTATAAAAATCGATGAATTTTATAATTTGACAACACTCATTGTTATTGGAAATACACTAAAAATATACGACAATTAATCTATTTACGACATTTGATGTTTAGTAAAATTGCCGACCAATCAACACTGAAAGCGCGATATTTAAAATTCGTATACTCTTATACATTTCAGTTATCATCTGTATGTCAATATGAAAAGCAATTCTAAATAGAATGGCTTTTCGAATCGTTTGTTAAGCGCTCATCGTTCATTCGTCAACGAATCATTCACCGTGCGTGTATCGTGGGTTCATTATTCATCATTCATCATCCACCGTGCGTGTATCAGGGGTTCATCATTCATCATTCATTTTTTTTAATCCTCCGTGTAACGCTTATCGCTCATCGTGCGTGGATCGTGGATCGTTCATTCACCGTACATTCACCGTGCGTGTATCGTCCGTACGTGTATAGTGCGTGTGGTCAGTTTGAATTTTTAGACGGTCTGTAATTTGTTTGCTCTTCTCATTGACTTACATCACAAATTCCATGTTATTCATACTAAGAAAAAGCGTCTGTGAAACTAAACGTTAATGATATACATATAACGCAAGTACACAATATACAAATTATGAATTAATACATCAAGCATGTATTGCGATATCCTGGACATGGCAGGCTTGCACAATCTTCGACCATCTAGTGTTGAAAAGAATCTTTTGAGTTTGTGGCGTTAATTTACAAACAGTGCAGCATTTTAATATGATTATATGGTGATCGTTTTACATTAACTTTTACCTTCAACTTAAGTTTCACTTCAATAAAATTACTTATTATCTTTCATCATGTTTCACACAATAGTATTAAAATCAGTTAAATCAACTTACCTTCAATTTAATTTTAAGTAAAATCCATTACCTTAATTGCATTACTGTATTAAACCTATAAAATCTCGGCAAGTAGAGGTTTATAGCTAGTACACGTTGGAATTATTGTATTGTATATATTAAAGCTAATAAATCTTTCATCTTGATATAATATTAAAACATGTGACTTTTCTACACTTTATACAAGTATTCCCCATTCCAAACTAAATGACAAGTTGGAAGAGTTGGTATTGAAAAGTGATGATTTCAGCTTCCCAATTGTGAACTTTCCATTTCTATATATGTAGCAACATTCCAGCATCACCTGCATACGGAGTATACATCTCCCAATTGATATGATATTAAAGGGCTTATATTTCCTATCATGATTTCCTTGATAGAGGATTACTGCTCACAAGGAAGCTATTAAATCAAGAGTTCCAAATGGTGAAGTTGAAATCATCACTTTTCAATACCAACTCTTCCAACTTGTCCAAAAAATGGCCAACGTAGACAAAAGTATTTTCTCTTGGCAATCATACCACATCTTCTTATTTCATATTAACACCTAGAAATTTACAATGAGGGTCGGTTGAAAACAAAACTTTACGAGAAAAGGGATGATTTTAGCGTCTCAAATGTGAACTTTTCATTTCCATGTAGCAACCTTCCAGTAGCGCCTGCATACGGAGTATATATCTCCCAGTTGATACGATATTCCAGGTCTTGTGTTTCCTTTCACGATTTCCTTGATAGAGGATTGATGTTAACAAGAGGCTATTAAACAAAGAGTTCCAAGTGGTGAAATTGAAATCATCCCTTCGTACATTTTACGGACGTCATCACGAGTTGGTTGACCGTTACCGAATATTTGATAACGAATATGTTCCAATTGTCATTACTACAATCCCGTCCTTTTTCCCCGAATGTGACCTACGGCATTTAAACTTATCACCGGGTTTATACTAACATTAGCAACACGACGGGTGACACATGTGGAGCAGGATCTGCTTACCCTTCCCAAACACCGAAGATCACCCCAAGTTTTTGGTGGGGTTTCTGTTGCTTAGTCTTTTGGTTTCTATGTTGTGCTTTATGTACTGTTGTTTGTCTATTTTTCTGTTGTGTTTTTTTTATCGTTTTAGCCATGGCGTTGTCAGGTTATTTTCGAGTTGCGAGTTTGAATGTCCCTTTGTTATCTTTCGCCTCTCTTTTATATTTTATTTGTGACAAAATTGATAAAACGGTTAAATAATTTATTGATTAAAGTAGATCTTTTACATAGTTATTGCCAACCATTGTTTTTTATTAAAATACGTCGCTCAAGTTTAAACAAAGTATTCCAAGACTTTTAAAATCCCACACTGGAATTGTCGTACATATTAAATAGTTTTATCACAATGAAAAGTGATAGAAATCTTGCATTTTTATTTATCACGTGGTTCTCCAGATCCCCGCCTTTATTTGCACTGACATAAGATCACGTATAAACACACGTATCCCTTTTTTATCATAAGATCGATTTGAGTTATCTTTCATGGATTTAATTATGACAATAATTTTTCAATATACTGTAATTTGCAGAAAAACGCCCCATAATTCTATCTTTTACATACTTATTTTTTCGTTATGCGATATTTTTCTTTCTTTTTTTCTTTGTCTATCTTTTTATTATAATTGTTTTGTGTAAAGCATGTGTTAGAAATATCGAAATCAGTACGTGTTTGTCAGAATTTGTCTCTTTAAAAAAAGTTGAAAATTGAGATAAAACTATCGCTTCCATTTAATTTCTTCACAAAAGTATTTTTCATTTATTATTCAATGCATTGATAAAAAAATTCCCTATATATGTTGTATTTTAGAAGGTGTGCTCGATTGAGGATTGTTCTGTGTTGTTTTGTTAAACGGGAATATATCAGAGTACAAATACAAAAGACATATCCAGGCAAAATATTTTATATACAGTGGAATAGCTAGGCAAACATAAAGTGTACTCAATGCCGAAGGAGGAAAGCGCCACCACCATATATTTTAATTGTTACCTAATCATCTCAAAGTTGTTATTTGACATACAATTTTAAAGATCACATCATAAGGAATATGTGTACTAAGTTTCAAAGTGATGTAACTTCAACTTCATCAAAAACTACCTTGACCAAAAACTTTAACCTGAAACGGAACAGACGGACAGAGGTAAATCAATATGCCCCTCAAAATGTAGTCGCGAGCGCATCTACTCCTGTTGCTTTGAAAATTCTTTTAACAAAGTGAAAAAAAAAAATAAAAAATTGAGGCATAAAAAGTAAAAGAGTAATAAAATTTGTGTTCATCAAAAATGTATATTTCCCATAGGAAATTTGTCAAATAAAACTTCCCATTGTCCGATTGTGGACTTTATTCTGTATACTTCAAAAATATTAAATTAAATTAAAAATAATATTCGTTGCTAGTTGGCTAAGGTTAAAAAGGAGTCACTGGCACGGACGAAACGTAAAATATATACGTTTAAAGTCCCGAAATCTACAAGGAAAAGCATCAAATTATTTCCGATTTTTTTTTAACTTCCAAAACGAGAGTCTTTTGATTTTACCAAGCACGGAAAACAAGCACTTTAAATCTCGAAGCACTTTACCACCCCCGTTAAACGTTATTCTGAAACGGATTATAGCTACAAAGTGATTATTAACATGTTTGTATAATACTTTTTAATTTAGTTTATTACTTTAGTTTTCTCTTACTAGATTTACCATATTTTATTTTTGTCAAATTTTCGACGTTTAGACAACTGCGTTTTTGCGTACGGGTTGCTACGCGCCTGAATTATCCCTTGAAGTAAATTAACTAATAGTTTTTCATCAATTTTATTGGTAAGCAATCTATAGTGGTCACCTTAATTGTTTTAGTGCATAAATCATTAACGGGAATGTGTAAGGTAAGAAGCATAGAACAACATAAGATAATATGATTTCGATGTTAGATAAGGATCCAGGATTTTGAAAGGGGGAACTAGGCAACATTAGGAGTGAAACATGCCCCTCACCCCTTAAATCCGCCTTAGGATGCGCTAAGCAGGCAAAATAGCACGTTTTTCTTTTCGATGTTGTATTCCCAATGCAGTGTAGAAGATGACGATTTTGCACAACGCTAAAATAAAAGTGATTTTGCACAACGCTAAAATAAAAGTATTAACGGGATGTAGGATCATATATATAAGTGTTCGTTTCATATGTATTTTGCATATGCATATTTAGGACGAGAAGTTACCATTAAAAAAGAGAGATAAAGGGAAAATATTTTCTGTGCATTTCTTAGTATAGAGATCAGAGTGACGAAGGTTAAAACGTTGACTGCTTTTCTCTTTTCTCACTCCTTCCTCATTATTAACATCCTGAAGAAAATATACGTCAAACTTTCTTACACAAAATGAACAATGTAGATGCAAATATTTTTTTGAAGAAACAGATAAAGTATACGTTGTAAAAAACTGATTCAATCAAGAGTTCATAACTGTGAAACTGACATGATGCTTGAATTGTTCTTGACAACGAACTTATTACTTTAGGTGGAAGTAGTTTTCACTTGTAGACACTTGACATTCCTACTGACATGTACCTTGGTTAATATATAAGCAAGAATTCATGGTTCATTCAGTTATTATATTCCATGCATTTTGACAAAAGCTAGACATATAAATATAAAAGATATAGTAAACTTTAATATCCCAAAATTTGTACAAAAGCATTTTAGAGGTCATACATATAATTTTGTCAGTTATATTTGTTATGATCAGGACCTCTCTGTAGTTGAATACTGAGAATTAAATTTTTAACCAGCAGTTTCATGAAATGTATTGATTAATGCGCACTAGAAATATTAGTATTTCGTGATAAAATGCTGTAAATCATGATTTTTCAAAGACAGGATCTTTGTGCCAGTTCGTGACCTATCAAAAGTATGGTCACCATCCCCCCACCACTGGGGTGGTTCCTTAGCGTTGCAAGATGTACCAGTATGTACTATGTAAGTTATACAAGACTCTATTTAACAGTATAACATGCTTAAAAGGGTCGTCCGTTTGGTTGTCCGGGTTGTTTACATACACAGCCACGTCCAGTAGGAATTCCGGCATTCAATCAAATCTAGTTTAGGTGCGTACATTAGCTCTACACGGTACAGAACCAGGGATCTATAGGGGGCCTGTTGCAAGCCAAAATGTCTGCCCCTATGTAACATGCTCTCTTTTTCCAGGTACAATTCAAATTTGTGCATGGTCGACCCAGTCTACATATCTGTTAGATTATTATTTTTACTTCTCCTGAATATGCATGCAGTTTTCGTCTCTTAACGTCCGGCAACAACAATCAATCAAAGCTGTTTAAAATTATGATTTTTGTTTTGTATTTGTAAATGCTGAAAACTATTGTGCGATTCAGATTTTCAATTAACCGTCCACTCCCCATTGGCGTCTTTTAACCAATGGAGGCTTTAACTGCCAAGATTCAAATCATTTGAACCACTAGAAATGAATTCAAGTTACGCAATTTGATTGATAGTTGGTTGCTTAACGTATAGTGGCACATATTTCATGCATATTTAACATGCAGACAACGTGACATTCTACAAAAGGCATCGCATCGCATTTAATGTCCCCACTCAGACCGGAAGTGACTGTGTACCTATACACTTGCTGGGCCAAACGGACGCCCCACTCTGTCAATGGTTTTAATGTCGGGCGGAACAAGTCCAATGGTGACCATATTACTATTCTCCTGTCACCCTTGGGGCTCTACTGTCAAGGCGAGCACGCTACCACAAAGACCAAAGAAGCGGATATGAATACGGAAGATATATATACATGAACACGTGTAATAAAAACATTTGCAATAGAATTTGTGGCCTTAAGACACCGTACCCCTTCACATGATGACATTTTCATGTTCAGTGCACCACTTAATCCGGATCAAACTCTAATTTGGTATATAATTTTTCATAACGTTTTATATTTTGAACGGGACGGAAGAACAGACGGACGCACAGACCAGTAAATATGATACCCCCTTGCTATGAATATCATAAGTTGGTCATAAAACTAAAATGATCATCCTACTTAGCAAAACATTAATCAAATATTCCGTACATGTCCGTTTTTCATACATATTTGCATAAGTTATACGCCATTCATTTATCAAAAACAATGTGTGAGCAATGGCGTTAAATTACGCATACGTTTGCACAGACTCTTCCTAGAATCCATGCATCATTACAAATAAAGACAAGAAGTAAAAAAATAACTGATTTATTAAAGTGCAATCATTTTTTTTTGGTCTGAAAGATGCATCCTCATTAATTCCATTTGATAATCTTCTACGGAAAGGTGACTATCAGATAGATGCATCAGCGATCTGAATTTCTACCACTGACAAACGTATCTTGAAATAAATCATAGAAGTATGCTAAAAAAAAAAGAAGTAAGTCGTGTACACCTTTTGCATTCTGGCGTGTTTGAAAATCTTGTTTTAATAATATAACTTATAAATCAAAATGAAAATATCATCTTGCTTCAGATTCCATTATTTATATTTTTTCAAACTTTTATTTTGATTTAGTAGCTTTGAGAATTTGGGAAATAAATATATGGGTCAGGTGAAATGACGAAGAAATGATTGGTGCATTTGATTACCGGTAACTGAATTAATTATTCCCTTAAAAATATGTAAAGAATTAGAATAGCAGATTGTGCTAATTTTTAAATAGCATCTATTTCAACAAAGTATGTATATTCAACGAGCCACGAGCCAAAAAATCATGCAGTCTATGCTCCCCTCGGTCATCCTTCAATGCAATAGGCCCATATACGGTCAGATAGATTGTTTATGTCGATTAATGAAATTTTATTGGAAATCTCTTGTACGAACGGGCCATCAACATTCACATGTCAATGTGTCGATGGCTATTATGAAGCTGTCTGTGATGGTAATCATTTAAAGTTTTCCTTTAACTCCTGTTAACAGTGATGATGAACATATTTTTGTCTCGTTTATTTTCGAATTGTTGAAATTTCGGAAATTACTAACAGTGAATGTCCTTTTCAATAATAGTAATGCAAGGTTTCTTTGAAAACAATTATTTCTTAAATATAAAGATTATAATTATGCGACTAAGTAAGAAAAAAAAACGTTATTTTAAGCTACACCATGTGATGATGTCATTTGTCAGAACGGAGGAACATGTAAGAACGGGCCATCAACATTCACGTATCAATGTGTCGAGGGCTATCATGGAGCTGTCTGTGAAGGTCCTCATTTAAAGTCTTCCTGTGTTCTTGATATTCCACATTCGTAATGTGAAACGATATCTTACGATTTAAATGTTTACGCCAGACAAAACATGTAAAGAGGCATCAAACAACCTATTTACATTAAAAACAAGATGTTACAAAAGACGACAAAGTAACCATAATATACATAATAACTGTATTCAGTAACACAGTCTTACTTAGGGACAGGCACTAAATTATGTGACAAGGTTGACCTTATATGGGAGTTAAGTAATCCAATCAAATTTGTGATTTAATGACAACAAATTAAAAGAGACGGACATTTATGACCATAAAAATCTGATCAACGGCAAATATTCAAATGTAATAACATTAAATGTACCCATTTTTCTTCACCAGATGCATTCGCATTTCGACAACAAATGTCTCTTCAGTGATGATCAAGGTAAAAAATTTTGAAAATCCAAAACTAAAAAAAAATTTAAAAAAATGAGGGGCTTTTAAACCAAAAATAGACAAAAGTACAGCCAAAGACGGGCACGGAATCGGAGATTTGCATGAGGGAGATATATTCATTAATCTAAAATAATTTCGAAAATTTTTGTAACAGCAAATTTAATTATACTGTTATGCACATGCAATCATAAGCACTACAAACTGCTCAGAGTCTGAAAAGACCAGTTTTTGTGCTCGACCAGTAAAGTCGAGCACAGATTTTACTCGACTAGACTCGACATTGTCTCGACAGTATTTAACTGTACTTAACTGTACTCGACTTTGGTCTCGACTTTACTTAATAAGTCTGATTCAGTAATTGATGATCTTGGTGTAGTCTGAAATGGTCTCGACCAAGGCTCGACCAGGCTCAACCAGTCTCGACCTGTTTCGACTAGTCTTGACCTTCAAATTTAGTCTCGACTGGTCTGAATCAGTCCATCTAACTAAATTAAGTATTGATATTAAAAAATTCAAGGTTATTTGGTAGTTGGTTCATTGCTTAGAAATTAAAGAAGTAAATTAATAGGTAAAAAAAAAAGCAAGAATTTTCAGTTTTGATTAAATTCAGATAGTCATCTTTAATAATTCTATAACTTTTTTAAAATCAACTTGGATTTTTATCAAACTCTACATCTACCTCAATTATACATTGATCTTACTGAATCCCAGGTCGTTATGTAGTTTGGTGTATTGCTGTCAAATTTAAGAATTTAATTAATAGGTTAAAAAAAGCTAGAATTTTCAGTGGGACTGAATTCAGCTAGTCAACTTTAAATTTGTTTATTATTTTTTATAACTAACTTGGATTTTCATCAAATTATACAGCTAGTTCAGTTGTATATTGATCTTACAGAATCCTAGATCAGTATGTAGTTTGGTGTATTGCTGTCCAATTTCAGGATTTAATTAATCAAGGTAAAAAAGCTAGAATTTTCAGTTTGGACTAAATTCAGATAGTCATCTTTAAATTTTTATTAACTATTTCAAAGCAACTTAGATTTGCATCAAAGTCTACAGCTATCTCCATTACATATTTATCTTACAAAATACCAGGTTATTTGTTAATTTGGTTTATTGCTGTCAAATTAAAATATTTCAGCCTTTTTCACCCTTTACCTTAGTCCTTAAATTTGACAGCAATACACCAACATACAAAACAACCTATTTAATATAATCATGATAATAGAACTTTCATATGAATACTTGATAACCTTTTAAAATAATTTTGTCAAAATTAAAGACATGGCATACAAGAAGCACTTTAATAAGGTTTAATTATTATACATCAGTATATGTGTGTTTTACAGGTAAAAAGAAAGCCCTACTTTTTTTAAACTCGTGTGTTACTTATCTAGTGAATTCAAAAGGCCATGCGATATAAGTTAAACAGGATGTTGCAATTTTGAATGAATGTTATTTAGAATTTAATACTCTCTGACCAGGTTGTGATCTTTTTAATGAGTTTGCCCCAAGCAGGAGGTATTACTTTATACTTAACCACTAATCAGAAGAACAATTTTATAAATTTCTATAATTTTTTATCCGCTTTTGATATATATTATATATACTATATCCCAAATTATAATACTAGATATATTTCTAATATAAGGTTACGGGTGTGGGATCTTCTGGCTGCGTTGAAGACCCATTGGTGGCCGTCATGTGTTATCTGCTCTTTGGTCAGGTTGCTGTCTCTTTGACATATTCTCCATTTCCATTCTCAATTTTATTAAACAATTTCAGTGATTTTGTTGGCTGTTGTTACCTCATTAAAAAGATAATTATATAATTATTGTATGTAACCATTAAACCTATGTAGTTTTATTCAAGAATTCAGGAAAATTAGGTTTAAGAGAAAAAAAAAACACATGCCAAACCATATAAGATAATTTGATTTAACTATCACTTTTTGATAAATCTGAGAATCATGTAAGGATGTAAAAATCTGTTTTTATATATATCTTTATCTTATTGTGGCTGTTGCCATGTCAGTTAAAGAGCAATTTATTTTAACCGTTAACATTTTTAGTTCGCATTTAATTCTTATAGTCACCTTTAAATTTTTTTATAGCTTTTTAAAATCAGTATTGATTTTCATCAAACTTTTCAGCTATCTTCATTATATATTTCCCTTACAGAATACCTGGTTATTTTGTATTTTAGTGTATTGCTGTCCAATTTAAGGACTTAGGTAATAGGTAAAAAAGGCTGAAATTTTCAGTTATGACTAAATTCAGACAGATACTTATAATTTAAATATTTAAATTTGACAGTAATAAACCAAATTAACAAATAACCTGGTATTTCTTAAGATAATTATATAATGGAGATAGCTGTAGATTTTGATGAAAACCCAAGTTGCTTTGAAATAGTTATAAAAAAATTTAAAGAAACTATCTGAATTTAGTCCAATCTGAAAATTCTAGCTCTTTTTACCTTGATTAATTAAATCCTTAAATTTGACAGCAATATGTCAAACAACATCACAACCTGGGAGTTAGTAAGATCAATATACAACTGAGATAGCTGTATAGTTTTATGAAAATTCAAGTTAATTTGAAAAAGGAATAAACAAATTTAAAATTAACTATCTGAATGCAGTCCGACTGAAAAATCTAGCTTTTTTTCTACCTATTAATTAAATCCTTAAATTTAACAGCAATACACCAAACTACATAATGACCTTGGATTCAGTAAGATCAATGTATAATTGAGATAGCTGTAGAAATTTGTAAAAATCCAAGTTGATTTGAAAAAGTTATAGAAATAATTCAAGATGACTATCTGAATTTAATCAAAACTGAAAATTCTTGCTTTTTTTACCTACTAATTAAATCCTTAAATTTGACAGCAATACACCAAATTACATAACGACCTGGGATTCAGTAAGATCAATGTATAATTGAGATAGCTGTATAGTTTTATGAAAATCCAAGTTGATTTGAAAAAGTTATAGAAATAATTAAAGATGACTATCTGAATTTAATCAAACTTGAAAACTCTTGCTTTTTTTTTTTTTATCTATTAATTAAATTCTTTAATTTCACAGCAATGAACCAACTACCAAATAACCTGGAATTTTGTAAGATCAATATTTAATTGAGTTAGATGGGCTGATTCAGACCAGTCAAGATTAAATTTGAAGGTCAAGAATAGTTGAGACAGGTCGAGACAGGTCGAAACAGGGTAAGACTGGTCGAAACAGGTCGAGACTGGTCGAGCCTTGGTCGAGACCATTTCAGACTACACCAAAATCACCAAGTACTGAATCAGACTTATTAAGTAAAGTCGAGACCAAAGTCGAGTACAGTTAAGTACTGCCGAGACAATGTCGAGTCCAGTCGAGTAAATCTGTGCTCGACTCTACTGGTCGAGCACAAAAACTGGTCTTTTCAGACTCCGAGCAGTTTGTAGTGAAGGAAAATAGAAGAAAATAATTTAAAGAACCTTTTAGAATCCTTCACATGATGTCTGTAATTGCGGGATTGATGTCCGGAAATTTGTTGTGTTATCCAATCAAAACAAATGCTAAAACAGCATTGCTTAAGAATGAACAACAATGTATTTTATGATGGTTAAATTATTTTTTTTTCCTTTAGCAAAAGTCTAACATATGGACAATTTTAACAAATATCCTCTAACTCCTGTCAACATATGATTGTGAATATATTTTTTTTCTGGTTTATGTTCGAATTTTCGTATTTCGGGAATTATTTAAAGCCCTTTTTATATGGAATTCATGGTTTCTTATGAAACAATTATTTCTTATATAATGATTATTTGTTCTAAGTATTCTTAAAATAATTACGTTATTTCAAGCTACACCATGTGATGATGTCATTTGCCAGAACGGAGGAACATGTAAGAACGGGCCATCAACATTCACGTGTCAATGTGTCGAGGGCTATTTTGGAGCTGTCTGTGAAGGTAATAATCATTAAAAGTTTTCTCGTGTTCTTGATATTTCACATTCGTAATGTGATACGATATCTTAAAAGAGGCGAAAGATACCAGAGGGACATTCAAACTCATAAGTCGAAAATAAACTGACAACGCCATGGCTAAAAAAGAAAAACACTAACAGACAAACAAAAGTACACAAAACATAACATAGAAAACTAAAGACTAAGCAACACGAACCCCACCAAAACTGAGGGGATCGCAGGTACTCCGGAAGGGTAAGCAGATGCTGCTCCACATGTGGTACCCGTCTTGTTGCTCATATTAGAACAAACCCGGTAATAAGTATAATTCGGTAGGTCACATTCGTGAAAAGGGAACGAGATTGTAGTTATGACATAAGGAACACCTCCGCTATCATCTGTGAAACGGATATTCCATAACGGTCACCAATTTACAAAGGGATGATTTCAACTTCACCATTTGGAACTCTTGGTTTAATAGCTTCCTTGTGAGCAGCAACCCTCTATCAAGGAAATCATGATAGGAAATACAAGCCCTTGAATATCATATCAATTGGGAGATATATACTCCGTATGCAGGTGATGCTGGAATGTTGCTACATATATAGAAATGGAAAGTTTACAATTGGGAAGCTGAAATCATCACTTTTCAATACCAACTCTTCTAACTTGTCTTTTTAGTTTGGAATGGGGAATATATGTGCAAAGTGTAGAAAAGTCAAATGTTTAAATACTATTGCAAGATGAAAGAGTCTTAGATTGTATGTACTCTGAAAGATCTTTAGAATTGTTTAGTATCCACATCTGATTCACGCTACCTCTAGAATAGGTAGAACCACAATAACTTTGAAGCCCGGCTTTGATTGCTGATAAAACTGATGTTTATAATTTAGAAAGAGGTTTCGTGGAGCACTTGGAAGACCCAGCAATATACCTTTGTTTGTAAGGATACTTATGTAGTTTAAATATCCAATACGGTGATGAAAGATCCAGATCTTCATCTTTGGTTGAAATTCCAAAGGAACACAGAATAGACCTATGATTATTCAGGATTTCCTCTTTAGTAAGTGTCTTGGGGTATATGTTGCTTAAGGTTAAGGCAAACAAAAAAAAAATACAGAGAGTCAGCAAAGACCTTATTAACCTAAATTGTACAAAATGTTACAAAAGAAAACAAATTGAACATATTACATGTATTAAATTAACAGTCCTAGGTAGGGAAAGGCAATAAATTATGTGAACATACGGCAGCTGTGTCATCTAATCCAATTTGCGATTAAATGTCAACAAAAGAGGCTATGTGACGGACATTTATGATCATACCAAACTGATCGACTGCAAATCTTTAAATGCAGTCCCGTTATTAATATCAATCAAAAAGGCAAATAACATTATTAAAAAGAAAATTAGTTAAATAATTTATTTCACACTCTTTTACATAACGTCTGTGTTTGCGGAATTGATGCCCTGAAATCTGTGGTGTCAAATCAACATGAATGCTATGGTATGTGAATGCATTATTTGATGATAGTGAACGATACTTATTCTTTGAACCAATTTTAACCTGTAGACATTTTCAGCAAATATCTTTAAAGATGAACCACAAAATGAAAATACATGTATTTGTGTCAGTTTTAGTTTAATATAACCTTCTGTACTTGTGAGTACATGTTGAGTGTCTACTGCTTTTTATGCATTATTCGCAATGAGAATAAATACTCATTTATAATGTTATGAAAGGTCATGTGACATGTTTTTATATTAAAATTCAAACAGCCTAAACGTTATGATTTATTTTCTCAATATTGCATGTGGGAGCTCCTGATTTGTTTTGGCAAAACAGGCTAAAATCTACCCGAGGAATAGATTACATTAGCTGTAGAAGGCAACACCTTTGTGACTTTTAGGTCTTGAATGCTCTTCAACTTCATTTTTTATTTGGCCTTTATAACTTTTTGGATTCGAGCGTCAAGGATGCGTCTTTTGTAGACGAAACGTGCTTCTGGGGTACAAAATCTAACAAATCCTGGTATCTATGATGAGTTTATTCAGAATATAATCCAGGACATTATTGACAAAATATTATAGTTGGAATGTTCCATGTTGTATCAAATTCGTACTTCAACTGTTGCATTTTTTATCTTGTATTATTGGGGAAAACATTATCGATAGGATCCGTTTTGGGATCATTTTGACATAATCAATGCTGAATAAATATGATTATGTGATTAAATAAATGCTATCGGACTATATAATTTAACTTTGGCCCAAATTAATATAACACTCACAGTCATTTGTTGCGGATCTTATACATCCTTGGCTTTCAAATATTCGGCTTTGAGCTCACCTGATGAAGGTTTAAAAAAAACCTGCGGACGCATTTAATTTACAATGTATCAAGTGTTGTTATAACTTTTATAGCATTGGGTCCATACCGCTGCTGGTGGACTATCAGTCCCCGAGGTCATCATCAACTCAGTATTCAGTACTTCGGTACTGACATATTCATTACAAACCTT
Organism: Mytilus californianus; assembly: GCF_021869535.1. Taxonomy (NCBI): domain Eukaryota; kingdom Metazoa; phylum Mollusca; class Bivalvia; order Mytilida; family Mytilidae; genus Mytilus; species Mytilus californianus. The sequence goes on from NW_026262734.1 coordinate 60,801,913, forward strand.
TCATAAACTGTCCGATAATAAATCCGGAAATTATTCAGAAACTAAGGTTTAAACTTTTTCAGGCAGGGTTGACCTTAGATGAATTTGGAAATTACTTTAAGGTCCTTTTAGGTCATATACCTCATCAAATGTTTCTGTTTTTCACATATCCTTAATTAGCCTTCAGATATTCTTGGAGCGTGACTGACAGACGGTAAATAAATAAAAAGCGATTCAGATGCATGAATATATGAACGTGTTGTATTCATTTTTGAAGGATTAACAATATTAAATAAGGTTATTCGTTGATCATTAGTGCACTTGCCATCAAGGTGCTAGATGCTCTTAAACGTTTTCTATGTCTACCAGTATAATAAATGTGCGCAAATATATCAAAAAGCTTCGTGCAAATATAATAATATGACAGGCAAAAATAATTAAAATGAACGCAAATGTAATGCACCTATTACAGAAGCCAGATTTGTAAGAAAGAAGGGGCATCTAAGATATTATACTTCCATGGTTGTACAGAGTAAGGCAATTTATCCTGCATTTATTTAACAATCACTGATTCAAAATCAGTATAATAGAACGTGAGGGAAATTGAATATTAAAGATCGCTCATCCCTTCATCTATCCTGGGACAATGGTTTAACAGTAAATAAATAAAACAGAGTATATAAGTCATTTGCAAAGGTGCTAAACAAACAGCTCAAGGCACAGCAACAACAACATTCAAAAGTCACCATTACTGGTCCGAGTGCACAGTTATTTCGTAGTGCATTTCTTTTAGACAATAAATGAAAATTAAAAAAATCCCACCTGCGCTTTCTCAATAATATTTTTACAGTGTGTTGCACTACTTTTGGAAAAAATTATATCAAAATTATAGAAAACTTCATCGGCTCTAACTCAAAATATGGACAATTTCATGTTAAGGGGGTCTTCAAATCTTTTGACAGCTTCCGAAGTGCTAATTTTTAACATTTTTCAGCTGGACCAAATCACTACTTTACTTTAAAATTCATGACCCAAATTTTTTTACAGTGTCATTTCACCCCGCTACTTACTATTTGAGTCATAAAACATGGAGAAATAAATTTGGAAGGGGTATAAAAAAAATCGACAAGTAACACACTGTCAACACTAGGGACTATATTCGTGGACAACGAAAATCAAAGGACGATAACTGTGTACCCGGACCTAATAGGGTAGAAAAAGTTGACCAATTTTAATGAAACTTGGTTTGATCAAAGCTTATTAAATTATAAGACTGCTAACAAAGTCTCATGGCAATAGGATATATATTATAGACAATATGACTAATTCTATATTCAACTTTGTGTGTTAAATTAAGACGTTAAAATTGAAAAATTTTCAACTATCAACATTTGGGGCTTAAAAAATTTAAATATTGCAAAAAAATACTTTTGAAATGCCTTAATATATAATATATTATGTATTAAAAGCAATAGAGTACTCATTTGATTTATCAGACTTATCATAATTATTAAAAAGTCAAATTTATATGAGCCTGTGGCTAAAAATGGAGGTTTTCCAATGAAGGGGGGCCTTACATGAAGATGTAATATTTTCCAGCAATTTTAAGTTTGTAAAGCTTTTTGGTTATAAATAATCCTTACATATGTATTTAATGTACTTTAAATTGAAAGAAAACTTACAAATAACATATCACATTAGTTTAAAAGGGTCTTAGGCCAAGTGAGACTGAAAATAATTTAGGGTCAATTTAGGCCGTATCACATATTTACATTTAAAAATGCATATTGAAGCTATAGGAAATAAAATTTTGTGTCTTTTCTATCATTTCTATACTCAAGTGACATGATACAATAAATCTGAGCACAAAAAGGCTCTTGCATTCAACTTTTTTTGCAGACAGTATGGTCTGATACAAAGATTCTTCACTTTTTAGTGAAAAACATGCATGCAATTTTAGTCTCAACAGGCTTATATTTGAACCACTTGCTATCCTACAGAAGAAAAGAAAGATATTATGTGACATAAAACATGTACAAAAGACATTTTTAAGTGCTTTTTATACAAATTTAGTGAGGTCTTTATAATGGGATTCAACTTTTATGTTCCAAGCTCCTCACATTTAACTTGATCCAAACAGGGCGTTAGACGAGGATCATATATACAACACATTTTGCACATATTGTCCGAGATAATCTTCTTTTCTGTAGATTCAGAGTTCACAAATGAGTAATACAACTGGATTGAAGCATAGAAACACAAATATTGACACATAAAAACCTGTCAGATAGAAAGTCAGAATGCCACTTATGCATCAAAATTGAAAAAGCTATGAAAATTCTTATTTTGACCATAAAATGCCAAAATTGGTCATTTTTGCAGAAATTCTATCAAATAAAAGTTTAAATCTTTTAGTTTTATGCTATTTGATAAATTGACACCATCAAATCATTCAGGGAAGTTGCCAAAGTACAGATTCTATATTTCCTGATTTCACCTCTTAGGTCCGAGTACACAGTTATTTCGTAGTGCATTTCTTTTAGACAATAAATGAAAATTTAAATAATCCCACCTACGCTTTCTCAATAATATTTTTACAGTGTGTTGTACTACTTTTGGGAAAAATTATATCAAAATTATAGAAAACTTCATCGGCTCTAACTCAAAATATGGACAATTTTATGTAAAGGGGGTCTTCAAATCTTTTGACAGCTTCCGAAGTGCTAATTTTTAACATTTTTCAGCTGGACCAAATCACTACTTTACTTTAAAATTCATGACCCAAATTTTTTTACAGTGTCATTTCACCCCGCTACTTACTATTTGAGTCATAAAACATGGAGAAATAAATTTGGAAGGGGTATAAAAAAAATCGACAAGTAACACACTGTCCACACTAGGGACTATATTCGTTGGACAACGAAAATCAAAGGACGATAACTGTGTACCTGGACCTACTCAATAAAAATATATATTAGATAAATAAATAAACTAGCAGTTCTTGACCGATTTAAATTATGATCTTAACATGCAGATAATATTACCACAGTTATCTAGTTATTTTAAGGAGTTATTATGATTTTCATTAGTCTATATATGTATATACTCCGTGTTTTTGTTTTTGTCTTTCTGAAGATCATAAAGAGGTTCAGTTGGTTGACGGTTCTCATTCTTTGGAAGGGCGAGTAGAAATCTTTGTAAATGGAGCATGGGGGACAATTTGTGATGATAAGTTTGGAGAAGAAGAAGCTCGTGTTATTTGTGGTATGCTTGGATATTCTAACATTGGGTAAGATATCAAAACCATAACATATCTCTTTTAAGTGTTTATGATACATGTAAGAGGTAAGAAGATTCATGGTGCATCTTTGGATGACCATTTTTAAATAATTCGATGACATCTACAAGTCTGACCCCCCTACCCCTCAAGGGTGACTGGGGAATAGAAGTATGGTCACCATTGGTCTTTCTCCGACCGGCAGTAAAACCCTTGCTAAAGTGGGGCGTCCGTTTGGTTGTGCGGGATGTACAAATTTGCAGCCACGTCCGGTCAGAATGGGGACGTTAAATCCGATGCCTCGTGTAAAGAGAGTGCCACGCTCTTTGCACGTTAAGAACCCTTGCAACAACTCTTTGAGGGGTCCGTAGGTGACCTGTTGTAAGGCTAAATTTCTGTCCCTATCCAATATAACCTCATTTCCCGTGGCAGTCTAAATTTCTCCGACCGTAATCCCGGACGCCCCTATTACAGAACCTACCTATTGTATTTATTGTTAATTTGTTCTCGTCCTGAATATGCATGAAATATTTGCCACTGGACGTTAAACAACCAACAATCAATCAATCAATCTACAAGTCTGCGTTTTTTTAATGACTAATTCTTGCACACAATTCTTTCTGATACCCACACTCAAGGACTTGTGCTTTATTGTTATCACATTACTCCTGCGTTTGTCCGTTTATCCGTCAGTCCATCTATTCGTTCGTCCAACGAATATTTTCGTCCCTATTTTTCAGGGACTACTGGACTGAATTAGTTCATATTTAGTTAGTTTCAATTTCCTAGCTTTGAACCCAAATTTGGATTTAAATTATTTTTAGAATACAATAATAATATATTCATTACAAATAAAGATAACTTTAATTGACATAATATGTATTTGTCTTTTCTTAGAATGGACCATTACACAAATTCACCTTCCGTTTTCGTAACTACATTGTGTGTTCCCTAATTCCACGGTAATGACGTTTTTATAATTTAAAACCATTTTCAAATTTATTCAATAATAATTTCACAAACAAAATATTCAATTGACTGAGTCTATTTTTTTAGATCAGTTCCGCATTCCGCCGCTTATTTTGGGAAGGGAAATGGATCTATTGTATTGGATGAACTAAATTGTACTGGAACAGAAACGAACATATTCGATTGTCAGTCTAGTGGTGTATTTGAACATGATTGTTCCCATTCCGAAGATGCTGGTTTAGCCTGTCAAGGTAAATCTGAAAGTTTTAAAACAATTTCTTTTTACTAATCATATTAAACTCAATTTTTATTTGAATCTACAAACATATGTTAATTGACCATACGTAAGGTAATGACAAGACTGCTTAGGGATGACATCTAATAGATATAGGAAGATGTGGTATGAGTGCCATCCAAGTTACAATTTATAAAAGTAAACTATTATAGGTCAAGGTACGGCCTTCAACACGGAGCATTGGCTCACACCAAACAGCAAGCTATAAAGGGCCCCAATAAATTACTAGTGTAAAACCATTTAAACGGAAAAACCAGCGGTCTAATCTATATAAAAACGAGAAACGAAAAACACGTATGAACTACATAAACAGACGACAACTACTGTAATCAGATTCCTGACTTAGGACAGGTACAAACATTTCCAGCGGGATTTAACGTTTAAATGGTACGAAACCTTCTCCCTTTTCTGAAACAATAGTATAACATCACAACATAGAAAAACACACTATAAAATATCAATTGGAAGGCTTAACTCAATCAAAAAACGTAAATTAACACACAGTGAACGAATAAAATTGACCTGTGACACCTGAATGCAAAAACACAGTTAATAAAAAATTACAAGGGATAAATAATTAAAGTCAAAAGTAAATAAACAGGTTGAAACAAAGTTAAAGTATGATATCACTGTGAAATTTCAAACAATATTTAGAAAATCATCACTTTTGAAGAAACCTGCGTCATATTATACACAGGTTAATGAAAATAATTTTGTTGTTAAGTATACTTCTTCTTCTAATTTGTACAAACAATTCCTAAATACAAGTATAGGTTGCTTTGTTTTGATATAACTTCCATGTAGACAGTTATATTACAAAATAAAAAAGATTAAAGATTTACAACTAAATTACAATACAACTCGGTCGCGACTGAATAAATCCAAAACGATTTAGGTAGTATTTGTAAAATCATCCGCTGGTCAAGTAGTTTTCTCTGTTTGCAATTACTTTCAGTCTAAACCTGTCCCTGTTTTCTTACTTGGTTTCTAATTTTGTGTGTTCTTGGAAGACGCGAAAGTAGTAGGCATTCTCGTATTTTTTATATATAGATTAGACTGTTGGTTTTCCTGTTTGAATTGATTTACATTACTCATTTTGGGGCCCTTTATAGCTTGCTGTTCGATGTGAGCCAAGGATCCGTGTTGAAGGCCGTACTTTGACCTATAATTGTTAACTTTTTATACATTGTGACTTGGACGGAGAGTTGTCTCATTGGCACTAATACCACATCTTGTTTATATGAAATGCGAAACGGAAACGACATCCGAAAACAATTTTGTTTTCCGAATTATTTCAAAATTAAATTAAGATTAATAGTCATAGGAAGGGTAACAAACAACAGTTTTCAATACAACTACCTTTAAGGTAAATCTTTTCCGTGGCGCAGATTTTGATACTTCAAATGAAAATATCAGGATAAAAAATACTTTAACCCGTGCTTATGCAATGTGTAAAGGTCTAATTTGTTATGAGTATAAAATTTATTTCCAGATTCAAATCACAAATAAAGGGTCCGAGTAAAAAGGTTTTATCATTGTAATAACCATTAAACTTACTAAAACACAATTTGTGGAAGTTATTATATGAACGATAGACCAATTTGAAACAGTTGATATGTTATTGTTAAAACAATTATAAAAAAAAATACCTGCCGTAGCTAATGGAAACAGTCGCGTACTGTGCGGTATCTGACAATTATATAAACTTCGTAAAAATATTACACATTATTAAAAGAGTGGGATTGTAAAAATATGTGATTACGCAATGAAAATCTATAAATATTTAGTACATCAAAATCATCAATTATAATTTTGCATAGTTTCTTTTGTTACCTATTCTGACATCGGACTTGGACTTCTTTTAAAACTGAGTTTAACTGTACGTATTGCTGTGTGTTTGTTTATTCTACATATGCTAGAGGTATAGGGGAGGGTTAAGATCACACGAAACATGTTTAACTCCGCCGCATTTTAGCGCCTGTCCCAAATCAGGAGCCTCTGGCCTTTGTTTGTCTTGTATTGGTTTTTAATTTTAGTTCATTATATGTTTTGGAGTTTAGTGTGTCGTCCATTTGCATTGAACTAGAACACATTTTTGTTTAGGGGCTAGCTGAAGCCCGCCTCTGGGTGTGGGATTTTCTCGCTGTGTTGAGACCAATAGGTGGCCTTCGGCTGTTTTCTGCTCGTTGGTCGGGTTGTTGTCTCTCTGATATATTCCCCATTTCCATTCTCAATTTTATTATCTATATAGCTGAAAGTAAGGTTAAAGGATACTGCTAACTTCTTTTCTTTCTTCATAAGAAGTTCCTGTATGAAGTCAGCCTCATAAGTATAAAGAAACAAGTCGGCAAGAAGAGGGACACAGTTGGTTCCCATTGGAATGCCGATTGTATGTTGAACAACGATTCTTCCAAACGTAACAAATATGTTGTCAATCAATTAAGCATCTTGATAATGTTAGTTATAGAGAATTCTTTGTTTGAATCGGAGTGATTTTTTAGAAAGTAGGATTTATCCCTCCCTAGGACAATGATACTTATATCTACGTTGGTTATTCTTTTTTTTATGAAATAAAGCAATACCAACTCTTTCAATTTGTCTTTTAGTTTGGATGGGGAATACATGTGCAAAGTGTAGAAAAGTCAGATGTTTTGATACTTTTGCAAGATGAAACAGTCTTAGATTGTATGTACCCTAAAAGATCTTTGGAATTTTTTAGTATCCACATCTGATTCACGCCACCTCTAGAAAAAGGTAGAATCACAATAACTTTGAAGCCCGGCTTTGATTGCTGATAAAACTGATGTAAATAATTTAGAAGGAGGTTTCATGGAGCACTGGAAGATCCAGCAATATACCTTTGTTTGTAAGGACACTTATGTAGTTTAGATATCCAATACGGTGATAAAAAATCCAGATCTTCATCTTTGTTGAAATTCCAAAAGGAACATAGAATAGACCTATGTTTATCCAGGATTTCCTTTTTAGTAAGTGTCTATATAGGGCAATTGTGTCATCTAATCCAATTTGCGATTAAATGACAACAAAAGAGGCTATCTGACGGACATTTATGATCATACCAAACTGATCGACTGCAAATCTTTAAATGCAGTACCGTTATTAATATCAATCAAAAAGGCAAATAACATTATTAAAAAGAAAATTAGTTAAATAATTTATCACACTCTTTTATATAACGTCAGTGTTTGCGGAATTGATGCCCTGAAATCTGTGGTGTCAAATCAACATGAATGCTACAGTATGTGAATGCATTATTTGATGATAGTGAACGATGCTTATTCTTTGAACCAATTTTAACCTGTAGACATTTTCAGCAAATATCTTTAAAGATGAACCACAAAATGAAAATACATGTATTTGTGTCAGTTTTAGTTGAATATAACCTTCTGTACTTGTGAGTACATGTTGAGTGTCTACTGCTTTTTATGCATTATTTGCAATGAGAATAAATACTCATTTATAATGTTATGATAGGTCATGTGACATGTTTTTATATTAAAATCCAAACAGCCTAAACGTTCTGATTTATTTTCTCAATATTGCATGTGGGAGCTCCTGATTTGTTTTGGCAAACCAGGCTAAAGTCTACCCCAGGAATAGATTACATTAGCTGTAGAAGGCAACACCTTTGTGACTTTTGGGTCTTGAATGCTCTTCAACTTCGTTCTTTATTTGGCCTTTATAACTTTTTTGATTCGAGCGTCAAGGATGAATCTTTTGTAGACGAAACGTGCGTCTGGGGTACAAAATTTAACAAATCCTGGTATCTATGATGAGTTTATTCAGAATATAATCCAGGACATTATTGACAAAATATTATAGTTGGCATGTGCCATGTTGTATCAAATTCGTACTTCAACTGTTGCATTTTTTATCTTGTATTATTGGGGAAAACATTATCGATAGGATCTGTTTTGGGATTTGTAATTTACATTTGTGATCATTTTGACATAATCAATGCTGAATAAATATGATTATGTGATTAAATAAATGCTATCGGACTATACTAGTTAACTTTGGACCAAATTAATATAACACTCACAGTCATTTGTTGCGGATCTTATACATCCTTGGCTTTCAAATATTCGGCTTTGAGCTCACCTGATGAAGGTTTAAAAAAAACCTGCGGACGCATTGAATTTACAATGTATCAAGTGTTGTTATCACTTTTACAGCATTGGGTCGATACCGCTGCTGGTGGACTATCAGTCCCCGAGGTCATCATCAACTCAGTATTCAGTACTTCGGTATTGACATATTCATTACAAACCTTTCATAAACTGTCCGATAATAAATCCGGAAATTATTCAGAAACTAAGGTTTAAACTTTTTCAGGCAGGGTTGACCTGAGATGAATTTGGTAATTACTTGAAGGTCCTTTTAGGTCATGTACCTCATCAACTGTTTCTGTTTTTCACATATCCTTAATTAGCCTTCAGATATTCTGGGAGCGTGACTGACAGACGGTAAACAAATAAAAAGCGCTTCGGATACATGAATTTAAGAAAGTGTTGTATTCATTTTTGAAGGATAAACAATATTAAATAAGGTTATTCGTTGATCATTAGTGCACTTGTCATCAAGGTGCTAGATGCTCGTAAACGTTTTCTATGTCTACCTGTATAACAAATATAACAAAAATAATTAAAATTTACGCAAATGTAATGCACCTATTACAGAAGTCAGATTTGTAAGAAAGAAGGGGCATCTAAGATATTATACTTCCATGGTTGTACAGAGTAAGGCAATTTATCCTGTATTTATTTAACAATCACTGATTCAAAATCAGTATAAGAGAACTTGAGGGAAATTGAATATTAAAGATCGCTCATCCCTTCACCTATCCTGGGACAATGGTTTAACAGTAAATAAATAAAACAGAGTATATAAGTCATTTGCAAAGGTGCTAAACAAACAGCTCAAGGCACAACAACAACAACACTCAAAAGTTGCCATTACTCAATAAAAATATATATTAGATTAATAAATAAACTAGCAGTTCTTGACCGATTTAAATTATGATCTAAACATGCAGATAATATTGACACAGTTATCTAGTTATTTAAAGGAGTTATTATGATTTTCATTAGTCTATATATGTATATACTCCGTGTTTTTGTTTTTGTATTTGTGAAGATCATAAAGAAGTTCAGTTGGTTGACGGTTCTCATTCTTTGGAAGGGCGAGTAGAAATCTTTGTAAATGGAGCATGGGGGACAATTTGTGATGATGAGTTTGGAGAAGAAGAAGCTCGTGTTATTTGTGGTATGCTTAGATATTCTAACGTTGGGTAAGATATCAAAACCATAACACATCTCTTTTAAGTGTTTATGATACATGTAAGAGGTAAGAAGATTCATGGTGCATCTTTGGATGACCATTTTTAAATAATTCGATGACATCTACAATGACTAATTCTTGCACACAATTCTTTCTGATAACCACTCTCAAGGACTTGTGCTTTATTGTTATCACATTGCTCCTTCGTTCGTCCGTTCATCCGTCATTCCATCTATTCGTTCGTCCAACGAATATTTTCGTCCCTATTTTTCAGGGACTACTGGACTGAATTAGTTCATATTTAGTTAGTTTCAATTTCCTAGCTTTGAACCCAAATTTGGATTTAAATTATGATTTAAATTATTTTTAGAATACAATAATAATATATTCATTACAAATAAAGATAACTTTAATTGAAATAATATGTATTTGTCTTTTCATAGAATGGACCATGACACAAATTCACCTTCCGTTTTCTTAACTACATTGTGTGTTCCCTAATTCCACGGTAATGACGTTTTTATAATTTAAGACCATTTTCAAATTTATTCAATAATAATTTCACAAACAAAATATTCAATTGACTGAGTCTATTTTTTTTAGATCAGTTCCGCATTCTAAAGCTTATTTTGGGAAGGGAAATGGATCTATTGTATTGGATGAACTAAATTGTACTGGAACAGAAACGAACATATTCGATTGTCAGTCTAGTGGTGTATTTGAACATGATTGTTCCCATTCCGAAGATGCTGGTGTAGACTGTCAAGGTAAATCTGAATGTTTTAAAACAATTTCTTTTTACCAATCATATTTAACTCAATTTTTATTTGAATCTAAAAACATATGTTAATTGACCATACGTAAGGTAATGACAAGACTGCTTAGGGATGACATCTAATAGATATAGGAAGATGTGGTATGAGTGCCAATGAGACAACTCTCCATCCAAGTTACAATTTATAAAAGTAAACCATTATAGGTCAAGGTACGGCCTTCAACACGGAGCATTGGCTCACACCAAACAGCAAGCTATAAAGGGCCCCAACAAATTACTAGTGTAAAACCATTCAAACGGAAAAACCAACGGTCTAATCTATATAAAAACGAGAAACGAGAAACACGTATGAACTACATAAACAGACGACAACTACTGTAATCAGATTCCTGACTTAGGACAGGTGCAAACATTTCCAGCGGGATTAAACGTTTTAATGGTACCAAAGCTTCTCCCTTTTCTGAAACAATAGTATAACATCACAACATAGAAAAACACACTATAAAATATCAATTGGAAGGCTTAACTCAATCAAAAAACGTAAATAAACACACAATGAACGAATGAATTTGACCTGTGACACCTGAATGCAAATACACAGTTAATGAAAAATTACAAGGGATAAATAATTAAAGTCAAAAGTAAATAAACAGGTTTAAACAAAGTTAAAGTATGATATCACTGTGAAATTTCAAACAATATTTAGAAAATCATCACTTTTGCAGAAACCTGCGTCATATTATACACAGGTAAATGAAAATAATTTTGTTGTTAAGTATACTTCTTCTTCTAATTTGTACAAACAATTCCTAAATACAAGTATAGGTTGCTTTGTTTTGATATAACTTCCATGTAGACAGTTATATTACAAAATAAAAAAAAATTAAAGATTTACAACTAAATTACAATACAACTCGGTCGCGACTGAATAAATCCAAAACGATTTAGGTAGTATTTGTAAAATCATCCGCTGGTCAAGTAGTTTTCTCTGTTTGCAATTACTTTCAGTCTAAACCTGTCCCTGTTTTCTTACTTAGTTTCTAATTTCGTGTGTTCTTCGAAGACGCGAAAGTAGTAGGCATTCTCGTTTTTTTTATATAGATTAGACTGTTGGTTTTCCTGTTTGAATTGAATTACATTACTCATTTTGGGGCCCTGTATAGCTTGCTGTTCGATGTGAGCCAAGGCTCCGAGTTGAAGGCCGTACTTTGACCTATAATTGTTAACTTTTTATACATTGTGACTTGGACGGAGAGTTATCTGATTGGCACTAATACCACATCTTGTGTATATGAAATGCGAAACGGAAAGGACATCCGAAAACAATTTTGTTTTCCGAATTATTTCAAAATTAAATTAAGATTAATAGTCATAGGGAGGGTAACAAACAACAGTTTTCAATAAAACTACCTTTAAGGTAAATCTTTTCCGTGGCGCAGATTTTTATACTTCAAATGCAAATATCAGGATAAAAAATACTTTAACCCGTGCTTATGCAATGTGTAAAGGTCTAATTTGTTATGAGTCTAAAATTTATTTCCAGATTCAAATCACAAAAAAAAGGGTCCGAGTAAAAAGGTTTTATCATTGTAATAACCATTAAACTTACTAAAACACAATTTGTGGAAGTTATTATATGAACGATAGACCAATTTGAAACAGTTGATATGTTATTGTTAAAACAGTTATAAAAAAAACTACCTGCCGTAGCAAATGGAAACAGTCGCGTACTATGCGGTATCTGACAATTATATAAACTTCGTAAGAATATTACACATTATTAAAAGAGTGGGATTGTAAAAATATGTGATTACGCAATGAAAATCTATAAATATTTAGTATATCAAAATCATCAATTGTCATTTTGCATAGTTTCTTCTGTTACCTATTCTGACATCGGACTTGGACTTCTTTTAAAACTGAGTTTAACTGTACGTATAGCTGTGTGTTTGTTTATTCTACATATGCTAGAGGTATAGGGGAGGGTTAAGATCACACGAAACATGTTTAACTCCACCGCATTTTAGCGCCTGTCCCAAATCAGGAGCCTCTGGCCTTTGTTTGTCTTGTATTGTTTTTTAATTTTAGTTCATTTATATGTTTTTGAGTTTAGTGTGTCGTCCATTTGCATTGAACTAGAACACATTTTTGTTTAGGGGCTAGCTGAAGCCCGCCTCTGGGTGTGGGATTTTCTGTTTTTTGCTCTTTGGTCGGGTTGTTGTCTCTCTGATACATTCCCCATTTCCATTCTCAATTTTATCATCTATATAGCTGAAAGTAAGGTTAAAGGATACTGCTAAGACAATGATACTTATATCTATGTTGGTTATTCTTTTTTTATGAAATAAAGCAATACCAACTCTTTCAATTTGTCTTTTAGTTTGGAATGGGGAATACTTGTGCAAAGTGTAGAAAAGTCAGATGTTTTGATACTATTGCAAGATGAAACAGTCTTAGATTGTATGTACTCTAAAAGATCTTTGGAATTTTTTAGTATCCACATCTGATTCACGCCACCTCTAGAATAGGTAGAATCACAATAACTTTGAAGCCCGGCTTTGATTGCTGATAAAACTGATGTAAATAATTTAGAAGGAGGTTTCATGGAGCACTTGGAAGACCCAGCAATATACCTTTGTTTGTAAGGACACTTATGTAGTTTAGATATCCAATATGGTGACAAAAAATCCAGATCTTCATCTTTGGTTGAAATTTTAAAGGAACATAGAATAGACCTATGATTATCCAGGATTTCCTCTTTAGTAAGTGTCTATATACGGCAATTGTGTCATCTAATCCAATTTGCGATTCAATGACAACAAAAGAGGCTATGTGACGGACATTTATGATCATACCAAACTGATCGACTGCAAATCTTTAAATGCAGTACTGTTATTAATATCAATCAAAAAGGCAAATAACATTATTAAAAAGAAAATTAGTTAAATAATTTATTTCACATTTTTTTACATAACGTCAGTGTTTGCGGAATTGATGCCCTGAAATCTGTGGTGTCAAATCAACATGAATGCTACAGTATGTGAATGCATTATTTGATGATAGTGAACGATGCTTATTCTTTGAACCAATTTTAACCTGTAGACATTTTCAGCAAATATCTTTAAAGATGAACCACAAAATGAAAATACATGTATTTGTGTCAGTTTTAGTTTAATATAACCTTCTGTACTTGTGAGTACATGTTGAGTGTCTACTGCTTTTTATGCATTATTCGCAATGAGAATAAATACTCATTTATAATGTTATGATAGGTCATGTGACATGCTTTAATATTAAAATTCAAACAGGCTAAACGTTATGATTTATTTTCTCAATATTGCATGTGGGAGCTCCTGATTTGTTTTGGCAAACAGGCTAAAATCAACCCCAGGAATAGATTACATTAGCTGTAGAAGGCAACACCTTTGTGACTTTGGGGTCTTGAATGTTCTTCAACTTCGTTCTTTATTTGGCCTATATAACTTTTTTGATTCGAGCGTCAAGGATGAGTCTTTTGTAGACGAAACGTGCATCTGGGGTACAAAATTTAAAAAATCCTGGTTTCTATGATGAAGTTATTCAGAATATAATCCAGGACATTATTGACAAAATATTATAGTTGGCATGTGCTATGTTGTATCAAATTCGTACTTCAACTGTTGCATTTTTTATCTTGTATTATTGGGGAAAACATTATCGATAGGATCTGTTTTATGATTTGGAATTTACATTTGTGATCATTTTGACAAAATCAATGCTGAATAAATATGATTATGTGATTAAATAAATGATATCGGACTATATTAGTTAACTTTGGCCCAAATTAATATAACACTCACAGTCATTTGTTGCGGATCTTATACATCCTTGGCTTTCAAATATTCGGCTTTGAGCTCACCTGATGAAGGTTTAAAAAAACCTGCGGACGCATTGAATTTACAATGTATAAAGTGTTGTTATCACTTTAAAAGCATTGGGTCGATACCGCTGCTGGTGGACTATCAGTCCCCGGGGTCACCATCAACTCAGTATTCAGTAATTCGGTACTGACATATTCATCTCAAACCTTTCATAATCTGTCCGATAATAAATCCGGAAATTACTCAGAAACTAAGGTTTAAACTTTTTTAGGCAGGGTTGACCTTAGATGAATTTGGCAATTACTTTAAGGTCCTTTTAGGTCATATACCTCATCAACTGTTTCTGTTTTTCACATATCTTTAATTAGCCTTCAGATATTCTGGGAGCGTGACTGACAGACGGCAAATAAATAAAAAGCGCTTCGGATGCATAAATTTAAGAAAGTGTTGTATTCATTTTTGAAGGATTAACAATATTAAATAAGGTTATTCGTTGATCATTAGTGCACTTGCCATCAAGGTGCTAGATGCTCGTCAACGTTTTCTATGTCTACCTGTATAATAAATGTTCACAAATATATCAAAAAGCTTCGTGCAAATATAATAATATGACAGGCAAAAATAATTAAAATTTACGCAAATGTAATGCACCTATTACAGAAGCCAGATTTGTAAGAAAGAAGGGGCATCTAAGATATTATACTTCCATGGTTGTACAGAGTAAGGCAATTTCTCCTGTATTGATATAACTATCACTGATTCAAAATCAGTATAATAGAACTTGAGGGAAATTGAATATTAAAGATCGCTCATCCCTTCACCTATCCTGGGACAATGGTTTAACAGTAAATAAATAAAACAGAGTATATAAGTCATTTGCAAAGGTGCTAAACAAACAGCACAAGGCACAACAACAACAACACTCACAAGTTGCCATTACTCAATAAAAATATATATTAGATTAATAAATAAACTAGCAGTTCTTGACCGATTTAAATTATGATCTAAACATGCAAATAATATTAACACAGTTTTCTAGTTATTTAAAGGAGTTATTATGATTTTCATTAGTCTATATATGTATATACCCCGTGTTTATGTTTTTTCTTTCTGAAGATCATATAGAAGTTCAATTGGTTGACGGTTCTCATTCTTTGGAAGGGCGAGTAGAAATCTTTGTAAATGGAGCATGGGGCACAGTTTGTGATGATGGGTTTGGACAAGAAGAAGCTCGTGTTATTTGTGGTATGCTTAGATATTCTAACGTTGGGTAAGATATCAAAACCATAACACATCTCTCTTAAGTGTTTATGATACGTGTAAGAGGTAAGAAGATTCATGGTGCATCTTTGGATGACCATTTTAAAATAATTCGATGACATCTACAAGTCTGCGTTTTTTAATGACTAATTCTTTCACACAATTCTATCTGATACCCACACTCAAGGATTTGTGCTTTATTTTTATCGCATTGCTCCTCCGTTCGTCCGTTCATCCGTCAGTCCATCTATTCGTTCGTCCAACGAATATTTTCGTCCCTATTTTTCAGGGACTACTGGACTGAATTAGTTCATATTTAGTTAGTTGCAGTTCCCTAGCTTTTAACCCAAATTTGGATTTGACTTATTTTGAAATACAATAATAATAATATTCATTACAAATAAGATTACTATAATTGAAATAATATGTATTTTTCTTTTCTTAGAATGGACCATTACACAAATTCACCTTCCGTTTTCGTAAATTACATTATGTATTTCCTAATTCCACAGTAATGACGTTCTTATAATTTTAGACCATTTTCAAATTTATTCAAGCATAATAATTTCACAAAAAATCTTTAATTGACTGAGTCTATTTTTTTTTAGATCAGTTCCGCATTCTGACGCTCATTTTGGGAAGGGACATGGATCTATTGTATTAGATGATTTAAAGTGTACTGGAACAGAAACGAACATATTCGACTGTCAGTCGAGTGGTGTATTTGAACATGATTATCACCATTACGAAGATGCTGGTGTATCCTGTCAAGGTAAATCTGAATGTTTTAAAACAATTTCTCTTTACCAAGCATATTTAACTCAATTTTTATTTGAATCTACAAACATATGTAAATTGATCATACGTAAGGTAATGACAAGACTGCTTAGGGATGACATCTAAACCTAGTTCTAATTTGTACAAACAATTCCTAAATACAAGTATAGGTTGCTTTGTTTCGATATAGCTTCTATGTAGACAGTTATATTTCAAAATGAAAAACCTGGTTTTAAAGGTTTACAACTAAATTACAATACAACTCGGTCGCGACTGAATAAATCCAAAACGATTTAGGTAGTATTTGTAAAATCATCTGCTGGTCAAGTAGTTTTTTTTCTGTTTGCAATTGCTTTCAGTCTAACCTGTCCCTGTTTTATTACTTGGTTTCTAATTTTGTGTGTTCTTGGAAGACGCGAAAGTAGTAGGCATTCTCGTTTTTTTTATATATAGATTAGACTGTTGGTTTTCTTGTTTAAATTGATTTACATTACTCATTTTGGGTTCCTTTATAGCTTGCTGTTCGATGTGAGCCAAGACTCCGAGTTGAAGGCCGTACTTTGACCTATAATTGTTAACGTTTTATACATTGTGACTTGGACGGAGAGTTGTCTCATTGGCACTTATACCACATCTCACTGACATGATTTAACAAACCTTTCTAAAATTGTCCATTTATAAATTTTGAAATTATTAAGAAACTGAGGTTTCAACTACCTCAGGCAAAGTTGACTTTAGATGAATTTGGCTATTTGTTTTACGTATTTTTGACATATAGCTCTTTAACGGTTTCGGTACTTATACATCCTCGGATTTCAAATGTTTGGCTTTGAACGTTCCTGATGAAGGTAAATCCAGAAAAGCGCTTCGGACGCATGACATTATTAACCGTGTTATTTTCAATTTTTTTTACAATCCCACTCTTTTAATAATGTGTAATGTTCTTACGAAGTTTGAATAATTGTCAGATACCGCATAGTACGCGACTGTTTCCATTTTCTACGGCAGGTAGTTTTTTTTTATTGTTTTAACAATAACATATCAACTGTTTCAAATTGGTCTATCGTTCATATAATAACTTTCACAAATTGTGTTTTAGTAAGTTTAATGATTATTACAATGATAAAACCTTTTTACTCGGACCCTTTTTTTGTGATTTGAATCTGGAAATAAATTTAATACTAATAACAAATTAGACCTTGACACATTGTATAAACACCCGTTAAAGTATTTTTTATCCTGATATTTGCATTTGAAGTATCAAAATCTGCGCCACGGGAAAGATTTACCTTAAAGGTAGTTGTATTGCAAAGTGTTGTTTGTTACCCTCCCTATGACTATTAATCTTAATTTAATTTTGAAATAATTCGGAAAACAAAATTGTTTTTGGATGTCCTTTCCGTTTCGAATTTCATATAAACAAGATGTGTTATAAGTGCCAAAGAGACAACTCTCCGTCCAAGTCACAATGTATAAAACGTTAACAATTATAGGTCAAAGTACGGCCTTCAACTCGGAGTCTTGGCTCACATCGAACAGCAAGCTATAAAGGGACCCAAAATGAGTAATGTAAATCAATTTAAACAAGAAAACCAACAGTCTAATCTATATATAAAAAAAACGAGAATGCCTACTACTTTCGCGTCTTCCAAGAACACACAAAATTAGAAACCAAGTAATAAAACAGGGACAGGTTAGACTGAAAGCAATTGCAAACAGAAAAAAAACTACTTGACCAGCAGATGATTTTACAAATACTACCTAAATCGTTTTGGATTTATTCAGTCGCGACCGAGTTGTATTGTAATTTAGTTGTAAACCTTTAAAACCAGGTTTTTCATTTTGAAATATAACTGTCTACATAGAAGCTATATCGAAACAAATCAACCTATACTTGTATTTAGGAATTGTTTGTACAAATTAGAACTAGGTTTAGATGTCATCCCTAAGCAGTCTTGTCATTACCTTACGTATGATCAATTTACATATGTTTGTAGATTCAAATAAAAATTGAGTTAAATATGCTTGGTAAAGAGAAATTGTTTTAAAACATTCAGATTTACCTTGACAGGATACACCAGCATCTTCGTAATGGTGATAATCATGTTCAAATACACCACTAGACTGACAGTCGAATATGTTCGTTTCTGTTCCAGTACACTTTAAATCATCTAATACAATAGATCCATGTCCCTTCCCAAAATGAGCGTCAGAATGCGGAACTGATCTAAAAAAAATAGACTCAGTCAATTAAAGATTTTTTGTGAAATTATTATGCTTGAATAAATTTGAAAATGGTCTAAAATTATAAGAACGTCATTACTGTGGAATTAGGAAATACATAATGTAATTTACGAAAACGGAAGGTGAATTTGTGTAATGGTCCATTCTAAGAAAAGAAAAATACATATTATTTCAATTATAGTAATCTTATTTGTAATGAATATTATTATTATTGTATTTCAAAATAAGTCAAATCCAAATTTGGGTTAAAAGCTAGGGAACTGCAACTAACTAAATATGAACTAATTCAGTCCAGTAGTCCCTGAAAAATAGGGACGAAAATATTCGTTGGACGAACGAATAGATGGACTGACGGATGAACGGACGAACGGAGGAGCAATGCGATAAAAATAAAGCACAAATCCTTGAGTGTGGGTATCAGATAGACTTGTGTGAAAGAATTAGTCATTAAAAAAACGCAGACTTGTAGATGTCATCGAATTATTTTAAAATGGTCATCCAAAGATGCACCATGAATCTTCTTACCTCTTACACGTATCATAAACACTTAAGAGAGATGTGTTATGGTTTTGATATCTTACCCAACGTTAGAATATCCAAGCATACCACAAATAACACGAGCTTCTTCTTGTCCAAACCCATCATCACAAACTGTGCCCCATGCTCCATTTACAAAGATTTCTACTCGCCCTTCCAAAGAATGAGAACCGTCAACCAATTGAACTTCTATATGATCTTCAGAAAGAAAAAACATAAACACGGGGTATATACATATATAGACTAATGAAAATCATAATAACTCCTTTAAATAACTAGAAAACTGTGTTAATATTATTTGCATGTTTAGATCATAATTTAAATCGGTCAAGAACTGCTAGTTTATTTATTAATCTAATATATATTTTTATTGAGTAATGGCAACTTGTGAGTGTTGTTGTTGTTGTGCCTTGCGCTGTTTGTTTAGCACCTTTGCAAATGACTTATATACTCTGTTTTATTTATTTACTGTTAAACCATTGTCCCAGGATAGGTGAAGGGATGAGCGATCTTTAATATTCAATTTCCCTCAAGTTCTATTATACTGATTTTGAATCAGTGATATTTATATAAATACAGGAGAAATTGCCTTACTCTGTACAACCATGGAAGTATAATATCTTAGATGCCCCTTCTTTCTTACAAATCTGGCTTCTGTAATAGGTGCATTACATTTGCGTAAATTTTAATTATTTTTGCCTGTCATATTATTATATTTGCACGAAGCTTTTTGATATATTTGTGAACATTTATTATACAGGTAGACATAGAAAACGTTGACGAGCAATTAGCACCTTGATGGCAAGTGCACTAATGATCAACGAATAACCTTATTTAATATTGTTAATCCTTCAAAAATGAATACAACACTTTCTTAAATTTATGCATCCGAAGCGCTTTTTATTTATTTGCCGTCTGTCAGTCACGCTCCCAGAATATCTGAAGGCTAATTAAAGATATGTGAAAAACAGAAACAGTTGATGAGGTATATGACCTAAAAGGACCTTAAAGTAATTGCCAAATTCATCTAAGGTCAACCCTGCCTAAAAAAGTTTAAACCTTAGTTTCTGAGTAATTTCCGGATTTATTATCGGACAGATTATGAAAGGTTTGAGATGAATATGTCAGTACCGAATTACTGAATACTGAGTTGATGGTGACCCCGGGGACTGATAGTCCACCAGCAGCGGTATCGACCCAATGCTGTAAAAGTGATAACAACACTTTATACATTGTAAATTCAATGCGTCCGCAGGTTTTTTTAAACCTTCATCAGGTGAGCTCTAAGCCGAATATTTGAAAGCCAAGGATGTATAAGATCCGCAACAAATGACTGTGAGTGTTATATTAATTTGGGCCAAAGTTAACTTATATAGTCCGATATCATTTATTTAATCACATAATCATATTTATTCAGCATTGATTTTGTCAAAATGATCACAAATGTAAATTCCAAATCATAAAACAGATCCTATCGATAATGTTTTCCCCAATAATACAAGATAAAAAATGCAACAGTTGAAGTACGAATTTGATACAACATGGCACATGCCAACTATAATATTTTGTCAATAATGTCCTGGATTATATTCTGAATAAACTCATCATAGAAACCAGGATTTTTTAAATTTTGTACCCCAGATGCACGTTTCGTCTACAAAAGACTCATCCTTGACGCTCGAATCAAAAAAGTTATAAAGGCCAAATAAAGAACGAAGTTGAAGAACATTCAAGACCCCAAAGTCACAAAGGTGTTGCCTTCTACAGCTAATGTAATATATTCCTGGGGTTGATTTTAGCCTGTTTGCCAAAACAAATCAGGAGCTCCCACATGCAATATTGAGAAAATAAATCATAACGTTTAGCCTGTTTGAATTTTAATATAAAAGCATGTCACATGACCTATCATAACATTATAAATGAGTATTTATTCTCATTGCGAATAATGCATAAAAAGCAGTAGACACTCAACATGTACTCACAAGTACAGAAGGTTATATTAAACTAAAACTTACACAAATACATGTATTTTCATTTTGTGGTTCATCTTTAAAGATATTTGCTGAAAATGTCTACAGGTTAAAATTGGTTCAAAGAATAAGCATCGTTCACTATCATCAAATAATGCATTCACATACTGTAGCATTCATGTTGATTTGACACGACAGATTTCAGGGCATCAATTCCGCAAACACTGACGTTATGTAAAAAAGTGTGAAATAAATTATTTAACTAATTTTCTTTTTAATAATGTTATTTGCCTTTTTGATTGATATTAATAACGGTACTGCATTTAAAGATTTGCAGTCGATCAGTTTGGTATGATCATAAATGTCCGTCACATAGCCTCTTTTGTTGTCATTGAATCGCAAATTGGATTAGATGACACAATTGCCGTATATAGACACTTACTAAAGAGGAAATCCTGGATAATCATAGGTCTATTCTATGTTCCTTTGGAATTTCAACCAAAGATGAAGATCTGGATTTTTTGTCACCATATTGGATATCTAAACTACATAAGTGTCCTTACAAACAAAGGTATATTGCTGGGTCTTCCAAGTGCTCCATGAAACCTCCTTCTAAATTATTTACATCAGTTTTATCAGCAATCAAAGCCGGGCTTCAAAGTTATTGTGATTCTACCTATTCTAGAGGTGGCGTGAATCAGATGTGGATACTAAAAAATTCCAAAGATCTTTTAGAGTACATACAATCTAAGACTCTTTCATCTTGCAATAGTATCAAAACATCTGACTTTTCTACACTTTGCACAAGTATTCCCCATTCCAAACTAAAAGACAAATTGAAAGAGTTGGTATTGCTTTATTTCATAAAAAAAGAATAACCAACATAGATATAAGTATCATTGTCTTAGCAGTATCCTTTAACCTTACTTTCAGCTATATAGATGATAAAATTGAGAATGGAAATGGGGAATGTATCAGAGAGACAACAACCCGACCAAAGAGCAAAAAACAGAAAATCCCACACCCAGAGGCGGGCTTCAGCTAGCCCCTAAACAAAAATGTGTTCTAGTTCAATGCAAATGGACGACACACTAAACTCAAAAACATATAAATGAACTAAAATTAAAAAACAATACAAGACAAACAAAGGCCAGAGGCTCCTGATTTGGGACAGGCGCTAAAATGCGGCGGAGTTAAACATGTTTCGTGTGATCTTAACCCTCCCCTATACCTCTAGCATATGTAGAATAAACAAACACACAGCTATACGTACAGTTAAACTCAGTTTTAAAAGAAGTCCAAGTCCGATGTCAGAATAGGTAACAGAAGAAACTATGCAAAATGACAATTGATGATTTTGATATACTAAATATTTATAGATTTTCATTGCGTAATCACATATTTTTACAATCCCACTCTTTTAATAATGTGTAATATTCTTACGAAGTTTATATAATTGTCAGATACCGCATAGTACGCGACTGTTTCCATTTGCTACGGCAGGTAGTTTTTTTTATAATTGTTTTAACAATAACATATCAACTGTTTCAAATTGGTCTATCGTTCATATAATAACTTCCACAAATTGTGTTTTAGTAAGTTTAATGGTTATTACAATGATAAAACCTTTTTACTCGGACCCTTTTTTGTGATTTGAATCTGGAAATAAATTTTATACTCATAACAAATTAGACCTTTACACATTGCATAAGCACGGGTTAAAGTATTTTTTATCCTGATATTTGCATTTGAAGTATAAAAATCTGCGCCACGGAAAAGATTTACCTTAAAGGTAGTTTTATTGAAAACTGTTGTTTGTTACCCTCCCTATGACTATTAATCTTAATTTAATTTTGAAATAATTCGGAAAACAAAATTGTTTTCGGATGTCCTTTCCGTTTCGCATTTCATATACACAAGATGTGGTATTAGTGCCAATCAGACAACTCTCCGTCCAAGTCACAATGTATAAAAAGTTAACAATTATAGGTCAAAGTACGGCCTTCAACTCGGAGCCTTGGCTCACATCGAACAGCAAGCTATAAAGGGCCCCAAAATGAGTAATGTAATTCAATTCAAACAGGAAAACCAACAGTCTAATCTATATAAAAAAAACGAGAATGCCTACTACTTTCGCGTCTTCGAAGAACACACAAAATTAGAAACTAAGTAAGAAAACAGGGACAGGTTTAGACTGAAAGTAATTGCAAACAGAGAAAACTACTTGACCAGCGGATGATTTTACAAATACTACCTAAATCGTTTTGGATTTATTTAGTCGCGACCGAGTTGTATTGTAATTTAGTTGTAAATCTTTAATTTTTTTTTATTTTGTAATATAACTGTCTACATGGAAGTTATATCAAAACAAAGCAACCTATACTTGTATTTAGGAATTGTTTGTACAAATTAGAAGAAGAAGTATACTTAACAACAAAATTATTTTCATTTACCTGTGTATAATATGACGCAGGTTTCTGCAAAAGTGATGATTTTCTAAATATTGTTTGAAATTTCACAGTGATATCATACTTTAACTTTGTTTAAACCTGTTTATTTACTTTTGACTTTAATTATTTATCCCTTGTAATTTTTCATTAACTGTGTATTTGCATTCAGGTGTCACAGGTCAAATTCATTCGTTCATTGTGTGTTAATTTACGTTTTTTGATTGAGTTAAGCCTTCCAATTGATATTTTATAGTGTGTTTTTCTATGTTGTGATGTTATACTATTGTTTCAGAAAAGGGAGAAGCTTTGGTACCATTAAAACGTTTAATCCCGCTGGAAATGTTTGCACCTGTCCTAAGTCAGGAATCTGATTACAGTAGTTGTCGTCTGTTTATGTAGTTCATACGTGTTTCTCGTTTCTCGTTTTTATATAGATTAGACCGTTGGTTTTTCCGTTTGAATGGTTTTACACTAGTAATTTGTTGGGGCCCTTTATAGCTTGCTGTTTGGTGTGAGCCAATGCTCCGTGTTGAAGGCCGTACCTTGACCTATAATGGTTTACTTTTATAAATTGTAACTTGGATGGAGAGTTGTCTCATTGGCACTCATACCACATCTTCCTATATCTATTAGATGTCATCCCTAAGCAGTCTTGTCATTACCTTACGTATGGTCAATTAACATATGTTTTTAGATTCAAATAAAAATTGAGTTAAATATGATTGGTAAAAAGAAATTGTTTTAAAACATTCAGATTTACCTTGACAGTCTACACCAGCATCTTCGGAATGGGAACAATCATGTTCAAATACACCACTAGACTGACAATCGAATATGTTCGTTTCTGTTCCAGTACAATTTAGTTCATCCAATACAATAGATCCATTTCCCTTCCCAAAATAAGCTTTAGAATGCGGAACTGATCTAAAAAAAAAATAGACTCAGTCAATTGAATATTTTGTTTGTGAAATTATTATTGAATAAATTTGAAAATGGTCTTAAATTATAAAAACGTCATTACCGTGGAATTAGGGAACACACAATGTAGTTAAGAAAACGGAAGGTGAATTTGTGTCATGGTCCATTCTATGAAAAGACAAATACATATTATTTCAATTAAAGTTATCTTTATTTGTAATGAATATATTATTATTGTATTCTAAAAATAATTTAAATCATAATTTAAATCCAAATTTGAGTTCAAAGCTAGGAAATTGAAACTAACTAAATATGAACTAATTCAGTCCAGTAGTCCCTGAAAAATAGGGACGAAAATATTCGTTGGACGAACGAATAGATGGAATGACGGATGAACGGACGAACGAAGGAGCAATGTGATAACAATAAAGCACAAGTCCTTGAGAGTGGTTATCAGAAAGAATTGTGTGCAAGAATTAGTCATTGTAGATGTCATCGAATTATTTAAAAATGGTCATCCAAAGATGCACCATGAATCTTCTTACCTCTTACATGTATCATAAACACTTAAAAGAGATGTGTTATGGTTTTGATATCTTACCCAACGTTAGAATATCTAAGCATACCACAAATAACACGAGCTTCTTCTTCTCCAAACTCATCATCACAAATTGTCCCCCATGCTCCATTTACAAAGATTTCTACTCGCCCTTCCAAAGAATGAGAACCGTCAACCAACTGAACTTCTTTATGATCTTCACAAATACAAAAACAAAAACACGGAGTATATACATATATAGACTAATGAAAATCATAATAACTCCTTTAAATAACTAGATAACTGTGTTAATATTATCTGCACGTTTAGATTATAATTTAAATCGGTCAAGAACTGCTAGTTTATTTATTAATCTAATATATATTTTTATTGAGTAATGGCAACTTTTGAGTGTTGTTGTTGTTGTGCCTTGAGCTGTTTGTTTAGCACCTTTGCAAATGACTTATATACTCTGTTTTATTTATTTACTGTTAAACCATTGTCCCAGGATAGATGAAGGGATGAGCGATCTTTAATATTCAATTTCCCTCAAGTTCTCTTATACTGATTTTGAATCAGTGATTGTTAAATAAATACAGGATAAATTGCCTTACTCTGTACAACCATGGAAGTATAATATCTTAGATGCCCCTTCTTTCTTACAAATCTGACTTCTGTAATAGGTGCATTACATTTGCGTAAATTTTAATTATTTTTGTTATATTTGTTATACAGGTAGACATAGAAAACGTTTACGAGCATCTAGCACCTTGATGACAAGTGCACTAATGATCAACGAATAACCTTATTTAATATTGTTTATCCTTCAAAAATGAATACAACACTTTCTTAAATTCATGTATCCGAAGCGCTTTTTATTTGTTTACCGTCTGTCAGTCACGCTCCCAGAATATCTGAAGGCTAATTAAGGATATGTGAAAAACAGAAACAGTTGATGAGGTACATGACCTAAAAGGACCTTCAAGTAATTGCCAAATTCATCTCAGGTCAACCCTGCCTGAAAAAGTTTAAACCTTAGTTTCTGAATAATTTCCGGATTTATTATCGGACAGTTTATGAAAGGTTTGTAATGAATATGTCAATACCGAAGTACTGAATACTGAGTTGATGATGACCTCGGGGACTGATAGTCCACCAGCAGCGGTATCGACCCAATGCTGTAAAAGTGATAACAACACTTGATACATTGTAAATTCAATGCGTCCGCAGGTTTTTTTTAAACCTTCATCAGGTGAGCTCAAAGCCGAATATTTGAAAGCCAAGGATGTATAAGATCCGCAACAAATGACTGTGAGTGTTATATTAATTTGGTCCAAAGTTAACTAGTATAGTCCGATAGCATTTATATAATCACATAATCATATTTATTCAGCATTGATTATGTCAAAATGATCACAAATGTAAATTACAAATCCCAAAACAGATCCTATCGATAATGTTTTCCCCAATAATACAAGATAAAAAATGCAACAGTTGAAGTACGAATTTGATACAACATGGCACATTACCAACTATAATATTTTGTCAATAATGTCCTGGATTATATTCTGAATAAACTCATCATAGATACCAGGATTTTTTAAATTTTGTACCCCAGACGCACGTTTCGTCTACAAAAGATTCATCCTTGACGCTCGAATCAAAAAAGTTATAAAGGCCAAATAAAGAACGAAGTTGAAGAGCATTCAAGACCCAAAAGTCACAAAGGTGTTGCCTTCTACAGCTAATGTAATCTATTCCTGGGGTAGACTTTAGCCTGTTTTGCCAAAACAAATCAGGAGCTCCCACATGCAATATTGAGAAAATAAATCAGAACGTTTAGGCTGTTTGAATTTTAATATAAAAACATGTCACATGACCTATCATAACATTATAAATGAGTATTTATTCTCATTGCAAATAATGCATAAAAAGCAGTAGACACTCAACATGTACTCACAAGTACAGAAGGTTATATTCAACTAAAACTGACACAAATACATGTATTTTCATTTTGTGGTTCATCTTTAAAGATATTTGCTGAAAATGTCTACAGGTTAAAATTGGTTCAAAGAATAAGCATCGTTCACTATCATCAAATAATGCATTCACATACTGTAGCATTCATGTTGATTTGACACCACAGATTTCAGGGCATCAATTCCGCAAACACTGACGTTATATAAAAGAGTGTGATAAATTATTTAACTAATTTTCTTTTTAATAATGTTATTTGCCTTTTTGATTGATATTAATAACGGTACTGCATTTAAAGATTTGCAGTCGATCAGTTTGGTATGATCATAAATGTCCGTCAGATAGCCTCTTTTGTTGTCATTTAATCGCAAATTGGATTAGATGACACAATTGCCCTATATAGACACTTACTAAAGAGGAAATCCTGGATAAACATAGGTCTATTCTATGTTCCTTTTGGAATTTCAACAAAGATGAAGATCTGGATTTTTTATCACCGTATTGGATATCTAAACTACATAAGTGTCCTTACAAACAAAGGTATATTGCTGGATCTTCCAGTGCTCCATGAAACCTCCTTCTAAATTATTTACATCAGTTTTATCAGCAATCAAAGCCGGGCTTCAAAGTTATTGTGATTCTACCTTTTTCTAGAGGTGGCGTGAATCAGATGTGGATACTAAAAAATTCCAAAGATCTTTTAGGGTACATACAATCTAAGACTGTTTCATCTTGCAAAAGTATCAAAACATCTGACTTTTCTACACTTTGCACATGTATTCCCCATCCAAACTAAAAGACAAATTGAAAGAGTTGGTATTGCTTTATTTCATAAAAAAAAGAATAACCAACGTAGATATAAGTATCATTGTCCTAGGGAGGGATAAATCCTACTTTCTAAAAAATCACTCCGATTCAAACAAAGAATTCTCTATAACTAACATTATCAAGATGCTTAATTGATTGACAACATATTTGTTACGTTTGGAAGAATCGTTGTTCAACATACAATCGGTATGTTCTGTATTGATTTTTGGCATATGCTTTTTTTAAATATTATTCATTAGAATATTTCCCCAAATGTACATTATTTGGAAGATAAACAAAAATCCTAAAGTTAACTTATTGCCTGAAATGATGTTTGGCAATAGGTTGAATAATCATCATCAGATTTCAGGAAATAAGCTTAATGCCTGAAAATGTCAGGCAATAACTTAATGCCTAGGCGTTAGCTGATTACCAAGGATTTAAGCTTAATGCCTAATTTCACTTATTGCCGCTAACATATATATCAGTCTGAGTACTGTTTAACTATAATTTAAATTTTATATTTATATTTGGTACATGTAGTCAATTTAAGCTATGGACCCACTCCACCAATCAGTCTAAATTTTACAACCATGTATATATTAAAGCAAATAATAGTCAAACCAAATCTTTTAAAAACATATAAAATGTGATCCAACGTTTTTAGTAAATCATGACGTTATATTAGACTTCTCTTTTTCAAAATGTCTGACAATTTCAAAATGGCCACCAAAAAGTAAAAATGAACAAAACTGAGTCAAGGCTTTGCTGATATTTATTACTTCTATCGAATTTCACTTTGTAGTTCATACAATATTCAAGGGATTGCGTTTCCATGAAATATGGATGCTGCTTGAATGACAATTTAATCAAAGATCTCATAAATGGACAGATTCGAACAATTACAGAGACGCCATCAGACTTTGTTTGACCATTAGGTACCTCTGAATCACACATGATAATGGATATGTTCCACTTCTCGTTTTTCTTTACTTTTCTTGTTTTGTTTTACTAATGATTTTTGATTGGATCAGTATCTTCTCCATCTTTTTATTATCTAAACAGCAACATATTTGCACAACAGTTTTCAAAATGTTTCTTAATCACAGCCCATTTAGTGTTTGCACCACTGCCCACCAAATTCTAAACAGGACCGTACATAGCTTCATTGTCCCCGTGCATTTTCATCTTCCGTGACATCCGTTTTATATGTATCAACTATATTTGATTACCTACAAAAGGCTGATACCTTTGTGATAAATGTCCACGAATGTATATGCCATCCACTTGCTCTTAAAGTAGCACTCTGGGTAAAAGGCTAATAGATTTTCCCGCCGAAAGCTTTCGCCTGCTTTGAGAATGTTGTGTTTTTACTTTTGCTTCTTGATTGACCCGTTTCTGGTTTAGAACATCATGTGGATCACCTGATCACGTTAAATTATTTCAAAGGTGGATTGCAACTTGTTACTTACAATGGTCATTTCTTGACAAGTCACTATTAAATGCTGTAGTTGTGCATTATTGATGGTCAATCTGATTGCCCCCACTTTCTCCTTTTACAAGAGTGTAATTCTACTCATGGGCTTGATCTATATTTACCATATTCAAATTTTGTTTGCAACACTTACACAGCATAGTAAAATGGCATTATATAGCGCACGGGTACTGAAAGCCATAATTTGGATGGACAAATGCAAATAACCAATAAATAAGCAGTATAATGAAATCTTTCTACACCTAGAAGGAACATTCTCTTAATAACCTTACATCAAAATGTCTAGTTCAATTTTTAATGTTACAGATCAGTTATGGTTAAGTGTACTGCCAATTTCCCTTGTATAACGCCATTCTATGAATGTTACATAGTTCTCACCAGGGTCTCGTTCCTCAGTAAAAATTATGCCAGGATCTCTGCATAATAATTAGAAGTACACCAACTGTAATCTCATGAAAATATCTTATCCAGTATGCATGAGAGTCTTTAAAAAAAATCTGCAATTCATTAAGTATTATGTTTCCTTGATTGAACACTTGTTCAACCACTGTCTATTAACCAATCACGTAACGTTCTCAACGATGCGATTTTATGCTATTTCTATTTGAAGACCTAAACAAAACTATTCTTTGTTCTGCTAGAAATATGTTTGCCCAGTTCCACTGTTCCGATTTTGCAAAAGCAATAAACGATTGATCACAATTGATAATTGATACATGTCTCGAAAAAAATAAACACATTGCTTGATTGTAATTATGGAATGTCGAATGACTGTGATAGATTTGATCTATTCCTAAACCATTGGTGAATGCATACTGATATATAAAGGCGGATGACCATTTGTCTAGGCTCTACATGCTTGGAATGCTGTCAAGACTTATTTAATGTTTTCAGTATTTCAAACCATCTGTGTGATCATTTTGTTAATTTTGTATACCATGTGAGGATATATTTGCACAATTGACTTAATATACCAGGTTGGCAAAGATGTATATCTTGTTAGACAATTGACATAGTGCATGTCCGTTTATTATTAGATGCAGGTATGATACGCATGGATATAATTGGTTAGTTCTAAGGATACATACTATAAAATATAATAAGTTATAGCAATACTTATACTATTCGATTGCCTATTATGTATAAATAAAGGTACAAGCCCTAGGTGTCCGTTGTTCCGATGTATATCATATGTTCATTTATGTATATAAAATAAACATGTAAATAACAACCCATTGGCAGCCGAGAGTTTTCGTCGATATGTTGATGTCAGTCACACATAACATATTTCAAGGAGGGTTTCGATTCCCAGAGAAGGCATATAAAAATAACAAAAATTTAAGGTAAGTTTTTAAATTAATTCCATTAGTGAACAGAAATCAGTAAATTAGCCAATTCAAACTAAATGAAATTAGGCACACAAAGGAAGCAATGGAATATAATTTGGTGAGTCCATTTCAGCAACAGATTTAGGAAGCGTTGATTCTAGAAAAAGAATCCACGGTAAATGAATAGGCTGACGTCACGACAATGGTTTACATGAATAATAATATCTAATTGTTATCTGTTGGGTAAAAGTCTGCTTTGGGAAATCTTGCAAATGTTCATAGTTCTTCACAGTGAAGATAATCTCAGATTGAGGTGTTCAGTTTATAAAATAAAGAATTTCAAAAATCATGCCAACATCTCTCACAGGGGATATCCCCGATAAATTGGGATAGTTGACAGTTCTGCAGTGGATAATATTTCACTTAATACAACAGTTAATGTATTACAATGTTCACAATAGACAGAAAAACAAGACAAAATCAATTTTCCGTTATCATTTTATTAATGATAAATAAGTATGTCACATTCAATAATGATATAAAAGCAGTTCTTTTCCTTTTTTTTAAATACCTTGATTATAAAAAAAGTATTTGACAACAAGATTATTATTTGAATTCAACATCTAAACAGGAGTTATCCCCCTTATTGCATTCATATGTACTTTTAAAGTCTTATTTGTATTCATTCCATTTAGTAAAAAAGTAAAAATGTTCCCAGATAAGCTTGTTACATTTACTATCATCACTATAAAGTTGACCTTGCCCATATGTGTCAAGGATTTGAAAACTTCCTAGTCTTGAGGGTGGCAATTATCTTTAACGTAAGTTTCAAACGCCCTCTTTCCAATATAAATTTTAATTCAAATGAGCCGAAAAGTCATTGTCATTCTTCATAATAAGAACAAACAATTTTTATTTCTACAAAACTTTTGGTGCAACTGTGACTCTTCCTGTCATTCTGTGTCATGGACTCCCTCCACTCTTCATACTTAAAATATATATGTATATTTTCTGAACACATTATCCATTTATTTAAAATTAATGAGGTTCAGGGAATAACTAATCTAATATCTAAATTATTTATTATAGTGACATGTTTTATTTTTAACAAATAGTGCATAAAACAATGCAGATAAAAAAACAACAAAAATACCTGGCAATTTGAGCCTACAAGTCACTTTAAACACTAATGTTAATAGTACAAGTAACAAAATTAATCAACTTAGAAAATGTCCATACAAAAAGAGTTTTCTCTTTAAATACTTACTGCTCACAGTATTTTGCCAGTTTTTTCCAAATGCTGACATGTATAGGAAATATTAGATCTCTTCATCTTTTGATAATTAATAGACCATAGAAAATATTCATTTGCATAAACACATTTAAATTAAATGGTTATATTATGATCAGGAACAAACAATCAAACAGACAATTGTATAGACGTTATAAGATAGCGACAGTGGCTTATAAAAGAAAGAAAATATAAAATGACTAAACATATTAGTATTATATCATTAAATAATCATTAATATACATGTATAAAAATATCAACATACTTATATTTATACATATATTCTTAATAAAAATACTCTTTAATGTTGTTTGCAGTGATCTTTATAATTACTGGCAAACTTCTTCTCAACATTGTAGACATATGCTTCGGTTATATTGCTGATTACACAGGCCTTATTTTCTCAAAAAATAAGAAAAAATAAAAATGTTCTTATCTTATTCAATATAATTATCTGCTCTTGATTTTAAAAGGAATTTTTCTGAAAATTTAAAAACACTTAACAAAACTTTATTTTTTTCATAGTTAAATCCTTAAATTTCAAGTTTTAGTGATTTCTGTTGTATATTGAGTAATGCTTGGTAAAATATTTTTAAACCAAAAAAGGATTTTAGCAGCTGCACAGAATTGCACAAAACTGGTTGGTAATGTTTTCCCTTTAAGAGGTATATCTTAATTGTTGTATATTGAATGATACATTTTTTTTAAATATTTTTAAACCAAAAAAAGGTTTTTCAACTTGTCCAGAAGGGATGCTCACAAAAAGACACCTGATCTACCTTAAAGACATCTGTCTCTTTTGTTTTCAATTTAAATAATTGCTTTTGAAATAATTGATGCCAAGAAAGATTTAGGGACATTTGGGTTTCAGGGATATGCGTGACTTTTGTGTCAGAAACAGAGTCTTGAAAATTATCAACAGTGCTTTGTGTACACAACGAGTCAATTGATCTAGTTTCAAAATGCTCAGCTTTAATGTTATTTTTTCCTTTCTCTAATTCGAATAATTTTTTTTAATTTATTTATACAAATGATGTTATTAATTGTTTTGCCAATACAACTGGAGTTGTTGATTTTGACCTCCAAATTTACATAAAAGGTTTGGGCATGAATTGATGGATTTCTAGCAGCTGCACAGAATTGCACAAAACTGGTCAATTGTAATATTTTCCCTTTAAAAGGTATATCTTAATTGTCGTACATTGAATGATACTTGGTAAAATACTTTAAAATCAAAACAGAGTTTTGCAACTTGCCCAGAAGGGATTCCGATAAAAAGACACCCAATCCACATTAAAGACATCTGTCTCACTTATTTTGAAATTAAACAACTGCTATTGAAATAAGTATTGCCCAGAAAGATTTGTGTTTCAGGGATATGTGTGACTTGTGTGTCAGAAACAGAATCTTGAATGTTATCAACTCTGCTTTGTGTATAAAAATAGTCAATTGATCTATTTTTAAAATGTTCCGCTATTATGTTATATTTCCCCTTCTCCGATTCGAATACAAATTTTTTTTTTATTTACGATGATGTTATCAATTGGTGTTGTTGATTTTGACCTCCAAATTTACATAAAAGTTTTTGGTATGAATCATTCGATCTCTAGCAGCTGCACAGAATTGCACAAAACTGGTTGGTAATGCTTTCCTTTTTAGGGTTATATCTTAATTGTTGTATATTGAATTATACTTTTTAAAATATTGTATAACCCAAAAAAGTATTTTGCAACTCCCCAGAAAGGATGCTCACATAAAGGCACTAGATCTACCTTTAGGATGTACTTAGGTGAGGTTAGGAATTTTTGTCAAATGTTCGGAGTCCTTGGTTTTTTTCCAGTGATACAGGGTAAAATATTTTGCCCCATAACACCCAGTTTTCTTTTCATATACGACTTCAATAGCTCATGAAAGGTCATTTACCAAAATTTAAGCAAATTCTAGATTTCTTTTCTTTTGTTTGAGACCCAAATAATACCAATGTAAATATAGGTAAAAGTCCGAGTCAGTCTTTTCCCGCCATTTCAGAGAAAATTAAATATCTCGAAAAGGAGCTCCATAACCTATCAATATTTTTAGCTTATTTTGTTCCTTTACTAGAACTCTTCTGACTTATAGTACCAATATTAGATTCTAGATTTTTTTAATTTCACCTAAGTACATCCTTAAAGAGATGTGTCTGACTGATTTTGAAATTAAACAATTGCTATTGAAATAATTATTGCCCAGATGGATTTACAGAAATTTGGGTTTCAGGGATATTGTATGTCACAAACAGAGTCTTGAATGTTATCAACAGTGCTTTGTGTACACAAAAAGTCAATTGATCTATTTTCAAAATGTTCAGCTATAACTGTATAATGTTAACTTTTCATTTCTCCAATTAGAATAAAATTCATTTTTTTTATTTTACAAATGATGTTATCAATTGTTTTACCAGTACAATTGTTGTTGTTGATTTTGACCTCCAAATTTACAGAAAAGTTTTTGGTATGAATCAATGGATCTCTAGCAGCTGCACAGAATTGCACAAAATTGGTTGTAATGCTTTCCTTTTGAGAGGTATACCTGAAATGAAATAAAATTCAGCTATTAAGTAATTTTGACACAAAATATATATTCTTATATATGATTTCATTTATTACTTGTTTTATTTTGTTGGATATTATTTTTGTTGTTGTATTTGTTGGTAATGATTTCATCTATGAAGACTAGGGGCTCTACAGAGCATGTGTGGCTTATCTGGATGTGCACTTTCAACAATAGTCACTATCTAACAGTATATATCAAAGAAAAATAATTCATGACTGAAATTCTCTTTTTTACTGATCTTTTTTGTTGTTTACAGTTTCTCTATACTATAATTTTCCTACAGCAAAATATGGATATTAAAATTAGTAGATGACAATTTTAGCTATGAGACTTATTTGTAGATCTTGTTTTGTTGATCATTTGTACGGTACGGTTTCCTTTAGCTACTTTAGGTTTTGCCCAAATGCCAAAAAAGGGGTAACAAATCATTTGAGAGCAAATGAACTCCTCTAAGGATTTGAGAGATGATTTCTGCTATGCTGACTTTTAATCAGATCAAGTCTTGCTTCTCATTTTAGCTATTTGAAGATATCTATATTTATTATAGTTTTCAAGGTGTAATTTAATGGCAATTACTCCTAAAAAAAGTCTATTGACATTTTTTATTATGTTAACTTATTTATAGATGTAGTCTTGCTCATTATTTTTGCCATGTAACATACACTTTATCTCTGATCATCTATTATAATTTTCAAAAAGGTAGTAGTCAAAATTGAAAAAAAAACAGGTCATTTAAGGCAATAATTCCTAACAGTTGTCAACTGATGATTTCTGCTATATGTCTCTTTATTCGTAGATCTTGTTTTGCTTATCACTTTTGCTATTGAAAGTTTCTCTCTATCTATTACAGTTTTGGTCTTACTAAAAATAATAGGTGATTCTCAAAAGTTGGAACATTTCTCTCCCCATCAAATATAATTATCTATATATCGATTTAAAAGATAATACTTGCATTTTACTCATTTGTTCGGTTTTTAAGCCTTGCATGGTAGCCATGTTTGGCTGTCAGGCTACATGGCCAAATACTGTGAGATCTGGTATTTAGTAGTTGTAATTAGCTTTGCACTAGTTTTAAGTAACTTTGAGTACTCTTATAGCAGTGATTTTATCAATTGTGTTTATGTTAGATGTTTTTGTGCCTTGTACCAATTGTTTGAGTTAAGCCAATTGAAACTGATGTTTATAGTTTGTTCTTATGTTGTGCTGTTACACCATTATCCCAGGCGAGGAAGAGAGTTAGTTACTCACAGCAAGTTTAGCCACCAGTCAGTAGCCTGCAGTTTGGTGGTTATCTTTGATTTAGGTCTGTTATAATTGTTTTTCGTAAATGATTTTGTTATAAATTAGGACACAAGTTTTCTTGTTTGAATTGTTTCAAATTTTTCATGTTGGAGACCTTTTATAGCCAAATATATTGTTTGGATTTTTTCTCATTGTTGAAGGTTGTATGGTGGCCTATAGTTGCTTATATCCACTTAGTTTAAAGTCTGGTGGATAGTGAACATTTTAAAATCTTGTTAGTTTATGAAGCAATTTTTAAAAGACAAATTAAAGTCATTAAAATGCTGTGTTTGATGTGTTTATGATGGTTTAAACGGTTTATTCAAGGACTCCAACATTTGAATAATCCAACTCACGTTTATCCGACAAGTAGCATGGTGTTTATATAGCAATTAAAATTGTTTTTAGGGATGTATAGTGAGACCTGTATACACTGTACAATATAATGTTCACATTATACTTTCTAATAATTAATGTAAAATAATAAGTTAATTCAGAAAAATTCAAAAATAAATAGGATATAGTATAAAAAACATTCTAATACTGTTCAAACTCCAATTGTAATCTAAAATAAAAATGTAAATGTCAGCTGCAAAAAGACTTTTGTAAACCAATTTTGGAGAAATAATCAAAAAGAAAGTAAATTTTAATCTATTTCATAAGGTGGATCACCATAATTTTTTATTAGGGTTGATTATTTTCACTTTGCCAAATAAGGGTAGATAATTCAGATAATGTTTAAAAAGGGGTAGTTATGCATTTTCTATTTTGTTTGGTAGCAAGAAAACAAGTCCTGTTGCATCAATTGTTTTAAAGCACATTATGAGAGAGCTTAATCTTTTTACTTTTTTTTTGTTTTATCTTAAAATGATATCTTTTAGTTTTCATTCTATCACACTAAAATGGGTTTTCAATGTATATTCTATGCAACACATTTACCTTAAAAATAGCCCGGGCTATGACCCATAGTTTTCATATTTTTTAAAAAGTTTGATAATAAACTACATTTTGGCAAATCATTATGAATTTTTATTGATTTTAATTAAACTCCTCATCTACCACATAGACATAACTGAGTTCTAATGTCCCCCACATTGCACATATTTTATCTGTCCAAAGGCAATAACTAAAACATTTTAAACACTTTTTTACAATGCCATTTCCCATACCGTGAAAGGACCAAAATTCAATTTTCTATAGAATTTACATTTCTAAACATAATCCCTGAAACAAAATGATTTCCGCAGATTTTTGAACTTGCCCCCGACATTACTGATATAAACCTTCACTGATAACCCTTTTAAAATAATTGCTCTGATCTTCAAATTGTCCAAGACATTGTTGATATGAACCTATGGCATATGTGTTATGAAAATCCGGCACGAATTGTACACATGAGAGCTAAAATAATGCAATTTTCAATATAATTGATATTTCCAAGGAGCGTAACTCTTTGAAAAATAGTAGATCTGCACTGATTTTTAAACATGTCCAAGACATTGCTGATATGAACCTTTGAAGAAAATTTTTGTAAAAAGCAGGCAACAATTGTATATGCTAGAGTGCTTAAAATGCAATTTTCCAAAATAAGTGATGTTTCCATGGTGCATAACTTTTTAAAAATGTTTGATCTGCACAGATTGTCAAGTTTGTCCAAACTTTGCTGATATAAACATTTAATGTGTAAAGTAGTAGGTTCATGAAGTGTCCATATTGGCCCTAAAATTCAGATATAAAACTCAGTTTAATTTTTATTAAGTAATACACACAAAAAATTCATGACAAAACATGTAAGAATATTTGACAATTTCAAATTCAAAATTGACCTTACAAATGCATAAAAACAAGCATTTGGATGAAAACTTGTAAAATATCATATGTTTAAATCTGTCAACATTGTTAAAACAAATAGTAGGCAACAAAAGTGAATGGTTTATCTAAATTTGCACATTTAAGATCATAAATATATATTTTTAAAATACGTTACATTTGTGTATTACAAGGTTTGATTTTTAGGGCTAATTTAAGGCCTTTGTGGTCATACTTCTTTTATATCAATCTGGCAAGACTTTTACAAATGCTCAAAATGCAAATTTTAATATAAGTTATATTTCAAAGAGGCATATCTCTTGAAAAAAAGTTGGTTTGCATTGATTTTCAAAAGTTGTCCAAGACACTAATCATTGCTGAAATAAGCCTTTGATATAAATTTAATTAAAATGTTGCAAGAACTGTACATTTGAGAATGCTATCTACACGAAACACAGTATTTCTATGTCACCTACAACACATCTCTTTGGGGACAATCATCAGCATGAGTTTAAATCATTAAAAAACTTTAATACTTAATAATTTCATTACATGAATGGTTCATCAAAACCCGTAATTTTGATTGGCTGACAACAATCGCTGGCTCTCCAATATTATACAATTACTGTGTTTTGATGAGATAAATATGTGGTTTTAGTGAATATCAGTTTTTCAAAAGTCAATTAAATCACATATTTACCGTAATGACAATTATTTACCAAAACCAATTGTATATCAAACAACTTTAACATATTAATTATACATGAAAAAGCATCCGACGTTTTGCGTGGTAAATATACTTTGTTTCTGCAGATGAATATGCTTATCTATTCAAAATCAATTTCATATAGAAAAACCTACTAAAGTTTTTTTAATATGGAATAAGCTGCAAATGCTATCCGTGAAAATATCAAATTTTTTTAAAATAAAGCATAGAAAAACAAACAAAACCCTTGATATAACTCTACATTTCATGCTTGTAGCATTAAAATGTAATCATAAGTATTTAATGATTAACGTTTATGATTTTATGGGGGTTTAAAATGTTGATCATATGCACATTTCTAATATGAAGCACTTCTGCACTTCATACACAATGTGCTTCAGTCAAAGTTTTTATGACAGTTGGTATCCCTTCGTTTGATGTGTTTGAGCTTTGATTTTGCCATTTGATTAGGGACTTCTGTTTAAAATTTTCCACAGAGTATTTTTGTTATTTTACTTTTTACACCCCAAAAAAAAATTATTTAAAAAAAGCATTCAATCCTTTATATAAACCATTGTTGGAAAACAATTAAATAAAGACAGCTCATGGTTGTAATCCTTTGTTATTCAGTATTATATTATAATTCTTGAGTTTTTATTTCATAGTACTTACATTTTAAGGTTAACTTTTTTCTACACCATTTACCAATTCATGCTGTTTAACAATGTCTTGAAACAAACTGAAGTTTTCTTCTGTGTATTTTGATACACTTATTATCGTTGACAGTGAATCAGTTATGAACTGAAAAAATGATAAATAAATGTTAACACAATAAAGTCACATTCATTTAATATTATTATGTGATTTTTAGAAAAACTACAATGACATTTTTCTTGAGAACCTGTTACTTGATTAATATTGACTCATTATTAATTGTTTACTGAATAGTTTAAGAATACACTTGTTACCCAAAATTAAAGAGGTAGGGGGAATACTGTGTTTTACCCTTGTCTGACCCTCTGACCCACGCAGTTTCTGTAGCATTTTTCTTCTTAAACTTCTTATGGGGCTTCATTGATTTTATATTATTTTCCTGTTTACCAGTGTTTTTTTGTTAACAGCATGTAAATAATTGAAAAACAAAACAAATTTGGTTTTACATTTTGTCCAAATATTGCTATACAATTATATTACCTCATTTCCTATTAGCAGCAAAAGGCCTCAAGTTTTTTTCAGATATATATCCCCAGTCTCCTGTCTAATTTGCCAAGCTTGAAAAACTTTATCCTTTAATAGATTTAGAGAAAATCATCTACTTGGTATTTAATAGATAATTATACATTATATCTTCTTTGACTGTCATTGGCGTTAAAATACTTAATCCCTGGGATGTGTTTTCATTGATTTTAGTCTCTGATGCATGATTTTTTATTACTGGTTTTGGCTTTTAACTAGCTTCCAGAAACTGCGAGTACATTGATATAGTACTTTCATGTTAGTTTGGCCTGTTGACACAATTTGTAATGCATTTCTGTAATTCAATGTATATATATATTTTGTGTTATATCTCGTCTGACTATTTTTAATATGTACCATAAGTATTTAGTAATACGATAAATCTTCACTTTTTGATCGTACTGTGAACAACAAATTTATTAATTTTGTAAAAATGTTTACCTCTGTACTCCTAACAACAAAATTATTATATTTTAACTTAACTGTGTACTTTGTTTTATTTAATGTCATTTTGTCCCAGGTTAGAGTTGTCTTTTTGACACTGTTCCTACATCTTTTTTATTTATATTGTATTTCTATTTTGTCATAGATCAAACTTATTCGTTCAGTGTATGTTTTTAATTGTTTTTGTTTAAATGTCTTTTTGATCGAGTTAAGCCATTTCAGTTGATATTCAATTGTGTGTTTTTTATGTTGTAATGTTACACTACTGTCTCAGCATAGGGTGAAGGTTGGCGCCTGTTAAAATGTTTAAACCCGCTGCATTTTTATGCACCTGTCCTTAGTCAGGAGCCTGTTGTTCAGAGGTTGTCGTTTGTTGGTGTGGTTCATAAGTGTTTCTCGTTTTTTTTATATAGATTAGACCGTTGGTTTTCCTGTTTGAACTGTTTTACACTAGACATTTTGGGGACCTTCATATCTTGCTGTTCGGTGTAAACCATGGCTTTGTGTTGAAGGCCGTATTTTGACCTATATATGTTAACTTTTTATACATTGTTACTTGGATGGAGAGTTGGCTCATTGACACTCATACCACATCTTCTTATTCATATTGAAAAATATAGTTCATTGAAGGAGCTATTGAAACAGACAGAATATCAGTGGCATTTCTGTTCTAAGATTTGTACAAAATAATTCAAATACAATTTTGCTTATTACGGAAAAGCTCACTATTCTGCAGTAGTTTGGTAGTAATTACTCTATTTATGTGTCAATTGGTCAGCACTTTCAATGTTGTATAAATGGCCTGATCAACTTATCTTATACAAGAGGCTGTCAGATTGACAGCAAACCGGATTATTCAGCAGAGGGTGAGCCCTGAACAGTCGAGCAAGTATGGACACATTATTTAAGCTTAAAACAGCTCTGAATTTTGATTTTGATTGAATATTTGACACAGCATAAGATTGTGACACAAAATGAATGTGGTCAAAGAACTGAAAAAATGTTATCTGACATATACCTATGATGGTCCAATATCCAAAATTTAAGTAAATTGTTAGAATCAGCATATTAAAGAACCCCAAGAATTCAATTTTTGATGAAATCAAACAAAAGTTTCAATCAGGACCCTTTGGACCTCAATGTGGACCAATTTGATAAAGGAGCCCAAAATCAAAAATCTCTAAATCCATACCTAGATTCAGCATTTAAAAGAACACCATAAATTCAATTTTTGTTGAAATCAAACACAGTTTAATTTTGAACCCCTATTTGGACCAACTTGAAAACTTGGCCCAAAATGAAAAATAAATCTGTCACTCGAATTATAATTTTTTTAGTTGATAATTACCACATGTTTGCTATCTTGATAAAAGATGGAAATTATTGCATGAAAAAATTAATAGTAAATACATTGTCCTAATCCAAATACATATACAAATGTGCATATTTAATTAATTACAAAAATCTATTTTACAAATTGTTTGTAGTTTTATAGGAAGAATAAAAATAGATTATTATCTAATGAAAATGATGTTTGCAAATCTGGACCCCCAAACAGGATCAAGTAAAAATTAAACATTTACACATACAACAAAAAGAAAATACCACATAACAACTATGACATCTACCTTCAAAACGCACAACTTTAAAAAAAATAGTTCTAAACAAATTTTTGACAACTCCTGACTAAAATCAATTGAACAGATACAATCATTGATAGACTTATAATTTACACCATTTCTGTTCAAAAGGAAACTACTCAAAATAAAACAAGAGACTAAATGACATATAAATTAATTATTAATTACACAATTTCCTTTGAAAGGGAAATAACTCAAAATCATAAAATAAGAATCACTTTTGCTACTGAAAGGTCTACAACTCAAAAACGAGAACAGCTAAAATCGTGAAAATTGAACTTGACCTTCATTTAGTCTCAGGAAACAACATATCTAAATTTAAAAAGATTTCGTCAAAGCGTTTTCATGCTAATGAACGGACACTGTTTTGCAGCCGCCCGCCCACCCGCCCAACGTACATCCCCAAATCAATAACCGATTTTTCTTTCGAAAATCCGGTTAAAAATGTTATGCAGTGTTTTTATCAAAATATCTTTAAAAGAATGAACACCTGAAATTTATCTCCTGCTTTCCATATAAATCAGGATTGAATCAGTTTTGAAATTTCTTTAATATGGAGGTTTTTAACTCCAAGTATCATAACTTAACATTATCAATGAATCATGTTAATGGAGTCAAGGTAAGATAAACCCTGCCAGATGACATGTACACCGTTTTATGATACAACAAAACAAATATGTTAAAGTACCTGAAAAACAGACCTAATTACAAAAACTTAATGTTTATCAATAAACCATAAACTAGAGGCTTTCAAGAGACTGTGTTGCTCACCTTTATCTACTGTGGTTTTGGAAATCATGTTTAATAAGGTTAAAATCATAATAGATAGTACATGTAGTATTAGATTCCCTCATACTGATTGAGGCCAAGTTTGGTTTAATTTGGCCCAGTAGTTAATTTAAAAGCAGAAGATTTTTGAAAAAAGTTTACAAACATTACAAAAAAACAATTGCAGAAAATGACTTTAAAGGACAATATATCCAATAATATGTCAATTGAAGATTTTGGACATGTTGACTTTTTTGTAGATCTTACTTTGCTGAACAGTATTGCTGTTTACAGTTTATCTCTATCTAAAATAATATTCAAAATAACCAAAAACTGCAAAATTTACCAATTCAGGGCAGCAACCCAACAACGGGTTGTCTGATTTGTCTGGAAATTTAATGGGCAGATAGATCTAAACCTGATGAATATTTGTACCCCCAAGTCAGATTTGCTCTTAAAGCTTTAGTTTCAAACGTAAAAGACAAACACTGTATTTAACCCCTATGTTCTATTCTTAGCCATGTCGGCCATGTTGGTTGGAAGGCGAGGATGAGTGTGGCCAAGTTTGGTAAAGTTTGTCTCCGTAGTTTCAGAGGAGAAGATTTTTGTAAAAGATTACAAAAAATTATGAAAAATTGTAAAACATTGACTTTAAAGAGCAATAACTCCTTAAGGGGCAATTGACAATTTTGGTCATGTTGACTTATTTGTAGATGTTATCTCTATCTATAATAATATTCAAGACAATAACAAAAAACTGCAAAATTTCCTTAAAATTACCAATTTAGGGGCAGCAACCAAACAACGAGTTGTCTGATCCGTCTGACAATTTCAGTGCAGATAGATCATAACCTTATGAACATTTTGACCCCGTGCCAGATTTGCTCTAAATACCTAAGTTTCAGAGATAAAAGCCAAAACCTGCATTTTACCCCTATGTTCTATTTTTAGCCATGTCTCCCATGTTGGTTAGCAGGAAGGGTCATCGGACACATTTTTTAAACTAGATATTCGTATGATGATTGTGTTCAAGTTTGGTAAAATTTGTCTTAGTAGTTTCAGAGGAGAAGTCTCGAAATCTGTGTCTTATCTGTGCAAGCAAGACAAAAAGAACTGTTCCATTTCCTTAGCAAATGGGCTGAGAGTAATGACTTGCAGACGTTTGGACCCTGCTTCAGCAAGGTTGATTCTACTCAGTTCAAGTGTAGCTATTTCCTGACATAGGTTAGTCATCACTGTGGTGCATGATCGATTGTCGAAATTTCCAACAAATCTTGCTTCCTCTGGTGTTAGGCCAACATGTACTCTGGTGTGCAGTTTCCTGCAATAGAAAGTCAAGGCATCCATCAACATGCAAGTTATTGCAATTTAGGGAATAATACCTTTCCAAATAATCAAACGGTACGTCGTGTTATCAGGCTATTCAAATTTTTTCAAGGTTAGTTATATTTATCTTTATAGTTTGGGGAAAATTTGAGGATCAATATATATATAGAAGACAATATGTTTTTTTTAGCTTTGGAGGTAATTGAGTATCTATGAAAACAGTTTATTCTGCTTTGATATTGTCGTATCATATCTTTATTTGAATTGATTTTCAC
The DNA here is from genome assembly GCF_021869535.1 of Mytilus californianus. Taxonomy (NCBI): domain Eukaryota; kingdom Metazoa; phylum Mollusca; class Bivalvia; order Mytilida; family Mytilidae; genus Mytilus; species Mytilus californianus. Next base: position 60,846,038 of record NW_026262734.1, read on the forward strand.
ATATATTTTATATACATGAAGTGGGATTACAGAAGGAAACTAGAGATGATAGTTGGTTACCTCATATATGACATAAATGGGACTATAGTAGGATACTTTCAATTATGGTCAATTTGAACATAGATTACATCAAAGTTGAACTATAGAAAGATTCTATGCAGCAGGGTTCATTTCCACATATTTTTGCAAACATTTGGACTGTAGGAGGTTAGTATTGATTATAGATGATTATTACTTATATCATATACAGTACATGTAGTGAGAATGAAACTATGGATGATACTGGATACCTCGACTATTTCATAGTAGGACTACTTTCGGATACTATGAATCTTGGTATGTTTCAACATGTATAAGATACAATGGAACAATAGGAGGATACTAAAGGTCATGATTTTTTCCTCATATATTCCATTAAGTAATGAACTATTAAGGATACTATTGATAATAGTTGGTTCACTCATTTATTTTAAAACTGGGACTATAGATAGACACTATGTATCATGATTGGTTGACTCATAGATTTCATAAATAGGGACTATAGTAGGATGCTATCGATGATGGCTTCTTCCCTCATATATACATAAAGTAGGATTTAAGTAGGATACTCTGAATCAAGGTAGATTCTCACACATGTTTCACCTTAATGGGACTATAGAAAGTTTATTCTCATACATATAACACAAAGTAGAACAGCAATAGGATACTAAAAATCATTGTTTTTCCTCGAATATTCCAACAAGTAAAACTGTTAAAGATACAATTCATAATATTTAGTTCCATAGTTTATTTTATTTCATAAGCTGGGACTATAGATGGACACTATGTTATATGATTGGTTAACTCATATATATTTCATAAATAGAGACTATAGTAGGATGTTATGGATGATGGCTTATTCCTTCATATAATACATAAAGTAGGATTTAAGTAGAATACTTCGAATCAAGGTACATTCTCACATATATTTCACCAAAGTGGAACTATAGAAAGATACTATGGATCATGGTTTATTCTCATACATATAACACAAAGTAGAACAATAGTAGGATACTAAAGATCATTTTTGTCCCTCATATATTCCGTAAAGTAGAACTGATAAAGATACTATTGACAATGGTTGATTCCATAGTTTATTTTATTTCATAAACTGGGACTATAGATGGACACTATGTATCATGATTGGTTAACTCATATATTTCTTAAATAGAAACTATAGTAGGATGCTATGGATGAAGGTTTATTCCTTCATATAATACATAAAGTAGGATCTTCGAATTAAGGTAGATTCTCACATTTATCTTACCTCCTATAAATTTCCAGGAATATGATTGGTTAAAATCAACCGCGTGGAGTTCGTGTATATTTCATATTAGGTTAGTAGGCGGGGCTTAATCCAATACACGGTTAGTAGTCGTGTTACGTCCCTTTATAAAAACAACACGGTGTTGAGGAAAAATCTGAAAGGTTTTAACAGATTGATGATAAACGATTGAAATAAATTCATAAAACACATTTAAAGGTAACAAGTTGTTATTGTTGGCATTTGTTTTTGTATAGACAAATGGAAGTAGGTTCTTAATACAAAGTATTGAAGACTTAATCACTTTGATAGACCACTATTCTTAAACACCACATGTTAAGATAGTTGGTAAGATAAATTTGTTACACAGTGTACTAGTGACCTAATACGATATATATGGGGTCAATAAATTCCATATGGAGAAATTTACTGACCGAATATATATCGTATTAGGTTACTAGCACACTATGTAACTAAAAATATTTCACCAAAGTGGGACTATAGAAAGATATTAAGGATCATGGTTCATTTTTACATATATTGATGTTAAGGATACTATTGATAATAGTTGGTTCCATCATATATTTTTATAAACTGGACTATAGAAGGATACTATGGATCATGGTTTATTAATTCATTAATTTCATAAGTTATTTAAATAGTAACTATAGTGAGAAGCTATAAAGAATGGTTTATACCTACATGTAATACATTAAGTAGTACTTAAGTAGGATACTTTGAATCATTGTTGTTTCTCACATATATTACACCAAAGTTAGACTTTAGAATACTATGTATCATGGTTTATTTCCACATATTGTTCCTAAATTGGGACTGTAGGAGGATAATATGGATACTAGTTGATTTTCACATATAGTTCATATACATGAAGTGGGAATACAGAAGTAAACTATAGATGATGGTTGGTTACCTCATATCTGACATAAATTGGGACTATAGTAGGATACTTTGAATAATGGTTGGTTTACTCATGTATTTCAAAAAAAAAGGACTATAGTAGGATGCTATGGATGATGGCTCATTCCTACATATAATACATTAAGTAGGACTTAAGTAGAATACTTTGAATCATGATAGGTTCTCACATATATTACAACAAAGTGAGACTGTAGAAAGATACTATAGGTCATGGTTCATTTCCACATATTTTTCATAAATTGGGACTGTAGAAGGAAAGTATGGATACTAGTTGATTCCCACATATATTTCATATAGTGGGAATATAGAAGGAAACTATGGAGGATATTTGGTTACCTCAAATATATAATTAAGTAGGACTGCCTTTAGAAACTGTGAATAATGGTTGGTTCCAACATGTATAAGATAGAATGGATTTATAGTAGGATACTATGGAATATGGTTTATTTTGGATCGTATTACATTTTCTAAGACATCAGTAAGATACTATGGATCATAGTTTATTCTCTTACATATATCACAAAGTAGAACATAGTAGGATACTCAAGATCATTATTTTTCCTCATATATTTCATCAAGTTTAACTGTTAATGGTCGTATTTATAATAGTTGGTTCCATCATTCATTTCATAAACTGGGACTTTGGAAGGATACTATGGATCATGGTTGGTTAACTCATATATTTCATAAATAGGGACTATAGTAGGATGCTATTGATGAGGATTTTTCCTACATATAATACATTAAGGAGGACTTGAGAAGCATACTATTGATAATATTGATTCACTTATAGGGTCTTTGCATCGGAATTAAACATATTTATTCTAAAACCAGTTGTTGGCATGACACGGGTTATGTTCTTCTCATATATTTTATGATGGTATAATACTAAACCCCTAACAGGAGGGATTGTGCCTGATATTCATATGATGAAGACATAATCTTTCAATCAGTTTAATTGAGGTCTGGAGCTGGCATGTCAGTAACTGCTAGTAGTCTGTTGTTATTTATGTATTATTGTCATTTTGTTTATTTTCTTTTGTTTCCTATTCTGACATCGGACTCGGACTCTGTTGTACGTTTGTTTTTTCTACATTAGCTAGAGGTATAGGGGGAGGGTTGAGATCTCAAAAAACATGTTTAACCCTGCCGCATTTTTGCGCCTGTCCCAAGTCAGGAGCCTCTGGCCTTTGTTAGTCTTGTATGTTTTTTAATTTTAGTTTCTTGTGTATAATTTGGAGTTTAGTATGACGTCCATTATCACTGAACTAGTATACATATTTGTTTAGGGGCCAGCTGAAGGACGCCTCCGGGTGCGGGAGTTTCTCGCTGCATTGAAGACCCATTGGTGGCCTTCGGCTGTTGTCTGCTCTATGGTCGGGTTGTTGTCTCTTTGACACATTCCCCATTTCCATTCTCAATTTTATGTATCGCAAATACATTACACCAAAGTGGGAATATAGAAAGATTCTATGGATCATGGTTCATTTCCACATAACTTTCATCAATTAGGACTCTAGGAGGGTAGAATGGATGATAGATGATTATGGTTTATTTCCACACATTTGACATTAAAGAAGACTATATTGAGATACTATGGATCAAAGTTTATTATCATACATATTACACAAAGAGGGACTATGATAGAATACTAGGGATCATTATTTTTCCCTCTCATATTTCATAAAGTGGGACTGTAGAATGATGCTATGGATAAAACTTTGTCCCCGAATATACATTCAAATTGTGATACTATAGAAGGATACTATAGATAATTATTGATTCCCTTATACACTACATTAAGTGGGACTATAATAGAATACTATAGGTGATGGTTTGTTCAAACATTTATCACATTAAGTAAGACTATAGTTGGCTAACATAAATCAAGATTCACTTATATATCACATAAAGGGAAACTACAATAGGATATTACGGAGGGTTAATTCCCACATATATTACACTATTACTGGGACTATAGAAGTGTACTAGGGATCATGGACTTTTTCACACATATTTCATAAAGTTGTGCTGTAGAAGGATACCTTGGATATAAGTTGGTTCCGACATCTTTTTCATATAGCAAAACTGTAGAAAGATACTTTGGATCATTGTTGGTTCCCTCATATATAACATTTAGATGGATTATAGAAGAATACTACGAAAGATTGTTGGTACCTACATATATGACATAACATTTGACAATGGTATGATACAATGCATCATGGCTGGTTACCATATATGTTACATTAATTGGGACTATAGTAGGATACTTTGGATTACGGTTTTTCCACATATATTCCATAAAGAGGGGCCATAGAAGGATACTATGGATCACTGGTGGTTCCTTCAAATATTTCATCAAGAATAACTCTCCTAGGATATTATGGAAGATGTTTTTTTTCAGAATACATTAAATAAAATAAGCATAATGTAGGATACTATGGTTCATTGCTGGTTTCAACATATATAACATAAAATGGGACTAAAGTAGGTTACTAGGGATCATGTTTTATTCCAACACATATTACATTCAGTGGGACTATAGTAAGAGACTCTCGATCCAGGTTTATTTCAACATATATTTCATCCAGTTGGATTGAAGAAGGATACTATTGATATGGTTGGTTCCTACATACATTTTTCATATTGAGACTATATAAAATACCATGGTCCAGTTGGTTATCTCAAATAGTACATTAAGTTGGACTATAGAAGTATACTGTGGATCATGGTTGGTTCCTTCATATATAGCATAAAATGGGACTACATTAGGTATCATTAAATTATGGTTGGGTACCATATAAGGTACATTAATATGAAATATTCAATAATATATTACATTTATTTTATTATATATTATCAAATAATATAGTTTATTAAAATATCAATTTTTCATGCACTTCATAAATAATATCCAATACTTTTCACAAAGAATAATTACACACTAGTCCTCACATTCATTTACAGTTTGGTTTGATTCATATTAAGTTTTATGAAATTTGATGGATTCACAAAATGGCCCATTATAGCATAAAGTCTGGTGATTCAATGAATACATGCATTTCTGTAATGTGCACTAGGGACACAAAAAATGTGCCTACTAGATTGCATAACATTGAGTGCTTCTTTGAGGTTAGTTCCCTTATATACTTCGTCATAGGAAATTATTATTTCCTGGCCATGCTTGTTCGAAAATTCAGTCATACGTTTTGCACACTCATGTCCTGTAATTGTGCATGGCACGTAATATGAAAACATGCATATTATGTATTGTTCTTTATCCCTAAAGTCGTTAACAAATTGCTCCTCCATTGTTTTCAAAAATGTTATATTGTTCTCATGTTTGAAATTATTTTCATCAGATAATAATCGCTCTTCCCCATGTACATTGGTATTCAATAAAACAACCAATCTATTGAACGATAAGTACTTATGTTCATTTCTATCACCATTGAGATCATTAGAGAGTAATTTTGTCCATGCCTCTGTTATCACGGTGAGGTCATAATCCTTTATTTCGGAGAAAGACAACAAAGCTGCACACACAAATTGTTGTATTCTATTCTGCAGTGTTCCCGCTATATATTTCTTTGCAACCCGACCAAATTCTGCCAAACGCCTTGTGACAAAGGCCTTTGATGCTTTGTTTAATGTTTCCATATTTAAAAAAAAATGGCTGCTATTCATTATTTGTTGACAAGCGGGAAATTCTATTTTTAGTTACCGCCAAATATGTAAATTTTATTTAGAAGCATTTACTGGTTTAGTCCCAGGTGAAATATATGTAACATAAAACAAGACTTTTGTAATACTATGCACTATGAATAATGGTTGGTGTAGAAACCAGATTTGGTGGTAACAAAAAAAAAAGGTACAATTTAGGTGTGTTTCCGAATTCTAGTCATTTCGTACCCTAACCATTTCGTACCCCCCATTTCGTACCCTGGCTAAAACCATTTCGTACCCTGATCAGTTCGTACTTTGACCATTTCGTACCTCATGGAATATTTACACGTATACCATTTCGTACCTCATGGAAAATTTATATGTATGCCATTTCGTACCTCATGAAAGATTTATATGTATGCCGTTTTATACCTCATGGAAGATTCATATGTTTTTGATTTCTTGATTTTTTTTAATCTTCAGTAGCCAGATTCGTCTAAGAGTCATAAGTGACGCTTAAATAAAAACAGCGAAAAAGGCCAAATAGAGTACGAAGTAGAAGAGCATCGAAAACCAAGAAATCCGAAATCATTATTCCAAATGCAGCTAAGGTAATCTACTCCTGGAAAATTCAAAGTTTTGTAAAAAGTAAATTTAAAATTACCATATCAAAGATAATTTATGTCAACAGGATGCTATGAATGATGAATTATTCCCACAGATATTACATTAAGTGGGATTATAGAAGGATACTATGAATAATAGTTGGTTACCACATGTATTTCATATAGAGGGAATATAGAAGAATGATATGAATCATAGTTTGTTTCCTTATATATTTCATAAAGTGACACAATAGTAAGATACTTTGAATGATGGTTTATTTTCACATATGTTAAATCAAGTAGGACTATAGTAGAAGACTTTGGATCATGGTTGATTCCCACATATATAACATAACATAGGACACGAGTTAGATACTGATTTGATTCTTACCTTTATTTGTATGAAGTGGGGCTATAGTAGGATTCTATGGATCATGGGTTGTTCCAATATATATAACAAAAAATGGGACTATAGATGGATACTATGGATCATGGTGGTTGGTTACCACATATATTGCATTATTTTGGACTATAGTAGGATACACATCATAGTACCATAAATTGAGACACTTTAAGGCTACTCTAAATCATGGTTTACTCCCAAGTATGTATTTGTCTACAGTATCCAATTTTCAATCATAAAATATGGAAACATTGAATGAAGAAACGAATGCATATGACACAATGCGTTTGGGAGATCTAACATTTCTAAGTCGATTAGCAAGGAGTTTTATTGTGAGAACACTTCAGAATAGACAATTCGATGATCTCAATGATGATACAAATGAGTATAATTACTTATTTTTTAATAGATTGGTACTTTCACTAAATACTAATGTACATGGCGATTGTTATGTCATTAAAAATAATTTCAACATTAATCCAATATTTGAAACCAATGGAGGAGTAATTTGTCAAAGAGTTTGGAGATGAAGAACAATGTATGTAATCCATATTTTCACAAAACGTGCTGTGTACAATTACAAGATACAAGTGTGCAAAATGTATAACATGTTATAAGTGAGCTTCAAAACAAGCAGGGCAAGTAAGTTTTAATTTGATATGACTATTATGAAATTCTATAAGAAAACTAGCCGTCGCTCTGGAGGTTATAAAATCTGTTTTTAGCGTACCTAGTGCATACTACAGAACTGCTTGCATTTGTTGAATCATCAGACTTCATGGAAAGGACAGGCAGTAGACAAATAATGAAAACCATCTGAATATGTAAACTATCATTTCCTTGGTACAACTGACAATTTTTTGAATATGTCAAAAATCTTTGAACTTAATATGAATCAAAGCCACCTGTAATGGGGCGTGAGAACTAGTGTTGATTGTTTTTGTCAAAAGTATTGAATTTTATTTATGAAAGAGTGTATAAATAATAAAAATATTTTATAAATATATTTAATGATAATTTATAATTAAAATAGAATATAAAAAGGAAAATGTCAAGTTGGAAATTGTCTTTTTAATGATTTTTTTTATCAATTGTTGAATATTTCACTGAAGGACATTGGTTATTGAATGGATATTTTTTATTCAAACATTGTATAAACATATTTTACAAATGTTTTATGTTTAAACATTGTATAATCAACTTTATTTTACATAGTTATAACCATTGCATAATGAATACACATTTTATATTAAAACAAATTTAATTTAACCTGTTAAAAGTAAAATAACAAAAATACCGAACGCCGAGGAAAATTCAAAACGGAAACATGGGAAAGTCCCTAATCAAATGGCAAAATCAAAAGCTCAAACACATCAAACGAATGGAAAACAGCTGTCATATTCCTGACTTGGTACAGGCATTTTCTTATGTAGAAAATGGTGGATTAAACCTGGTTTTATAGCTAGCTAAACATCTCATTTGTATGACAGTCGCATAAAATTCCATTATATTGACAATAATGTGTGAATTGCATTGAACCCCTGTAATATCGACAAAGTAACTTATATAATTTATCTCTAATGGAGCCTCATTTTTAATATAGCTGTACAAGAAATGTGTAACCCGTGAACTTACAGTAGTGAGCTGTTTTTATTGAAACACTATTAATAATTAGAATTAAAATAAATTAAAAGAAACGCCGAATATATCTCGAATAGAACTTACGTTGTATCATTGATAAATTTTTCAAATCGCGGAGTAAGACATTGACATCGAATTTTCGAAATGCTGGGTTCCCTGTTGTGAACCCCGAAACTGATGACCCTGATAATGAAGAAGACCCGGATGCCGACATTGCATTGTCGAGTTTATATGTATTGTACATTGTTTCGATCATGATGAAATTTCGTTTGATAAAATTCTATTTTTTTAATCGGCTTTACCAACGTAGGAAATAAACGATGGAAGTAAAAAAAAAATCTCGCTGAACAATTTAAAAAAAAACAACGCAAGGATTTTAATGCAAATGAAAACAATGAATTCAAAAGTAAAAGTGATACTGATGAGTCGGAGACTGATGCTACCAAGGCGATTTGACATACAAGGATATGTAAAAAAAACTTTAAAATGTTATTTTTTTGGATTCGAGGGACAACCAACTTCTGAAATTTCTAAAGCCATTGAATACAACTCAAAACACGATCGTGCGTAAAATAGTGAAAAGGCAAGGAACACTTGTAATGCTCATGTCACAATATTTTCAAACAAATCATGACTTAGCTTTTAATAAATTGATTATTACGGTATTTGTTTAGATTCGTTTACAATTTACAACGAGACCGAACTTTTACATGCAAAATATCTGACGTCACAAGTCAATAACTTCCTGTCAATACAGAAACCTGAATACTCCGACCCACTGTCCAATCCGGTCCTTTTTCATAGTCCCAAAGCAGGCCGGTTTATACAGGTTTAACTGTAGTAGAATTAATTTTTTTTGAAGTGTCAAAAATTCGTTGGAAGTACTTGATAAATTGCAGGCTTACATTGTTGATTTCGAATCTGTTTAAAGTTTAGATTTTTCCACCCTATATACCACTTTGCCACATAATCTCAGTAATAAAATAATCACATACCTAATTAAATGGGCATTTAAAAAGTCAAAATGCGAATATATATGTTCAACCTCTTTTTGGTCATATTTTAGTAAGAACAAACAAAAGAACTATGTCAATTGGACCTGCTTTGGTACGACAACTGCACTTGAATTTTTTTTAAGATAACATTTCAGTACGGAGATTCCATATATCTTCAGGTTATCGGAATTCAAATAGGGATTAACTATGCACCACTAGTACTTATTGGCGGAACAGTTTCCACTACAAACTGCTCAGAATCTGAAAAGACCATATGTTGTGCTCGACCAGTAAGGTCAAGCACAGATTTTACTTAATAAGACTGGACATAATATCGACAGTACTTAACTGTACTCGACTTTGGTCTCAACTTTACTAAATAAGTCTTATTCAGTACTTGATAATCTTGGTATAGTCTGAAATGGTCTCGACAAATGCTCGACAAGTCTCGACTCAGTCTCGACCTGTCTCGACCAGTCTTGACTCAGTCTCGACCAGTCTCGACTTGTCTTTACCTGTCTCGACCTGTCTAGACTCAGTATTAACCTTTAAATTAAGTCTGGACTGGTCTGAATCAGCCCATCTAACTCAATTATATAATGATCTTACAAAATTCCAGGTTATTTGGTAGTTTGGTACATTGCTGTCAAATTTAAGGATTTAATTTATAGGTAAAAAAAGCTAGAATTTTCAGTTTTGATTAAATTCAGATAGTCACCTTTAATTATTTCTATAACTTTTTCAGACTAACTTGGATTTTTATAAAACTCAATAGCTATTTCAATTATACATTGATCTTACAGAATGCCAGGTTTTTTTGGGTATTTTGGTTTATTGTTGTCAAATTTCAGGGTTTAATTAAAAGGTAATAAAAAGCTAGAATTTTCAGTTCGGACTGAATTCAGATAGTCACCTTTGATTTTTTTTCTAATTTTTCTTAATCAACTTGGGTTTTCATAAAACTATACAGCTGTCTCGGTTATAAATTGATCTTACAGAATGCCAGGTTGTTTGGTAGTTTGGTGTATTGCTGTCAAATTTAAGGATTTAATCAATAGGTAAAAAAAAAATAGAATAATAAAACTGCATCTGAATATTTGTCCAAACAATAATCAACTTATGTTTTTGATGACTGTGGAAAAGAGTTTTGCCTACATCTTGTCTTTTTGAACTACCTGTTAGTGCAGCGTGTTCACGTGTCGTTGTCGTACAAGCGGATTGTTGCGAATGCCTGTTTAATTGCAACACCAACATAATCATTGAACAGAAGAAGTATGCCTTGTTAATGGCATGGCAAGACTCAAATTACTGCAATTTTGTTTAGATCATTACTATGTCCTGTTCCACCTAATCATAAAGAAAACTGTTTTCATTCTAGTTAAGTCTAGCTTACATATTGGAATAACGCCAGTATCCATACGTGATCCCTCGTTGTAGACTACATTTCTGCAAGAATGATACCGTAGTTACTTTTTACTATAGTTAATTCACAAATCTTTTGATGTTTGGCTTTAGTACAAAAATGTGGCATACGATTGGTATCAAACTCACTTGGTTCTACTGAAGGTACGTCAAAACAAAACACTTTGTAACCTTATAAAATGGATATTTGTTGATTTTGATATCTTATGGCGACCATCTGGGGAAAAGTTGCCATTTTGAAATTTCAACTGGGGTCCACTGGTAATATTGTTCGAAGCATCTAGCACGCCTAACATTCCAAATTTAAACGTCTATATTAATATAAAGTGATATTAATTGATTTTGATATTTTGAGACGGCCATCTTGGAAAAAGCCGCCATATTGAAATTTCAAGGTATGTTCATAGCTTATATTTTTCGAAACACCCTGCACTGCTATCATGCCAAATTATGCATCGATTTTGAAATCATAAAGGTGATATATGTTGATTTTGATATTTTATGGTGGCCACCTTGAAAAAAGCCGCCATATTAAAATTTCAAGGTGGGTCCATAGCTAATATTGTTTGAAACACCCCGAACTACTACCATGCCAAATTTGGTGCTTTTATAATCAAACCCTCAATTTTTTCAACGATCTGCCGGACTATCAGTCAAAGGCTTTACTTAAACAAGGTAGTTTTATGAATTATCTATAGGTACCTTGAAATATACTCAATAGAGTCATTTTAAATTTCATTTAAAGCATGGACTGCATGAAGTTTTTATGAATTTTATATAAATTCCATACATAAAAAGCCACCAATGGGTCTTCAATTTGACAGCAATACACCAAACTACAAATCAACCTGGCATTCTGTAAGATCGATATATAAATTAGATAGCTGTATAGTTTTATGAAAATCCAAGTTGATTTGAAAAAGTTATTTTAAAAATTTTAGAGGTGACTATCTGAATTCAGTCCGAACTGAAAATTCTAGCTTTTTTTACCTATTAATTAAATCCTTAAATTTGACAGCAATAAACCAAACTACCAAACAACCTGAAATTTTATAAGATCAATATATAATTGAGTTAGATGAGCTGATTCAGACCAGTCCAGATTAGATTGAAAGGTCAAGACTGAGTCTAGACAGGTCGAGACAGATCGAGACTGGTCGAGACAGGTCGACTGTGTCAAGCCTGTTCGAGCATATGTCGAGACCATTTCAGACTATACCAAGATTATACAGTACTGAATCAGACTTATTAAGTAAAGTCGAGACCAAAGTCGAGTATAGTTAAGTACAGTTAAGTACTGTCGAGATTATGTCGAATCTTATTAAGTGAAATTGACTTGGGACAGACACATACAGAATGTGGCGGGGTTAAACATGTTTGCTGGCGTCAAACCCTTTCCCTTACCTAGGACAGTAGTGTAGCGGTACAACTTAGAACAAACAATGAGAATCAGTTACAATGTGCTAACATCATCAGATCAATACAAAATATATAAAAATCCTAACACAAATACAAGAGACATAAAGTACAGAATGATATACTGGTAAGAGTATTCGTAGTTAACTGAGGGCTAGTTCAAAACCAATGACAACTAATAAAAAAAAACATTTGTCTAAGGCTAATATATTGATCTGTACACATCCAACTTTCCTATGGATTCAGTGTAAAGACGTCATATATCATCAAAGAAAAATATCACCTTGTGCAAGGCCAAAGCATAGGTATCGACAGATCATAGAACCGTGAATGTACATATGTGTATAACAATGATATTTAGTTTGGTTTTAATTTACTGTTATCGAAATCAATATTTATACCTTAAAATATAATATTCAAAGATCTTATTACAGTGTTGAATTGGTAACCTTTGGCAATAATTTTATATAGATGCTCGATAACGCTATGCTATCCCGTTTGTAATTATTTTACATGTACACTCAAACTTCTAAATCACATCTTTGTATTTATAAATATAAAATTTTAGTAAAAAAATGAAGTAATTTGTGGTAACAAAATCCTTAACTCAATAATTAACCAGTAGTACATCAAATCTAAAAATCAAATCAAGTCAAGTCAAAATCTAGACGTCACAACACGAGCATAGCGAACGAGTTGTAATCAATTAACACCGTAAGATGGTGCCAAAGGAAAATTAACAATAAGGAACGAAAAATCGTTTTTTTGTCGTAAATATTTATGTATAGTTTGCCGTGTAAAACTAAAATATCTTTATATATGACAGGATAGTTATTACCGTTTATATTTGGTTTATTGAAAGTCAGCTCATTATTGTAAATGACTGCTGTATATTTAGTCAATTCCTGATTATTTAACGGGGAAATATCATCAAAATAACGGTAAGTGTTGTTGAATTGATTAAGTGAATGCAATAGAGATCGGTCTTGTGAAAATAGCCATTAACTGTGATTCAAGACTGTACAATAGAAAAACAAAGGATATGGGGTATCCATCCATGACACAAAATCAGTTCATGCACTGCAAAAAAATCAACACACATAAAGCAAAGGAACAGCGCTTTTATCGCTGTTTTCATCTCAAAGTCACAGAGAGGCCTTCAGCACGGAGCAAAAAAAAAACCTCTCACCTCACTGCAAGTTTAAGACGGCCCCTGGCTTATTGCCGAAAACCTAATTAAATGTTGTCAGGGAGAACATTAATTGCTTCATTTATTCCATCACACCTTCAATAGATATATCTAGCATATTTACTTTTCACATTAGACATGTTAGAGAGGAAGGCATGATATGAGTTTCAGCAAATATATTCACATCCATATTTTTCAAACGACAATCTAATTAAATAGGAAATCTTTTATTTGATAAGATTGTTTTGAAGTGTAGGGTTAAGAGTTCAAAAGTCAAAACTAAACACTAAAAGGTATCAACAGAAGCAAAATGACAATTAAAAGTACGTTATTTATCTAAAACATCTGAAGAATGTTTTACAACCCCCCAAAAAAAAAATGGATTCCACTATTCTCATATGTTTGTTACAAAAGTTAATAGTAATTTCTTTAATAGCAGTTACGAAACTAGTTACAAGTCTGTGGGATTAATTATATAACACTTAATAGAATAGAGACCCAAATTACACGATATTTTGCGGATTGTGTTGTGTGGTTAAGGTAACCAATATATGGTAAGATAAGAACATTCGAAAGTGCCGAAGAGGCCTTAAGCTGAATTGTGGCTATGATATGATTGTTTACAATATGACTCTCAGTGGATCGCACGAACATGAAAGTACATGAATTTATAATTCTATTCCTAAGAACTTCCGTTTAGTATATATGTCATACCACCACTACATTGTTTGCTGCTTTGTCGGCTGGTACAGACCAAAACCGCTTTGCGAGTACTTGAAGTGTGTTTCTTAGTCTAGAAATAGGCGTATTATGCATTTCTTCCTTATGCAATCATATCTTTTTGAATAAACCTTAGGCAGCAACCATTAATTTTTTGAGAGGGGGCTTAGATCAAATTTGAAATATACAGGCAGAACTCGAATTTATGGTGAAACAAATTCAAAAGGTATGATAAAAAAAATTGACCACAAAATAAGATGATTCGGAATACAAAAACAAATCGTGTGGGCAAGAAACAAATAGGCTTAATCGAAATTTAGCCGAAAAAAGTAAGTGATAAATTTTTTTATCTAAGCAACTCCTAACACCAAACATAATAGCCCAATTTCTCGTATCAGACATAAGCTAAAAGAACACGCCAATGAATTTGTTTTTGTCCCGGCTTATATGGTTGCTTATAATATCATTATTGTTTGATGTAAATTTTACATTGAGGTTCTGCAAAGAAAATCACGGATTCACCAACATTCCAACTGACTCCATTTTCGGAAAATGACATATGTAACAAACATAAACTTTTAGCTACCTCTTTACAAGCAGAACCAAATACAATGCAAGTTCCAACTATGTACTTGCTTCCGAAGTTGCACAAAACACCTTACAAAAATAGATTTATTTTGTCTTCAAGTCATTGTTCCACTACTACACTTGGTACAATCAAAAACCTGGTAATAAAGTGTTCAAATAAGGTCTTTAAAAAAAAATTGGTGTAAATGACTTTTGGAGTGTCAAAAATTCGTTGGAAGTACTTGATAAATTGCATGCTGGTATTGGTGATTTTGAATCTGTTCAAAGTTTTGATTTTTCTACACTATATACCACTATGCCTCATAATCTTAGTAAGAAAAAATTCACACACCTAATTAAATTGGCATTTAAAAAGTCAGAATGCGAATATATATGTTCAAACTATTTTAGGCCATTTTTTAGAAACAACAAACAAAAGAACTATGTCAATTGGACCTGCTTTGGTACAATAACTCCTCTTGAATTTTTACCAGATGACATTTATTGTTCGCTATGAAGATTCTGTATATGGTCAAGTTATCGGAAATCCAATGGGAACTAACTGTGCACCACTTATTACGGACCTGTTTCTGTATTGTTATGAGTTACAATTTATAACTAAAATCATCAAAGACCCATCGAAACAACATTTGATACAAAAATTGAATAACACTTTAAGATATTTGGATGATATTTTGGATCTCAATAATGACGATTTCAGTATGAACACTTAAGAGATTTATCCTGCTGAACTGATTTTTAATAAAGCTAATACTAACAATGAGCACTGCCCTTTCCTGGATCTTGATATCTATATCTTTAACGGGAATCTTAATACCAAAATTTATGATAAAAGAGATAATTTGTCATTTCCTTTTGTTAATTATCCATTTTTAGATGGTGACGTTCCCTTGTCACCATCTTATGGTGTTTATATATCTCAACTTGTTGGATTCGCTCGTGTATGTAACAACGTATTTGATTTTAACGAAAGAAATCTCTGTATTACTGAAAAAGTATTACACCAGGGTTTTCGATATCACAAACTAGTCAAAACATTTACTAAATGTTATCATCGGTACAAGGACATCATTCGTAAATATAAATCAACATGCAGACATCTTATACGTTCAGGTATTTCATATCCAATCTTTTATGGTAATATTCTATACAAAGCACAAAAATGTCGGCATTCACCTCAAAAGCTAACCAAACCTTTAAACAGACTTATTTAGAAGGGATATAGTTACGATACTGTTGTCAGGTCATTAAAGATGGCATATTTTGGTATTCATATTGATTCACTCATAGGGTCTTTGCATTGGAAATAAACACATTTATTCTAAAACCAGTTGTTGGCATGATACGGGTTATGTTCTTCTCATATATTTTATGATGGTATAATATTAAAAACCCTAACGAGAGGGTTTGTGCTTGATTTTTATATGATGAAAAAATAATCTTTAATCAGTTTAAATGAGGTCTGGAGCAGGCATGTTAGTAACTGCTAGTAGTCCTTTGTTCATTTATGTATCATTGTCATTTTGCTTAGTTTCTTTTGTTACCTATTCTGACATCGGACTCGGACTTCTTTTGAACTGAGTTTTACTGTGCGTATTGGTGTGTCTTTGGTTATTCTACGTTGCCTAGAGGTATAAGGGAGGGTTGAGATCTCACATAAATGTTCAACACAACCGCATTTTGCGCCTGTCCCAAGTCAGAAGCCTCTGGCCTTTGTTAGTCTTGTATGTTTTTTAAGTTTTAGTTCATTTATATGTTTTGGAGTTAAGTGTGACGTCCATTTTCACTGAACTAGTACACATTTTGTTAAGAGGCCAGCTGAAGTCCGCCTCCGGTTGCGGGATTTTCTCGCTTTGTTGAAGACCCATTGGTTGCTTCGGCTGTTTTCTGTCCTTTGGTCGGGTTGTTGTCTCTTTGACACATTCCCGATTCCCATTCTCTATTTCAAGAATTAGAAAAAATTACATTTATATAAAAAAAATAATTTATTACAAACGTTTTCCTTACTGGAACTTTCAATATTTTTCATTCCTTTTTATGTTTTTTATCTGTCTTCTCAGGACTGAGGGAATTTAACGACCTAAATCTATACTACTAAAGGAAGAGACCGATTTCATTGATCCGCAACTCCTCTGAAACCATACAAAGTCGGAAATATTTGTGATATGACGTATAAATGTAGTGTTTTGTACTTCCTGAATGTGTCTTTGAAACAATCTTTTTTCCACAGAAAACGCCAGTTTTTGAGAAAATATGCAAATTCGGAGACCGTTATCGATCCGTGTCTTATACGCTTTCCCGCATGCCCAGTCGACGTACTGCCCACGAAATGAAAGTGAAAATAAGAAGAAAGGATAGAAAATAGGACAGTTAGGACTATAAGGATCCTGTATTGTATTGTACAAATGTAAGTCCATCATTTTGCTAAATTAAACGATATCCAGCCTTTTTACTCAGATGCAGAACTGTCCAAAAATGAAATGGGCGTTGAACGTGTCGAAGTGATCCTCATCCTTTTTATGTGTAAACACAGGCACCCGACGTCCGGACCCCTCCCATTTTTATGTGTAAACACAGGCATCCGACGTTCACACTCTTTGTGTCACCACTTGCCCTATTGTACCGCGATTTTTCGCGGGCATCTTCTAGTATACCTAAATACAAATAGGTCTGCATGGTCGGCGTTCTCTAGAACTGATTATGGGGAGTTTAACTACCTGACTATACCTGCATGATCGGCCTTTGCCGGGTTCTTGTATATTAATATCTATTTATAATTATATATATAATTAATATTTTTAAAAACAAAAATCAAAAATTTAATAACTTGACATTAACAGAGAAAATAATTAAAAGTTATCAATAACGAACAATATGAATTCAAAATTAAATCAGAAAGAAAAATAATAATGTTGAAAGTTAAATAAGTTATGTAAAAAACACAAACAAAAAAACTGTAGGACGCAATGGTAAAGGATGACTGCCGTAACCCGTGGTGGAAAGTCGAAAATTAATAATTCAATGCCAAAGTTTGAGATGATGCCGCTGTTTTCGAAGGACGAATTTATGCCAAATTTTGGTGTGCGGAAAAGAATTAGAAAGCAAAATGTCAAAGTTAAAGTGTGAGTCCTCTGAATTAGGGAAGATAAATCTAAAGCCAAATTGAGGAACGCTGTATAACTAAGAGAAAACAAAAAAAGTGTATGTGATTTTAAAATACGAAATCGTGTGTTTATTGGTGGTGCAAGTGTAGGGCGTTTTAATGTTTGATATTTGAAGTGCCGAATGTGTATGCTTTTTGGTGCCGAAATAATTATAACCAAAAGGTGTATGTTAAATTTAGTTGCTTTGTACCGGACCACCGTAGTTGTGGTACTTTAAGGTGCTGGTGCACCGAATGTTGCCCACTGAATCCCAGTTCCTGCACAACGTGATATTTGTAGCACATCGGATGCCTTATATTCAGTTAAGTTTCAATACCTGAACAGGGGACTACTCTCCAATAGACTATAATTTATAAAATACATGCGTTTTTTGAGGTTTTCAAAATGAACGAAAATGAAAATGAATTTGCCATGATTTTAATGATGTGCATGCAATATCGAATACTGAGAAATTGTATTCTTCTTCAAAACTAGTTAGACGAGGATTTCGTGTTCAAAATGTTTATGAACATGTTTTCTTCTTATGTACGGAATATGAGGTTCGTGTTGCCACACCTAAACCTGACAATCAGGAATAGAAATTTGGAAATTCAAGGAATTCTCCACACCTATGAAGCACGGGATGTCATTTCTCTTCCCACGACATCACCCCCCCCCCCCCCCCCCCCCCCGCATTATTATCTTTCCCCAGGATTTTAAACATGGTAAATTTATCACACCGCTAGATGTTCTGTTTTCACTTGCCTTAATGAGCTTTCCTATGTAAAAGTTTTTAAACTGCTTTTCTTGATAGATTATTTTTAATGCCACACGCACGACGCATATCATTCATTTTAACAAAGAATATTTTAGTTATCAACGAGACCAAAAACAAAACAAAACATGTCAATCTTACAAATATTAACAAAAACCCTTAATGGCAATCAAATAATCACCCCCAAAACGACCTGAAAACAAAAAAAAAATCGGGGTAACTTAATATGCCTAAATATTAGAATTAAATTACAATAAACCGGTTTACATTTACATAAATTACCGAACTATTTCATTAAACTTTGATCAACTTTATCCTTTTTAGAAGAAATACGTTAAGGGCATACGATACAGTCACAAGGGAGGTAATGACGTTGCTAACGTAAAATGTTATTTTCGCGACGTCAAACTGTGACATATCGGGAAAAGATGCATTTTTTGACTGTTTTTTATGATTTAAACTAATTTAACTTGAAAATGAGTACATGGACCCCTATTTTTTTAAATGGCATTAGGTTTGATTACGTATACAGATTTTTTGTACCAATTTTGATGAAAAAGTCAATGATGATTTTTTTTTTTAATTTGATAAATATACCGGAAAAAATGCCGTTTTTTTCCTAAAATCCTGAAACTTTGTTAAAAATTTATTATTTCCAAAGACTTGTTATACATATTAAGAGCATATTTATGTAAGGAAGATTTTCATATTTTTTTACGAAAATCCGCTTGTGTTTATCTGTTGAAATAAAAAAGTTAGTTGTGTCTATCCAAAGGATAGAAATGTAAAAAAAAAAAACGAATTTTTGAGTAAATGTCTAAAATTTCGACCCCTTTTATCTCTTAAAGTAGCACATGAAGGTATATTTTTTATTACATATTTGAATTCCTTAGGTGAAAAATAGCTTGTATGCAAATTTTTGTGAAAAATTAATCGTGGGATCGAAACTGTATCGTATGCCCTTAAGAAAACTCATATCTTTTTCTATATCAAATTAAATATACCTGTGTCCCCTGCGAACAAAGTTTGCCTTTTCGTATATTCAGATTTATAATAAATTTAAGTCAAAACTCTCTCTTTCGTGGAATACAATATTTTAAAACAGATTTGAACTACATAGAGAAAAGGAGACAATCACAATTTGACAATGACCAAGTTTATGCTAATATAACGTACGTCAAAATGTACGATTTTGTTTAATTTACAAGTTTAATGGACAAAGGGAGATAACAATAAACATTTATTTGAAATATTAACTTAAGGTAAATTACGTTAGAGTACATCAAAAACCTACAATTTTCCCAATCTAATTTAGACGATATTCTGGTCCTTTTTCAATAAGTTTTTAATTTCCCGGTCTTGAACGATATTGAGGTCCGCGTAATAACATGGCTATAGGGATCATATGTTAATTTCAACGATTCACAGTCTCAGCTTAGAATTTCCTTGATTATTTGAATTGTATAGAAAAATTAACAAACAAAAAAACGTAGCACGACAGTGACACTTGTCAGTAAATAAATGTAAATTGACTATACGGTATTGGGGTGTTCTCATATTTGACCGATCGTTGATAAACCTACGCTATTTGACAACTGTTTAATTGAAAATGATACCACATATTTTTATTCTATCTTAAGATGTCATGTCAATGAGACAATGAGAATAAATGTTATAGAAGTTAACAACTATATGTCACCATAGGCCTTCAACAATGAGCAAAACACATACCGCAGAGTAGGCTATAAAGGTACCGAAATGTCAAATGTAAAAGAATTCGAACGAAACAAACTTACTGTCTGATTTATGTACAAAACAATAATTGCTTGATTGATTGTTCGTTTATTAACGTCCAGTGGCAACTATTTCATACATGTTCGGGACGAATAAACAATAAATACAATAGGTAGTTCTTGTAACACAGGCAGCCCGGGATGAAGGTTGTATCATTCTGGTCACGTTATTTTGACATTTTTTTGGGAAGAGCAATGACGCCACAAAATCGAAGGGCGTATAGACATTTTATCTATTTACCATGATCAACTAAATTTATCATTTGATACGACAGGTTTTAATCTTTCACTACGTTATTCTTTTAAGAATGAAAATGAAAAAAAATCCTTGATAATTTGATTTGTAAAGATAAAAAAAAAGTGCCACGAAAGTGACACTTGTCAGTAAATAAATTAAAAAGACAAAAGAAATGGTAACGTATTTTCTTTTACATGGATGACTTCCTGATATTATGAATCTTAAATGTATATGTTTATCAAAACTCGGCAGATAAACCAAACGTGTGTCAATTCAACATGTCCAAAATTGGCCACCGACCAAAGGGATACAACTCGAATGATAACTCGTTCAAGGGACGGCTGATCAGAAACAAGTTTAAAATAAGTACTTCGCTCAATTGTAGTAATAGGAACGGTGTTTCTAAGGAATGATATCCAATAATTTATCTGAATGCGGTGGTAAAATTTGTAAATAAGAAAAATATCTTTGAAATTTTGATTACTTATTGGCATGAGATGATAAATGTAAAACACAAAAAAACGAGAAAACCAATGGCCTAATTTCTGTACAAAATTATGAACAAAAAACAAATATGTTACACAGCAACAAACGACAACCACACAGAATAACATGCTCCGTATGTCTGTATTGTTTTTATGCCTTATAAGGATTTCATCGAAATGTTCACAATTTCTGATATTCATCTAGAAATCGTGGATATTGGTAGGAAAATTGCAAGATATCACATTAATATTTTTTTTTTCCATTTAAGAACTAAAGTCATACACACAATTAGCTTCAACAGAAATAATTAGAAGCATGTGGTAGAAAATATCTCCACAAATTGAAGGGTTTTGGACCAGTAAATTATAAGAAAAAAATACTGATCCAAAGCTTAGGAGAAAATGTTTCAGCAATAAAAGGAAAGCATGTTTCACCATTTTCCCTGATTGCACGTTTACCTCTGTTTCAATGCATACATCTCCTTAGAAGAATCAAGTATTATCCGTGAATACATTTAGATACTTCGTATTCATTCAGCATTAAATAATTCAGAGACAGATGTTTTCTTTGTAGATCTACATGAAAGAACATTCGATAAAGATTATGGGAAAAAATTTACGTTTTAATCTATTATATTCTATTCTATTCTGTTCTATTCTAGAGTAAAATTTTTAGAGAACTTCTGTTAAGACCAATTGCAATTGCCAGTTGTATCTGTAAGTTTATGGTTTTTTTTTAAATCGATGACTTCAGTGTGTATACTAAAGAAATTTATCCTGTTGAACTTACTTTAAATAAAGCTAATACTAACAATGACCACTGCCCTTTCCTCGATCTTGATATCTATATCATTAACGGAAAGCTTAATACTAAAATATATGATAAAAGAGATGATTTTTCATTTCCTATCGTTAATTATCCATTTTTAGATGGTGACGTTCCCTTGTCACCATCTTATGGTGTTTATATATCTCAACTTGTACGATTCGCTCGTGTATGTAACAATGTTTTAGATTTTAACGAGAGAAATTTATGTATTACTGAAAAATTATTACACCAGGGTTTTCGATATCACAACGTAGTCAAAACATTTACTAAATTTTATCATCGGTATAAGGACATCATTCGTAAATATAGCTCAACATGCAGACTTCTTATACGTTCAGGTATTTCACATCCAATTTTTTATGGAAATATTCTTTATAAAGCAAAAAAATGTCAGTATTCACCTCTGAAACTAACAAAACCTTTAAATAGACTTATTAAGAAGGGATATAGTTACGATACTGTTGTCAGGTCATTAAAGATTGCATATTTTGGCGTTAATATTGATTCACTTATAGGGTCTTTGCATCGGTACTAAACACATTTATTTAAAAACCAGTTGTTGGCATGACACGGGTTATGTTCTTCTCATATATGTTATGATGGTATGATACTAAATCCCTAACGGGAAGGATTGTGCCTGATATTCATATGATGAAGACATAATCTTTCAATCAGTTTAATTGAAGTCTGGAGCTGGCATGTCAGTTAACTGCTAGTAGTCTGTTGTTATTTATGTATTATTATCATTTTGTTTATTTTCTTTGGTTACATCTTCTGACATCAAACTCGGACTTCTCTTGAACTGAATTTTAATGTGCGTATTCTTATGCGTTTACTTTTCTACATTGGCTAGAGGTATAGGGGGAGGGTTGAGATCTCAAAAAACATGTTTAACCCCGCCGCATTTTTGCGCCTGTCCCAAGTCAGGAGCCTCTAGCCTTTGTTAGTCTTGTATTATTTTTAATTTTAGTTTCTTGTGTACAATTTGGAGTTTAGTATGGCGTTCATTATCACTGAACTAGTATATATATTTGTTTAGGGGCCAGCTGAAGGACGCCTCCGGGTGCGGGAATTTCTCGCTGCATTGAAGACCTGTTGGTGACCTTCTGCTGTTGTCTGTTCTATGGTCGGGTTGTTGTCTCTTTGACACATTCCCCATTTCCATTCTCAATTTTATATATGATATATTTATATATGCAATAGTTAGGTAAAGATTATGTATCTGCGGTTTAATGATAAACACTGAAATGTAACAACTCAAAACCACTGGCATATGTATTTTGTAATTTCTACGTGTATGTAGGTAATAATAACGGAGAAAAAATAATAGATAATAAGAATAAATTCAAAATATAATCATCTTATTATTTAGAGACTAAGTGAAAAAGCTAAATCTGTTTCTAATGTCCTTTGCTCTCATTTCACTGTAAAAGGAAGCTCGATTATACAAGGTTGAACAAATTAATGTCAGAATTGCGTTTAATCTTTGAAGATTTTTTTTCTATACAAAGGTTTTTAGTTCTAACTTTATTTTGACCTACGGCCTGACAGTGATTGCAAACCTGTCGTTTGGTCTGTTGTTTGTCGTTTAATTCAGGAAAGGGGTAATAAAAGAAAACATTTAAAAAATGTTGATGTGACTATTTTGATCATTCAGAACTTGTCAGGATTCAGGAGATAGAGAGCTTGACATCAGACATGGATATTCATCCACCATTTACAGTCTCCCCTGATTTGTCATGCCTGTATTTAACCAGATATATTAAATTTTCAATGTTTCAACAGAAAAATAAAAAAATATGACATGATAGCTGAATAATACGATTAAAAATTTGCATTTTCAGGCTCCAACAGAAATGTCAAATTACTTTATATAGCATGTGTACATACATATGCAATATCAGTTATTGCGAATTGTATCAGGATGTATTCTGGTAGACTGAGTGACCACTTCTTAGTATCTGTCGATTTAAAACCCAATCCCCAATCATGTATATCAAATATCTAAATAATGCAAAACATGCGATAAACATGATGAATTAAAATGCCGATATACTGTAAAAAAACTGAAAATTACATTTCGCTAATATCTTCGTTCAGTGGATATGAAAGTGATCAAGTTAAACAAGAGGCTCTCAAGAGCCTGAATCGCTCACCTGTAGTTTTTTATTTAAATTTTTCATCAAAGGTTTACTTTTGCTTTTTAGGTTTTAATGTATATGTAAGAAGGAAATGATAAAAGAAAAACTACGATCCCGAACTCAGAACGAATTAACCCAAAAAATTAAGAAAAACAAAAAGAAAAAAAGCATTTCAGATTCAGTTATTTGTAGATCTTACTTTGCTGAACATTTTTACTGTTTACAGTGTCTCCCTATTTATAATAACATTCAAGATAACAGCAAAAAAAAATTTCTTTTCATAAAAACTACATTTTACCCCTATGATCTATTTAAGCCACAGTGGCCATGTTTCTTGACGTACAAGAAAATAAAATATAAAATGAATACTAGTTACCCTAAGGTTCATTCAGCCCAAGTTTGGCTGAAAATGCTTCAATAGTTTCAAAGAATTATCAATTTAGGGGCAATAACCCAAAAATCGGTTGTCTGTTACCAGGGCAGGTAGTTCTTGACCTAATGAACACTTTTACACCCATGTCAGATTTGCTCTAAATGCTTTAGTTTTTGAGATATTAGCCAAAATTTCATCGTCATTCTTTTGCAATTACATCTGTTGGCTATTTTGTAGGTCCTTTTAGGTCGTATAGTTCTTCAACTGTTTCGGTTCTTATACATCCTTGGCTTTCAAATATTTGGCATTGAGCATTCCAGATGAAGGTAAATCCAAAAAAGCCCGTCGGACGCATGAAATTCATAGCGTGTTGTTTTAATTTTTTAGCTACGAAATAAAGAATCTGACTCAAAATGTTTTCCTCTGTCTTTTATTTATGATGATATGCACTGGAGTTATGTCATCCAGGATAAATCCTAACATGCTTACACATCACAATATTGTAAATCTGGATTCGCCAAAAAGGATGCACTGATTTAAGGATATGATTGGGAGCTGTTTATATATATATTCTTATATGGATAATGTGCTGAATTCACAATATCTGTTTGACTTTTAAGAAAGTAGACAACTAATTTTCACATTTTGTAATTTTGTGTACTGAAAAAACATCTTTGAAGTATGAAAAGGAATAAAAAATCACAAAAATAACAAATTCTGTTCATTTCAATGACAAATTTGTCATAATTATGATCTGTTTTTGGTCAAGATCAGAGAAGTTTAAAGAAAAATTGTTAAAGTGTCCTTGCGCGGCATTACCATATTGTGATGTTAATGGAAGTTATGTTCGTGTGTAAATTACGAAGGGTTTCGTCATTTGACCATTCAATCTAGTTCTTCATATCCAAGTTTACAAAAATTAACCAGTCACATTTATTTTTTCTGGGCGGATGGCAGTTCTGAAGACTGGAGAAATTAATGACTTGAAATTTTTCAAAGGATATATTACTTTGACTTTTTATAAAATTGAGACTGAAAATGGGGATTGTGTCAAAGAGACAACAACCCGACCAAAGAGCAGAAAACAGTCCAAGGCCACCAATGGGTCTTCAACACAGCGAGAAAATCCCACACCCGGAGGCGGGACTCAGCTGGCCCCCAAACAAAAATGTGTACTAGCTCAGAGAAAATGGACGTCACACTAAAGTCCGAAACATATGAATGAACCAAAATTAAAAAATTATGAGTTTTAATGTCCCTTTGGTATATTTCGTCTCTCGTCTCAGACTAAAGTACCAATATTCATCGATCAATGTTTATCGAATTTATTATATGAATTGGTATTGTCTTCAGACTAATAACTTTATTAACACTTACCTGTGCATGATACTTGATATGAGAATAATATTAATTTCTTCAAAAATATAAATTTTTGCTTTCATTCTAATCCATTTTTTCTTCGCACAGGCAAACATGTAAATAATTCTATATACGTATTGCAAAACTAATTATTGAAATTCTGTACAATTTCTAAATACATGTAATAGAACTGTAAAAGAAGTATTATATTCTAGGTTACCCGATTCATTGTTCATGTTTTAGAAATAAATTGACTTTAATAAGCATTGATCATGAGTAACAAAAATAAAGGTGCTTTTTAGTGACCTGTGATTTGTAATGATATTGACTCGACGATACAGTATGCGATTTTAATTGTGTAAAAAATATGAATACGTCAGTGTTATGCACCGAACATTATGTAGATTTTTTAAAAATAGTATATACATATAATAAAGTCGGTCAGAATTAATTGTTGAACAAATGTTAATTTTTTGCCGTCGAACCTCGTTTTCCATGTACAAAAAACACTAACCACCATTTCGTTGCGAAAATTAAAATTACAAATATAAGTGAAACTCGAAGGTCTTGAGGTAGTTTAACAATATAGGGCAATACATAAAGAATAGGAAAATAGAAAATGTGCGAAAAGAGCAAAATTGATAATACATGTAAGTGTGTGGTTCCATATAAAGAATAGAGAGTTATAGTGACAAAAATATAGAAAAGAAAATCCCTTAAAAAAGACCCCGTACAATGATAAGAAAGGCGTCTCGTCCAAGATGGTTTCATCAGCCCAGATATCAGCACTTCATATGTAATATCATATCTTGTTTATCGTTTTCTGTATTTTTTTACTGTTTATAAATTCACCAAACACTCAAATTTGAAACTTACTATATCGATCAATCAATACACTTTTAATATATTTCGTGTACATGAAAATGTTAACGTTAACCAAAATAGCCTTAATATTAATTGAAAAATATAAAGTTTTGCTATAATTGTAATCCTTTTTTCTTCATACAGGTAAATTATGTATACTAAATATTCTATATACTTGTTGCAAAATAATTTGAATTTTTGATTTTTTTTAGAATATCAAAATAATAGAACTAGCAATTGAAGTATTGTATTGCAGGTATCCCCATTGTTAATCATTTAGAATTAAAAAGAATATTGATTAATAAAAATAAAGTTGATATTATGACGTGTGGTTCGTATATAATACATTATAATAGAGCGATTGATTTGCGGGTAAACACAATTAAGGGAACAGTAAGGTTGCACTTGTTGTTAAAATTAAAGGTAAACACAATAGAAACAAAAATTGTGCGTGTGTGTTGTGATAACAAAATATTCTTTAGCAATATTTATGTACACTTTGATTCTTTCGTACATCGTAAGTTTTATTCAATTATTCCATAAAAATAAATATCCTTTTAATTAAATACTGACTGCGTGATTAGAAAAATATACATGTATATTCATGTATTTAGAAGAGGGACGACACTCTGCACACGGCACGTAGTCCAGGCAATCTATGAAAAACGTTAAACTAATTGCAACAGAATATATTATTGCTTTTATGTTATCAGATGACTGCCATATACAACATATAAAAAGTCTTTGAAAATAAAAAATGTATAAAGGGGTCAATTTGGGGGGTGTAATTTGTGGATTTTGGCTTGCAGATATTGTCACAAAAAGATCGCCATACATACAAAGGGAGACAACTACAACAACAAGACTATTGTCAGTACAAACTTTATCGTTGATGTATTCTGCAAAAATATTTATACAATGTGAACGAAGACTTCAATTAATGATAAGTATCTATAATAAGTCTATATATCCTTTATCATACTAGTTACAACAACTGTTAAAGCACGAATCATCAAACGCAATTTCCAGAGTGACGTCACAACGCGGGTTTTTCACATACTATTTTGGGCATTATTTGATCAGAACTTTTTATAATCAGAACTTTTTAATATAAAATACACATATTTACAGAAATAATTGTATGTATTATTATATTAGACCCATTGATACGTTTTATTTCTAAAATAGTAACATTTCTACACACGTCCTTGTCAAAATTTAAAAACTATAGAACGCTGATAGCGACAAAAAAACTAACATTTATAAAATGTTTACCGATTAGAAAAGTAGCATAAATCTTATATACTGCAACATAAAATAAGAACTATTAGAAAAATATAAATACATTAGTGTAGTCCTGATGTAAAAAAACAAACAAATTAATTCAAAACGCAAAAATAACAATCGTTACATGTATGATGATGATTTCTTCTTCCGTAATAGATTTAAAAATAAACAAGCAAATTGAATATTACGAAATTATTTATTTTTGCAGATTATATGGATGTATTGGATGACATAAGCAAAATTAATGCAATATCATGTATGCCATAATGAGATCTAATCCAGCGGTGATTTATTAGTTTTTAAGGTAATTAATAACGAATCATAGAGTTACATGTACATTGCACAAATGTTTGATGTAAGAGTGAATATACTCATATTAGAATATCAAATACCAGTCTTGGTAATGAAAATATAATCTGATAGCCTTGAGTGCGGGACGCTTTGATTCACTGCCAGGTTAAACCAAAGACTCATGGATTTTTAGTTGATGCTGTTCCGGTAAGCATGATATATTTGAAAAGCAAATGATAGGGGTTTTGGGATCAGAATTATTCGACTCATCAGAGTTGTCTTTCTATGGGCTATTAATTAAACGAGCTAGCACATCGGAGCGTATAGTAAAAAGACGGTAGAATTCATAAACATTCAAATTGGTATTAGAAATTCCAAACATTGAGATTTACTTTCCGTTACCAGCAACAATTAATGTTTCATAGAGTATTAAGATTGTTTTTCTGGTTTTATGAAGCACAGATCGTCATCAGGAGTATTTGAATTCTAAAATTCACACTCAATGTGCACAGGAGATCGAGTTATAGACGGTACATACACATTGTTATTAAGAAATATAAGTATTTTCTACTGTTTAAAGGCTATATATTTTTTTATACCTGCAGGTATCAGTGGCTGTTATGGATAAATGCATTATATGCCTCAAAGATGACAATATATCATCGCTAGTCAAGTTACGGGAAAAAGGAAGCCAAGGAATAAATAAAGCGAGTAGAGAAAGAGAGGATCAGATACTAGCTTCTGTAGGACAGTTTGTCAACAAGGAATGCAGAAAAGTATATACAAACCCAACAGAAATTACAAAAAGCAAGAGGCAGCAGGATATACTGAAGGAATTTGTTACTAATATTCCGAATCTATGTTCAAAATCACATTTCAGTTATAAAGATCATTGCTTATTTTGTGGGAACGAGGCACAGAAATGCAAATTAAAAGGAAACGACGTTTTTTCTGTCCGAACTGATGATTTTCAGAGGAGGATAGAAAAAGTTTGTAATGACAGAGACGATGAGTGGGCAGCGGAAGTACGTGGAAGACTGGAATGCATAAGTGATCTACATGCTGCAGATGCACTTTATCATCAAACCTGCAGTGTTAACTTCAGAACAAGTATGAAAGTCCCAAAAGCATTTTCACCAGACACTAAGGCAAAGGAAAACAACTACCAGGGAAGACCAGCAGCTTATTGGGAACAATTTTTAAAAATTGTAGATTATCTCAAAGAGCACGAGGATGAACAGATAACTATTGCAGAGCTGGTAAATAAAATGAATGAGTTGTGCGGAGAACAAGCATACAGTTCAGTTTATATGAAGAAAAAGTTGACAAACCATTTTGGAGAAAACATTATTATAACAGATATCTGTGGGAAAATTAGCGTTGTTACGTTGAGAGATACAGCATCCTGTGTTTTGCAAGAGTTTTACCAAAGACCAACAATCCAGACGATGAAAAAAGGCCACAATAGAAGCTGCTGCAAAATTATTTAAAAGTGACATCCGATCTTTAAAAGGGAACAAGGAAAATTATCCATTGGCATCAGATGTATCATCACTAAAATCAAATTTGGAATATGTACCTGAGAGCTTAAGCTATCTACTAGAAACAATGTTTGCTGAAAAAGACTCTAAAATAAAAATAGCTTCTATTTGACAGGCAATGATTCAGACATCAAGACCCCGTGTGCTTATTGCTCCTTTGCAAATTGGTCTTGGCATTCAACTTCACCACAACTTTGCTTCCCGTTTTCTGGTTTCTACTTTAAATAGCTTAGGATATTGCTCATCTTATTAAGAAATTCAAAAATTTGAATCCAATGCCGCTTTAACACATGGAGTTGACATCCCTGGCGAAATATGTAATAGTTTTATTCAATTTGTAGCTGACAACATAGACCATAATGTGAGAACACTCGATGGCAATAACACATTTCATGGTATGGGAATCATTGCCGGCATTACACCAGGCACTAAGCGAACAGCACCTATTCCTAGAATGTCTGTTTCATCTGATGATATCAATTCAATAGCAAAGGTCAATATTCAATATTACATACTTCAAAATTACTTTATGACAAAGCTTACTTTTTCAGAGCTTAGGGAATTAAAGGCAATGGACAGGACTGCGTATCTGGACTTATTGTCACTGGTGGTGTGGCCCTTAAAGAATCCAACGCCAAGTTGGTCAGGTATTATGCAGATGACACATAAAGGAGAATACCCAGGCAAGTCAACAGTTATATTTCTACCTATGATAGATATGAATGCTAGCGATATGTCATGCATAAACTCGACATTGTTACAACAGAACACCGGTATTGACATTCGATCAGCCATTGTATTGGAAAACCTTGACAATAATTCAAAATGAACATCCAAATAGTCAGTTGAAGTCAGTAGTATTGCGTTTATGAGCGTTTCACACAGACATGAGTTTCTTAGGTTGCATTGGGCACATTATGAGGAGTTCGGGGCTCCAGGAAATTCTGGTACTAATTTATGCGCAAAATGCAGCTACTCACATGCTTAGTGGTAAAGCTGTGCGATTAGAGGACACATCCTTGTTGACACTGCCATCCACAGCCTACTTGTATCTAAAATTTTCAACTTTCTCTGAAGCAGCCGATGTATATACAGAATTGTTGGAAGGAACCCAGATGCACAGACCACTTGGAGAAATGAAGAAAAATCGAACCTCTTAATTATGGCTTCAGTATACAGAAATGATTCAGATCTTTAGACAGTTTATGAAAGCAGAACGGACTGGCAATTGGGAATTGCATTTAAAAAGTGTTAAAGGTATGCTGCCATACTTGGCTGCCTCTGGTCACAACTTATATACTAAATCTGCGTATGTGTATCTAATGATGATGCAACAACTTGAAACAGAGCATCCAGAAGTTTTTGCTGCTTTCAAAGATGGCCATCATGTAATGAGACGTAGTGACAGATATTTGGCAGGATTGTCCTCAGATCTTATGATTGAACAAGTGCTCATGAGGAGTGTAAAAACAGCAGGAGGACTGACAAGAGACCGTGGAATGGGTGAATGTCAAAGATCAGAGTGGCTTTCGTCAATGCCCGCTTGTGCAGACATGAATCAAGCTATACAAGAGCTCACAGGAGTAGGCTACTATACAAGTGATCAGCACAAAGAAGAATCAACCGCACGTCAAAAACGAGACAGAGAAGACATTATGTCCATTCTTACATTTATGAAAGAACGCAGTCCATTCACTGGAGACAGTTCACTGGAGACAGTTCACTGCGAAATATTAAAACTGGAGTAAGAGCTGATAGCTCTGTTAATGTAGACAATTCAAAAGATGTGGGGACAGCGATAATAGAATCTCTTGTTGGACAAAACGTCAGTGACTACACTTTCAAGAAAAAAAATCAAGTAATAACTTTAAATAGCAAAACTAGTATCAAAGAAGATGGTGAATTATTACAAGTCGACCCACAGCTACTCTTTCAAAGATGCACCACCGTAGCTGATGGACTCTTTGAAGACATATCAGAAATATTCAAATATGAACTCTGTAGTGTTCCGACTCTTTGAAGACATATCAGAAATATTCAAATATGAACTCTGTAGTGTTCCATCTTCGTTATTTGACAATAATGGTTTACCAAGACATGCAAATAAATCAATTCTAGCAGACGCAATTTGGGACTTTGATGGATGCGGAAGTTTGGAAACAGGCACCAATGTTCACCATGTATTAGATGGTGGGTCTCTCATACATCGCATACCTTGGACAAAGGGAAACTCATTTAATAGTATTTGTCAAGCGTATGTTGATTACGTTAAAAGCCACTACACTGACGCAACTATTGTATTTGATGGATATCCAGATCGATGTACCTACTGTGAAAGATATTACTCACATACGACGATCAATAGGATGTATTTCTCCGAAAATTAGTTTTTCTGCTGAAATGCCCTGTAAAACTAAAAAGGATGCATTCTTGGCAAACCAAGACAACAAACAACGATTTATCAACCTGCTTAAGTGGATAATTTAAGGCAAGTAATTATACAGTAATTCATGCCCCTGACGATGCAGACTTGAATATCGTTCAGACAGCAGTCTCAATTTCGGAAGAACGACATGTTGTAGTTACAGGTGAAGACACAGATTTGCTTGTTTACTTTGCTATCATGCCCTGCTGCATAACAAAAACGTTT
This sequence comes from Mytilus californianus, assembly GCF_021869535.1. Lineage (NCBI taxonomy): Eukaryota > Metazoa > Mollusca > Bivalvia > Mytilida > Mytilidae > Mytilus > Mytilus californianus. The sequence goes on from NW_026262734.1 coordinate 60,878,697, forward strand.
ATTTCAAGTCAGAACCAAAGCAAGGTGTTCAAAAGATCCGAATATGGGATATCAAAAAGACAAAGAAACATTTGGGTGAAGCTATCTGTCGGTTGTTGCCGTTTATACATGCATTTAGTGGGTGCGACACAACATCAAGAGTGTTTGGGTTAGGAAAAGGAGCAATATTGAAAAAAGTTAAGTCATCTGCTTACTTACAAGATCAAGCACGGCTTTTCCTAAAGAAATCAAGCAAAGCTCAGGTTGTCAAAGCTGGAGAAGAAGTTTTAGTCGATTTGTACGGCGATGTTCAGTCAGTAGAAGGCTTAGATTTACTTCGATACAGGATATTTGCGTCAAAGATTGTTGTAGGAAACAATTGTGTTCCAGTACACTCTCTGCTGCCAACATCTGATGCAGCTAAACTACATAGCATGAGAACATTATATCAAACACAAATTTGGATTGGAGAGGGACATGATTTAGATCCTAACCAATGGGGTTGGTATACATCAGAGAATAAAGTAATGCCTGTTAGATGTATATTACCATCGGCACCCGAAAAAACTGCTTAAAGTAATACGATGTAACTGCAAACAGAACTGTGATTCAAGAAGATGTTCGTGCCGAAAACATGGAATTGACTGTTCTGCTAGTTGCGGCGAGTGTCGTGGCATTAACTGTTCAAATGCAAGCATAGTAACACAAAGTGATTTGGACGAAATTTAGAATTTATGTTGATGTGTATAGTGAAAAATGGCAACAAGACTATGATTTTAAACAACAAAAAAGTGTTATATAAACAGGTTAAAGGACTATTCATGTCACTCTTTGTATGAACTATAGTATGGACATTGTCTCATGAATGTGTAGTAGATATTGTTTTTCCTCTACAAATTCTGTTCAATATATCTATATAATTAAAAAAAACTGACTGTTCAAAAAAATGTATAATTGCATGAGGATGTTTTTGCAAATTGAAGTATGAGTACTCAATTCACATTTTGCATAGTTTTTTTTTCAATGAAAATCTTATTTTTGACACGTATTATAATTTTCGGTCATGGATTTACTATCTAAAAACATTTTAGAGGAAGGCATTTCAATTTACAGTACACATCAAAGACATTATTTTATTGACTAAATAATGCCATTTATGTATATAACACAATTGAAAAAGAACAATACAAAGCCAAAAAGCAAACATTTTCAATGATGTACTGCCAAATTAATTATTTAAAGTCTATTTCCAGTTTTGCTGGATTTTCCCATAAAAACTCCCATTTTTTCCCCAAAATTACGTTTTTGACATACAAATGCACTTTCTTGTATATACTATTTCTTTTTAGATCAATGTCTATTGAATCACACACTGTCACTGTTTTAATGATTTTACTACAAAATAAACTTATTCTGGCTTATTTCCAGTTTTCATCGATTTTTCTATAAAAACCTGTATTTTACCCCAAAAATATAGTATTTCCGAACTTCAGATTTTACAAGACTTTTGATATGTGATAGAGGCCATATTAACCTTTAAACTGAGACCAAATTTCTTTCTGTTGCAATTTGTTTAAGGTTGGGCCATTGTTATGGCAGATTGGCAGGACTAACGCAGATTTGTCTTTTATTATCGATCGGTCTCAGTATAAATGTGTCATTTGTTACAATACAAGCACGTCATGGTGTGAACATAACCTGGACACTCGAAATTTGTTGAATAAGAGCAGTGATATACATGTGTAATTGTTATACAATATTCCTACATGTATATATAATAAACGAATTTGGTAATTGTCATTATTTGTTGGGAATATACATATTTATCCCTTTATTAAACTGCTCATTCACGTGGACTTATTCGCACGGCATGTACATTAACTGAATACTCGCGTATTCAATTCATCTAATTGATTTTCAGTTTTTATTTGGGACAAAATTTTATTATATACGAAATTATCAATATTGAAATTTCTTCATTTATCAGTACAAAAAAAAAACGAAAAAACTGGCACCCCGAGAAAACACAATAGACAACGGTAGCCGAACGAAACAAAAAAAAAAGATATTTTCATGGTTTTCTGGTGAAAAATTTCATTTGTCTTTAACATAATAAAAATACACAAAACAATGGTTTTTGTACCTAGTGTTTACTTCACGGATTTGACTAATATAGTTGGACATTTTATTTGAAAATCGTCGTTTTTTATCGACTTACTATACAGCAACGGATGGAGACTTGAGGAGACTTTTTATGTTCAAGATTGGATGAACAATTTTCTTTATATAATTATATAAACTGCTATAAATGTCAATGATGTATATCAAAGGCGTTATAGTTTCATGGAAGGATTTCAAATACATTATTTGCCTCAACCTGTATACAAATTCCTATAAAAAAATACTGACAAAATGCGGTACGTCTAAACACTGCTAAGGACTCCTTAGTGCACTAAGGACTTATAATATGCCACTAAGGACTAGAAAAGGTGCTGTTACATGTACATTGTTTTTATATTATGGTAGAGATTGGTGTTTAATGCATAAATTCTAAATTTTTTTGGAAATAAATATGAATAAGAGGAGAATAAAAGGTATAGATCAATGAGACCGTAATCCAACAACACGAAATAGCTTATGTAGTCATTTTAAAAATCACCAATAGCTTAATTAGAGACATTGACAAAACTACCATCAACACTTAATTCACAAAATAAAAATAAAAACATTAAAAACATGGCAAATGATAACACTGAGTACTGTTCCACTGGCAAAGTTCTAGGTTGGGACAGGTACATAAAGATATGCTGGGACTAAAAAAATTGATACTTATAGGGAAACAATTTATCCATAGCAGAGAATGTAGAGGGAATGATAGTTATATAAATAAATATGTTCAAACAAAAACAATTTTATCTCACCTCGCAATATGAAAAACAGCAGTGACTGTATTTATATAAGGAATTTTTCTGTATTTATATGGGGAATATAATTTTCTCGTTTGAATTATTTTACATTTGTCATTTTGGGGCCTTTTATAGCTGACTATGCGGTATGGACTTTTGCTCATTGTTGAAGACCGTACGGTGACCTATAGTTGGTAATTTCTGTGTCATTTGGTCTCTTGTAGAGAGCTGTCTTATTGGCAATCATACCACATATTCATTTTATATAAACATGTATTTTCCTCCTTTTTCAACTTTCTGGTGATATACAATAAAACTCTAAGTGTTCTTCTATCATTATCCATAGCAGAGACATATAACGTTTTATGTGCACGTGTCTCTGTCTATAGTAACAGTACAACAAATTGTACGTTCTAAAATAAACCAAATACTTGCACATAGCAGAATGTATTACACAAAAAGTAATACATAAAATTTGTTTGCCGTTGGGTCGTGTCGGTCAAATTTGTTTTTCGTAAATTGTATTGTATAGATTAGGTCGTTATTTTCCATGTTTCATGTCGGGGCCTTTTATTATAGCTGACTATATAATACGGGTTTTTCTCGTTGTTGACGGCCGTACGGTGACCTATATAAAGTTTATAAAGATTCATGTGTAAAGCAATACTGAGTAATGATTTCAACTTATTTTAGACTGAAGTATGTAAATTGATGTGTATTCATATTCAATTTATTCAGCAAAAGTGTCAAAAGTATTCTTATAGCGCATAGATACGACATTTAACGAAAACAATCGGTCGCAAATTAGCGCCAAAGTATGTAGATATAAGAAGATGTGGTATGAGTGCCAATGAGACAACTCGTCATCCAAGTCAAAATTTAAAAAAGTTAACCATTATAGGTCAAAGTACGGTCTTCAACACGGAGCCCTGGCTCACACCGAACAGTAAGCTATAAAGGGCCCTAAAAATTACTAGTGTAAAACCATCCAAACGGGAAAACTAACGGTCTAATCTATATAAAAAACGAGAAACGAGAAACACTTATGAACCACATCAACAAACGACAACTACGGAACATCAGATTCCTGACTTAGGACAGGTGCAAACAAATGCAGTCCATTTTAGCGCCAGTGAAATTATCAATGCCATTTTAGAGAATGTTATTGATTCATTGTAGAATAATGAATTATAATATAGTATCATGATAGCATATAAAATATATCACGTCCATAAAAATACAGCACTTTAAGTTTAATAGTAAACTCAATTTTCTAATTGTCAATATATGTACCAGTGAACATACGGACATGTAACGGGCTCTCGATATACCCCCTGTAGAAGATTGTTCATAAAATTTCGATAGGAACTTCGTCTAGTAAAGATTGTAGAGATCAATCGATGCTTCTTATATAAGAAAGCAAAAATGGCTGAGTGACGTTAGCTATCACCAGAGACATGTATTATATGTCTCTGCTATCACAAAGGTCGCACTTAATTTCCTGTTTGTTTCAACAACAAAATGTATTTCCATAACAAAACAAATCGTAAATGTAACTAAAACATTAACCCAGCATAAATTACTGGTCATGGTTTTAGTATGGTGATTTTCATTTATCAGGGTAAGTTTTCGCTAAAATGGGCTATTGAAAATACAGGTGAACGGATTAATTCGGCACTTAAAGGGTCTATAATGTCTGCGCTAAAATGAAGTTTTAAATGTTTCGCTTAAATGCCCTGCGCCCTACTATAAATACGTTTTGTATTACATAACTTCCCAGACATGTTATAACATACATTTCCGGTACACTCATTCTAATTAGTTGTGAATTGAGAGTTTACGGAGTAATTTCAATTTGTAAAATGATAGTAAGCAATGACATGAAATTCACCAGTGAATTTTTACTTGGTATAGCTTTCTTAAATCTTAAATGCATCCTTATTTCACCGCGGCTTTGGGCATGGACGTTCCTGTTCTTTTTTCATTTTTTTGTGTTTGATATTAAAAAAAAACAAATTCTTTAACATTTCGATTATTTTCCCTTCTATCTTACAATAACTGTAGTTTTATACGTGGTTCGACCAAACAGATCTATAAATGCCTTCTCTATATTTTTTTTTTGTGTGGTTATACATCTTTTTATTAATGTTTTGTTTTTTTCTCAAAATTTTAAGATCGTATCTCACAAATCTAACTTTCCATCAAATGTATTTCTTTTATTTCATGATATCTATAACATTTGTATATTAGATAAATTTGACCAAGATGACCAGAAATACTAGAATAAACATTGGTCACACATGACATATACCGAAGTATGACACGTGTCGATAAAAACCTGTATAACGTTGTAAATATTGCTTTGATAATCTTAAAACAAACATTTCAATTAAAGAAATATTTTTTCTCTATCAAATGATATACTTTAATTCAATTATATGACCTGAATGCAGTTTCTATGTCCTGACAGGAGTCCCGAGCGGTGTTTAGACGTTCCACGTTGTAACTTTAGTTTATTATATATTTTATTAAAAGTGATCAAAACGCTCTGATGAGGGTCTGGATTGGGGGACTTCTTTTATGTTTTCTATATGTTTTTACCTCATTTTTCTCTTTTCATTTTTTTTTAACCATTTTTCTGTAGTATTGACCCATTATTCTATATTCTTTATAGTAGACCCTCCAGACCCTCTCTAATAGTGTGATACTTCTTAATTTCTTAACACTTGCGATTTTCAATACAAATTTTGAAATGTTATGAATCTTTTTTTGTAAAATTTTGTGTTTATATCACAGCTTTTGAGTAAGTCTAAATTTCCATCAAATATATGATCATATTTCATTTTTAAAACTTCTTTTTTCTTACCATTCATGATCATAAGCTTTGTCCATTTAATAATTTGTTATCAACATGATCATTGAAATTTACAATACACACTGGTTATGAATGACATATAGGAGAAGTTTGGCTCGTGTCGATCAAAACCTGCTTAGCTTTATAAATCTTATAACAATAAACTATAGATAACAAAAAAAGATTTTCTTTTGAATATTGAACATACATTTTGAAGTTGAATTAAATTATATATCCTGAGTTCGTAGTTCCCCTTTTGACGACAAGCCGACAGTAGCAAGGGTTTGTATAGTAAGAAGGATTGGAATCTCGTGGTTTATCGTTTTCTCTTACGCGGCGAGACTTCGCAACTCACCACTGCTACTTGTCACTTACGATATCGGAACAATTATTCTGTGTAACTTTTTTTACACATGTATCGAGTTATTTTCTTACTTTTGTTACGTATAGACATTGTTGTGATGGGAAGGAACTTTAATCATTTTTTTATGTAATTAATATTGTTTCCCGCTCAAGTTACTTTTAATGACATATCGTAATTAAAGAGAGACGAAAGATACCAGAGGGACAGTCAAACTCATAGATCGAAAACAAACTGACATGCCAAAAATACTAAGACAAACAGACAAATAATAGTACAGATGACACAGCATACATTTGTAGAAAACAAAAGACTAAGCAACACGAATCCCACCCAAACTGGGGGTGATCTCAGGTGCTCCGGAAGGGTAAGCAGATCCTGCTCCACATATGGTACCCATCGTGTTGCTAATGTTATTACAAATCCGGTAAATAGTCTAATTCGGTAGGTCACATTCGTGACAAGGGAAGAAAAGGATATTGTAGTTACGACATGAGGAACATATCCGATATCATCTGTGAAACGGTTATTCCATAACGGTCAACCAACCAAATTAAAGTGTTTACTTTTGATGAAAAAGCGAAATACAATGTGTAAGAACAATGTGTTTATTTGTAAACTTCTGTAAATTTTTAATTTCATTCAATTGCCAAAACATTGAAAAAAATATATCATCCTTGTAAATGATGACATTATTGCTATATGCAACTTTGCTTCTTCCCGAACTATCAACTTCGGGAACTATGAGCAAAACCATTTTTATGGCAAGCTCAACTAAAATTACCACAACAAGTGATTGTAGGCTGCTATTTCGCCAATTACACAGTTTGAGAACTGACCACACATTTCAAGAAGAATTACTGCATCATCGCGGCATTGTGTATTATATACAAGTAGTCGGTTTCATCATAAAGGCATTGAAGAAACGTTACTCAGTGTGTAATAAATTATCCACTGCAAGCAAATGATTTGAACTGTACTAATAACATTACATTTGTAAATGCATATGGGAAATGGTTTAACAAACAGGACAGGGGTCTTCGGAAACCAAGTGATACATTTTTCGTTCTTGTCAGAGAACTTGAAACAATTATGCATAAATTAATAGGTCAACCTTACAGTGTCAGCTCTCTGTTGAATGTAGGACAGAAAGTCAAAGACAAAAAGTCACGTACAAAATGTCACAGGACAAAAAGTCACAATTCAGTTTTGAGATTATTTTTCTTTGAACAAGAAAACACTTAATTTCAAAAAAAAATTCTTTAACTCTTAAATATAAAGCAATTTTGTTATTAGAATTTATTCAATGAATATCAATAATGATCAAATACATGTAATTGTTATGAAAACAAAATGTCAAAATGGCTTGTTACTTAAATGGCTTCATGGTGCAAAGAATATATCCTTTGCTTGATTAAAATTTAATAATTTATCAAGGCTTTTGAACAATTTCCTAAACTTATAAATGATTATATATAATAAAAAGAATATATTTCAAGATTTTTCTTTAATATATTCGTGACTTTTGTCCTTTGACTTTCTGTCTGTTTACTTCTCTGTCATAACAGCCTCTAAAATAGTCAATCATAGAATTATTCATGGTTACGTATTATACAGACATTATCTTGAGAAGAGAGACTTGTGTCATCTATCACAGAAGACTTTGTTCATCTTTTTCTGACCGTACGTTGGTACGCTTTCACATGTTCTGAAAGAAATAAGGCAAGCAGCAAAGCTTCATCTGTTTTACGTCACGTATTAAGGGAAACGTTTTCTAATTACTTTAAATATGTATATAGTTATCAAAGGTACCAGGTTTATAATTTGATACGCCAGACGCGCGTTTCGTCTACATAAGACTCATCAGTGACGCTCAGATCAAAATAATTAGAAAGCCAAACAAGTATAAAATTGAAGAGCATTGAGGACCAAAAATTCCATATGTAAACCAAGCTCTCTGAAGGAAGGTTTTGCCAGGTTGTTCTTATGTCGTGTTGTCCCCACTGTCCCAGGCTTAGGCGGAGGGGGTTGAACACTCACTCCTTATGTGCCTGTCCCATGTCAGGAGCCTGTGGTTCACTTGTTGACGGTGGTTCATATCTTATATATTTGTTTTCCGTAAATTGTTTTGTTTTAAATCAGGCCGGTAGTTTTCTCAATTGAATTGTTTCATATTTTTCAAGTTGGTTCCTTTTATAGTCGACTATACGGTATGGATTTTTCTCATTGATGAAGGCCGTACGGTTGCCTAGCATTGCTTACATCGACTTCGTTTCTTAATGGCAATCATACCATATATCCTTATTTTTTTTTATTTTTTTTTTAACTAAATACGTTAAATATTCTCAGGTAATTTAACATGTAAGAATTAGCTTTCAGTACCTGTGGGTACTTTAAGATCGGTACTCTTTGTCTTTCATTATAAAAATGTAATTGTTTTAGGCTTAATTCGATATTGATTAGTTGAGCTGTTCCCAACTGAATTTTCTTCTTATATTGTGCTGTTACACCAGAATGTTGAGCGCTGGTAACGCATTTAATCAGGCCAAATTCTATATTGGCTTTCCCAAGTCAGGAGCTTTCAATTCAGTGGATGTCGTTGGTTCTTTTCTGTCATTTTTGGGTTAATTTTACTCTTGTAAAAATGTTTATTTTCGTTTGAACTGTTTACACTTTCAAAGTCAATGCCTTATATACTATAGTATCTGATAATACGGTATGAGTATTTGCTTATTGTTGACGACAGCACGAGCCACTATAGTCGTAATTCACGCCATTTGGACTCTGTTTGATAGTTGGATGCTTCAAACGAATCCAGGTATATACATGTCGGAGTGTAAGGAATAAATCGAAAAAAGAATGCATGCTAAGCATACTAATGTTTTTGAAGAGAAAATTGAAAATATTTGTTGAACCGGGACAGACTGGCGGACGGAAAGACAGAGTGATTGCAACATGAGTGCAGGTACAATTTTTTTATCAGTGTATGTATCTTAGATGCTAGTGGTAAGGAAGTCTGGATCAAAACGGGGTAATCTTTACTTGTTAAAAAATATTTTATACTATTTAGAATAATAATTGCATGCCTACTGGATATTTATACAATAGCAAGTCACAAGGATAATGGAAGCTATGAAACACATTTTGCAATAAAAACTAAGCTTTTTGATACAAAGAAACAAGGGGGAAAACCAAAAAAATTATGCAACAAAAGAAGTGTTGCTGGAATAGTAAATTATGCACATAAAGCATAAAATATATAAACAGGTTTTATTAAATATTGGATTGACTGGTAGCAGGTTTGTCTCGATTACGGGTTCAATTATTTTGTTGGACCCCCTGATCGAATGATTTTAAGACTGAATTTTTCTGCTTCACCACCAAACATGATGCATTCACGAGTAAGAGCAGGTGTTGGTTTAATCGAAGAAAGACAAGTGTGTCTTTGTATCGGGTACGCTAATGTACCTAGCATATAAAATGCGACTGTAAGTGTTGGTCATGTACAAAAAGGTATAATCATTTATCATTATCATTTCATCATCCTTAATATATATGTTACATTTGTCACTGGATATAAGACAAACATCAGTATCATCATCATCATAAGTATTATAGCTTGAGGCTAAATTCTTATCTGATATTTTAGCCAATTTATGTCGAGAACTTATTTTACGCATGCTTCTCTTTTCTACATAGTTTTTATATATGTCCAAGTTAAAGCTAATAGAGATCGTAGAAGTATGTTTATCAAATGATCATTCCTACTCACAATTAGTAAACAGTTAGAAAGGGATTGACTCGTCCGACTAAAACGAAGCACACAAACAGCAATTACTGGTATTTCCAAATAAAGTCCATGTACCGATCTTAGAGTATTCAAAGCTACTGAACACTATCTTAAAAACAACTACAATTTATAAATACAAAATAGTTATCCAGTCTAGAATACTAATGAATTATTTCGTACTGTTACACCACTGTATTAGGTAAGTGGACCCGTTAACATGTTTAACCCCGCCACATATGTATGGATGTGACTGTCCCAAGCAAGGAGCCTGTAGTTCAGTGGTTATCGTTTGTTGCTGTGCTTTCGTTCATTTTTTTGTACATTATTTAGGCCGTTAGTTTTATAGTTGTAGTTGTTTTACATTTGTCATTTTTATGCCTCTTATAGCTGACTATTCGGTATGGGCTTTGCTCATTGTCGAAGGTCGTACGGTGGCCTATAGTTGTTAATTTCTCTGTCATTTGGTCTCTTGTGAAGAGTTGTCGAATTGGCAATCATACTACGTCTTCTTTTTTTGTACATATCACAAATTAAGTAAAAAAGTACATAAACACTCTAGAAAAGCAAGACCTTGTGTCATGTCAAAAGCACAGAGTGTCTGTAGGACCATAAGTGTTCATAACTGTAAAGCAGATTATATGTAGTTTCTATAAAATGTAATGATAATTTATCAGTAAAAGATACATGATTATTTGTTAGTGGAATTATATATAGCTAAATAAATGAATATTCATATTAAAAGAAACATTAGAAACGAGAATGGACTCTCATCCAAGTATAACTTGGAATATGAAGGATGAGAGTCATTCTAGTAATGGAGCCTGAGGCTCAAGAGGATGTAACTATAGCATTCATTTCCCGATGTACAACGAGGCATCTCATTTAAAAGAGGTCAAAATCCTTGACCTATGGGTATGACGTAGCTATACCTAGCTATAAATACTGCGGCTATTACCTGTGCCAATCATGATTCAAAGTTTGTTTGTGCAACCAAAACAATTGGGATGGGCAAACAGTACCCTCCAAACTGGGTGGGTAAATTGTTACATCCTCTTGAGCCTCAGGCTCCATTACTAGAATGACTCTCATCCTTCATATTCCAAGTTATACTTGGATGAGAGTCCATTCTACTAATTACGCTCCTCGGCTCTTCGAGGATGTAACTATAGCATATTCAAAGTGTTGGCACAAACAAGTAGTTCCCTGAACAACTAACAGAGAGCAAATCAGAATTTGCTGAAACAGTCCAGAATATACTGGAGACTCAGATAGTAGTCAATCTAACTAATCTTTCTGACTTAATAATAAATATAATCTAAATATTAGGTTAAAGTACCAAATTTGTGTATTAATACCAATAGGTATAAAAAATAAATAGTTTCAAAAACATTCAATTTTGAAAATTAATATACAACAAAATATCTATTTCTCTCAATGTATTTTGTAGTCTGAATTTCACTATTTTCAAGAATAATAACTTATTCTAGACATTCAAGACAAATTCTCTTAACTATATAAAGAGCATAACACTCATACCACATCTTCCTTTATCTATATAACAAGTTTTGAATTTTCAAAAAAACATTTGCCTGATACTTGCTTACAAACCATTAATTGTATATCTAAATATCTACTGACATATTATTCTGCAACACTTTTCTTAAATATTTGAAAGTGTTTTAATTCTTTAGCCCTTCTTTTTTGTACACTTCTAACATGACACTCTCTGTAGTTCAGAGGTGTATGAAAAAACAAGAATTTGAAGACAAATTCAGGAGACAGTAGTTTAAGTAACGATGTAAACACTGCCAGATACAGATTTTCATTAGCCTTCTGAGGTTTCAATATCATGTATATCTGATTTATCTAATATTAATCCATGGTAAAATATCTAGTATATTTACAAGCTTATGACTGTCACTGCAAGTTCTACAAGTATTATCTCTTTGCATGACAGTTGCAAATTCAGTCTGTCTTTAATATTGTAAGAACAGAAAAATTGATTCAAAAGCTCAAGTAAGCAACGAAAGCTTCAAATAGTGTTAATATTCATAACTTTAACATAACTTAGCAATCAAAAACTCCTCTCTGAGTCATATTAAAAAATCATAAATAGGTGATTATTGTCACACTAAGATCACCTGTTAATTAAAGGTTGACTTATTTAAAACTACATGTGGATGTCAAAGATGATCAGCCTCTACTGTAGATCTTATTCAGGACACTTAATAAAGTGACTATATTTACAAATTTCTTCTTATTATTATCTGGAATTTACCAACTACAATATAGTATTTGATGTCTGGTTCAGTAAATTTACATTCCATGTTTGTTTATGACAATGAGTATGTAGTATATATATATCAAACAGTGTTGATAATACTGGGTAAATTGAATCTTAAAGTCCAACACTTCATACAGACTAGGTCTAGTAGACATATACATACTGCATCTAATGTAACATTCTGAAGTAAATCATCTCAAAAGTATCATCGTTATGATATTTCATTAAGTATAAACAAATTATACAAAAAACAGCGTAGCTATTTAATATCTTATGTTATAAGAATTAATATAAATCAATATATCCAGAATCAAAACTTGATCCAGCATGTTTTAAAATCCTAAGATTTAAGTAATACTGTTCTGTGAACACTCATCTGATAATCTGATAATTTTCTTAAAAAAGAACTGGAGAAGGGTTACAAAGTTGATACATGTACTTCATTGTAAACTGTCACATTTGAAAATGACCTTCACCCATCCTGATATCCATACACATGTTGGATATTAAAAAGGAATATAACTATTACTGTATATTAACCTTTATCAGTCAAGACTTGAACTGCTCCTGTACAATATTCTTATGATACATCTTACATGTACTATTTTTCTATATATATACATCTAATGTTATATATGGCTATGTTATATTTAGAGCAATATAACTACATGTAATTAAGAAGAGTAATTTCTAATTGAACTGAAAAGAAAATCCAGTGTACATGTACAGATTTAGGTGGTAAGCAAAATATAAGTTTGCAATTTGTTTTGCAAATTCTAATGCTTTATAGAATACTTTTCAAAGTTACATTTCTCGATTGAGCATAAAAATATATATATATATTTCATACTATGAATATGTCAATTCTTATTAACTGATGATACAAAAGCATCAATATAGCAATTCTATTTCAAGTTCATGGAGTCTAGAAAGATCACCATTTTCTATTTTAATTTCCATCATGGATTTCAATAATACAGATGCATAGATGCAATATAATCATTTGATTATCATTATAGAAACTTTATAAATTCTACATAAATTCATGTAATACTACTTTCTTCAGTATTTGCTATCTGACATGAAAAATGTGTAGGGGATTAGTCCCCTAAACACCTGTATACAATTGTTTACAGAGATATGACTTAGCCTATAACTAGGCAACACTTAGTCACATAAAGATTAGTAATGCACATATTCAATGTACACTATAATATTCCCTTTTTAAAAGGAAAATAAGTCAGATATTTCATGTCCAACATCAAAGCAAAATTTGCATGTTGAGAGAAAAATCTTCCTGTTTTCATTTGTATAGTTCTTTAACATTCATTGCTGCTACCATTTGCAAATGAATATATTATAGCTTACCATATATCTAGTATCATTACTGAGATTGTAAAGCACAATTTGTCTTATCAAAATAAGCACATTTATACAATATTTTCTGCAAGTCAAAATAGGGACTTTTGAAAAGAATCTCCCTTTCTTGGCAGAATCTAAATAATTTTTATAGTTGTATCTCAAACTATATTTTACAGTAAAAAGTTGTTTACTATTACTGATACCTTGTAGTCAGCAAGATCAGGATCTACAAATGTGTTCTGATTAATGAGAACAATAACTTTGAACTATTTCTTCAGAAAAGAGTAACAGTTTATCTATTCTACATGTTCTAAGGCTTTGTTTGTTATATTCATAATTAATGTTATAACAATGCCAAGATATAAGACTAAAAACTCTATTGTCTTATTTCAACTATATAAAGACATGGTAATAAATGTACATGAATGTATCATTTTACAAGTGTCAAATAATTGTATTCATAATCTGAAATCTACATTGATGAATTTCAAGGCAAAGATAAAACCATCCAATGGAAATTATTTTTATTTCCCTCCACACTATGCATATATAAGGAAGTTTTTAACGACATTGACTGACTATACAGCCCTTGCATGGTTGGTAACACTATGCATGTTATGTCAACATCATAAAAAGTATCCATGAAAAAAGGAATTTACATCTGACTAATGCATGTCAGTCATATAAATTTTTCAGAAGATCCTTTGATCTTTCTTTTTTAATATTTGATATCAACTAGTATTTTTTGATATGTTGGCAACATACTTCTTACAATTTACAACATTATTATCATATTGTACTTTTTCTTTTTCAAAGGCAAAGAACTAAAGTTAACAATGGGCAATGCTCCTCTGCTTTATTTTTTGCCAAGATAAAGATATAAAATCTTGCAGGATATTGTTTGTTTTATCTTAAACATAGTAAAGACATGAGATTAACTTCATGTACAGAATTATGCAACAAAAGTTTGCATTTTAAAACTGCATTGTTGCAGATGTCTTCAAACAATAATAACTGTTTTACTATTATTTTCTACAGTATATTTCTACTTAATCAATTGTTTTTTAGTGGCATGTTAAATGCTCTACAGGGAACTTGCTAATGTTCCCCCTTCGACCTATTTCTGGTCAAGTTTGCCGTGATATTCCACTGGCCTCTCAATATTCAGATATTAAATATCAATCACATAATATTATTTCTGTAAATGTTTCAACTGTAACACAGTTTACTTCTCACCCAGAGCTTATTTTGAAGCCTTAAATGGCTTTGTATATTACAGATACACATATTCTTGATAATTTCAACAATATTGTAAGTTCATTCGAAACTGTTGTCACATTTATGACACACCAAGGACTTATACAAGTCTCTAGGCTCATTAATTGCTTTAGACAAATAAGCTTTTAAAAATTAGCTATTTGATCATTATTTGATATAACATATCTTTAGCAAAGGTTTTCAGATACCTTAGATTGGAAGTGGCACACAATGCCTTCCGTATTATCACTAACTTTGTCTATTTATAGTAACACACATACAGGTGTATATCGACAAGTAGTCTAGCATATTCCAATGCACTACATTACAGTTTCTTATATTGGAATAAGAAATGTATTTTAATCACAACATTTTGTGATAATAAAATCTCAAATATATTTACTATATTTTCTATAAATTGTACGTCACTACGTGGGTACATTATAGCAAGAATATACGAGTACACCTTCGTACATTTTGCACTTACCTTGAAAATCAAGAAAGATATTCTACTCATATACTTCCGTATAGAGATTCATTCGTGTTAAAATAACTACGATAATGTATCAATTTATTTAGACGAAAAAATGTCAAAATTATTAAAAAGAGAACACGTTCGGTCCACCATTGATTACGTGATAAGCACCTGTGTGTTACACACCACAGTACACGTGTATTTTTAGAACAAGGTTTAGAAAATAGAACAACGATAACATACGTTGTATTAACGAACTTCAAAATAAAGTTCTCATGATAACTAATGCTTATAAAACATTTTTTACTGGAACAACGTTCTCAGTTTTACAAAATCTTAAAATTCTGGACGTCGTCTCAGATTAAAACGAGTTAGACACCTCGCTGCTCGAAAAATAATATGATTGGCACAGGTAATAGCCGCAGTATTTATAGCTAGGTATAGCTACGTCATACCCATAGGTCAAGGATTTTGACCTCTTTTAAATGAGATGCCTCGTTGTACATCGGGAAATGAATGCTATAGTTACATCCTCGAAGAGCCGAGGAGCGTAATTAGTAGAATATGTGTCCATTAGATTACACGCCAGTATCACATTTCCGTGTTAAGTGAGCTCTAAATCCAGGAAAAATCCAATTCAGTTTGTAGTCTTAAACTTTTAAATCTCGTGCGAGATGTCTAAATTAATGTTCAAACATTGTTGTTTTTAAAACGTATTTATCAAAGTCAAACGACAATCATTTAATTTTTTTTTGGTGCCATACAATTTGTGATTATGGCCGGATTCAAGGTATTTGAAAGAGGGCATAGTTCCCGATAATTGAATTTATACTGCCGAGCGGAGCAACGCGAAAAAAAATTAGACGATTTTATACTAAACATTTGTATAGATAACGTGGAAAACGTGAGATTTTCAAAATTATTTGGCGATCGAAAGGGGGGAGTACGCCCTCTACCCCTGTATCTGCGAATGCACGTTTAAGTTTACGATGACAAAAAACTCGTCCAATGCATTATTATAGTTGATGACTAAAAAATGCTATTTGATAAATGTATCAATGATATAAATTTCTGTCAAATTATCTTGAATTAAATTATAGAATTTTTTTTTTAAAGATAGTCGCGTACACCTTTTACATTTGGGTGTGTTGGAATCTACTTTTTAAACGTTAAAATTTATAAAAACAAAAAAAGAGACAAACTTCTCGCTTCGGATTTCATTCTTTTAATATTTTCATGCTAAATTTTTATTTGGTAGTTTTTAAAATTCACATTTTGAGAAGAACTGAAATATGGGTCAGGTGAAATGACAAGAACAGATGGGTGTATTGGATAACAAGTTGATAGCTTAAGTATTCAATTAAAATATTTTTGTCAATAAAATCATTCAAAATTTAATAACAAAATATTTAAATATTAAAAAAAGTAGTTGGGATTGATTTTTACATTAAGTCTATATCAGCAGAAAATGCGTGTTCAAAAAGTTAAAAAGTGCATGCAGTGTATGCTCCCCTCCGTCATGCTTTAATGCAATAGGACGAAATACGTTGAGTTAGGTCGGTTATGTCGAGTAAAGTCATTTTATTGGAAATCTCTAATAAGTGGTGATGTTGAACCTAACAACTAATTATAATGAGCTGCTAAGTTACAGCTACTGATAAACATTCATATCGATATGATAAGGCAAGCCCTTTTCAACTGATTTTTATAGTTTGTTGTACTGTTACACCAATGTCCCAGGTTAGGCGGAGGGTTGTGCGCCCGCTAACACATTTAACCCCGCTAATTTCTAAATGTCCCTGTCCCAAGTCAGGAGCCAGTAATAAACTGGTTGTCGTTTGTTGCTGTAATCAGATTTGAGTTTCGTTCATTATTTTGTACCTTTAATGATATCCAGCTATTGCAGAAAACTTTAAACATCACCAGTTGACCTAACGACAACATCATATGTTACAATTAAAAACAAAAACACCACATCCTCTGTCTCCTGACACATAGCAAGCTAAACAAACATCTAGCAAATCTTCACAAAACACTCAAAATTTATTAACTGGTAAATCTTTTCCATAATTATAGTAAATTGAAAAAGTCCCGAGAAAGATGAAATACCTCATTGTCCTAGGAAGCTTGCACTAAATGTTTTTCATAATCAAAATCGTTTCAATCACCTGGTTGCAGAAAACGATCAGTTGGACAATGATATGAATAAAGCTCCTTTAAAACTAGCTGATGCAGCAAGTAGTTTGTCTCTTCGTGTCCGTTCTCGAGAACGGGACATCATATTTCCATTTGACCCATGATATAAATCAACAACACTACACAATGGAATTGCCGAGGTCTTAAAGCAAACCTTCTTGAGTTTTTAATTCAGGGATTTTGTATCATGCATTTATACAACATATCCCTTCTTCTTGCATTGAACCTATTTCGATTCTTTGAAGCATCGGGTAATTCTATATACTATGGGTTAACCATATAAAAGTCTTTTTGGTAACATGCATATATATATTTTATAGGTTTAAGGTTTATATGCCTGTTATATAGCTTCTTTGAATGATTAAACTTTTGACTTAGTGTATTCGTTGTGCCAGGAAATCAATTCATGAGGCTTATATAATTATATATCATCACGTTAATAACTATTATTTATCTGTAATTCAAAGCACTTCATTGTGCACATGGAA
This sequence comes from Mytilus californianus, assembly GCF_021869535.1. Lineage (NCBI taxonomy): Eukaryota > Metazoa > Mollusca > Bivalvia > Mytilida > Mytilidae > Mytilus > Mytilus californianus. The sequence goes on from NW_026262734.1 coordinate 60,896,649, forward strand.
TATAAAATTTATGTTGACTGAAATGTTTTTTGATACTTTTTAACTGAACTGATGCATTATTGTTTAATAGGCATTATCGAATTAACCAATACAAATATACCATTTCATGTATGCAACAAAGCAGAATTGCCAATATCTCTTCGATTTGAAAAGCCCATCAGATGTTTTAGTATTTGCTAATTTTTGATATAGATTTATATAAATACATGTATATATATATATATATCTTTAAGAATTCATTTTAAGGATGAGGGCCTTTATATTTTCTTCCCATATCTAGAAATTTGTTTTGATCTACAGTAACATCCATATAGACCAAAATTTCAAAATCAATTATTGAACAGTTTGCTTAAAATTTCTTTTAAAACTATATGTTTCCATTATGTAAACTCCTGGCAGTGTAGAATAACTGCAAAATTTCCAAAATCCAATATATTAGAATAAAGCGCGATCAATGCCATAAATTCACAGAAAACACCTTATATGTCAATATTTTCCATTGAAAATGTTAATTGCCCAATAAAATTATATAAACTTTTATCAACAATAAACAAGATTATCTAAATAATAAGGCTATTTCGAACAATCTACTAGAAAACAGTAAACTATTTATGAATTCTACGATGACATAACTGTTATATGAATAGATCACGTAATTGAAATTGTTTTGTCTCTTCATTTTCATATCAGTAATAACTTAGTCATCGTGTTTGTCGGATTGTTTAACAGTTTGCCTCTTAAACAACTAGCAAGATTTTTAAAAAACTTTTACAGGATATTTCCTAAAGCGCATGGTATTATCTTGTATTTCATATGACAATCATTTGTTTAATATGCGAGTTTCTCATATCTCTTCCTTACATCGTTTCAATCATAACTGTCACCACGCATTTTGCACTTATAAATGCAGTTATGTTCAAATCTTTTTGGTGATATCCTGGATGTTTTTAGGATGTAGGGATTTTATAATTTTGTTTCGTATTTTTTTTACATTTTTTTATTTTATTTAATTTAATTTGAATTTGTTTCCTGATAGCTATCTCATTGCAATGTCTTTGTTAACAAGGATTTTGGTATCATTGATCATTGAATGTTGTATTTTTGTAAGTAAAGTTGAAGATATCTTAGGTAAGTCCTGCCTTTACAAAGGACTGTCAAAATCCGAAGTTTTGAACAACACTTCCGATCCGCTTTTTGCGTTTAAAATACTAAGTAGTTTGAATAATTTCTGTACAAACGATTACTTTACCATGTTTACGATGGATTTTTTTAAACTGAACCATGCATAATCGTATGTAATTAGACTGAGTATAATATAAAGAGTTAGTTTGTAGTTTTAGCAACATGTTAATTTTTTTACTATTTTGTTTGTAAATTTTATGGAATTAAAATATAATGTTTCATATTATTTAAACAGATAAACAGTTGCTTCTGTAAATCAGTAAAAAAAAATGCATTCTGCTATTAAACACACACACACACACACACACACACACACACACACACACACATATTGAACTTTTCAGGTTACAATGCAGACATGTAAAGTTTGAAATTTTATGACGTCCGTCACATTACAAATGATATTACAAAAAGAACCATCTTTGGCACCTATTGGATTGAATAATGTCATTCACCTGGTTGACCCTATGCCACAATTTTACACACGCATAACGTAGTGTATGTGTGATACTTTGTTATAAATGTAGAACATTCACTTTCAACACTCATTTTGTTACCAAAATTGTTGCTTACAGAACCAACAAAAAATTAGTTTCACTGTTTTGACTAAATACAAATTATTTGATGAGTAATTTTACTCCTGCCGTAAAAAAAAATCTGTTTTTTTTTTGGTACTTGAAAATAGGACTTCGATATTCATCCGTTCTTATTTTTGCATGGAAGGTCTGAACAGATTTGATATTCATCCGTTCTTATTTTTGCATGGAAGGTCTGAACAGATTTATTATAGGTTTGCTTAATATAATGTCTTCCTGTGGTTTAAGGGAAGTAACTATATATATAGGAATTTAAGTCGCCGATATTACTTACGGAAAGCCTAATACCAAGACGTAAATATATCTGACTGAAAATCGCACTAAATCTGTTCGTGTTAAGAATTAATTTAACGGAAACTATCAATTCATTTATTGACATGATCTTGAGTATTATTTTTATCACTGAACACATGATTTTATTGTCCACTGTTCTGTGCCATCATCAGTTAGAGAATACAAAAAACGTCGTAAAAAATCTTGAAACAGTACCACACCTGACACAAAAGTTCAAGAGCTGATATTACAAACATAGTTTCATATTTGTATTCATTGGAGATTTGTAAAGTACATCTTTATCATACAATATTCAACAATAATCAGACAACACGATAAACTAATTATTTCTGGAAAATCTAATTACGATTAAATATTTGATAATATAATCAGAGGACACAAAATACCAACACATTCATTTTTAATAGCACATGCATACGTATTCCACGGTTTACTGGTAATAACAATTTATGTTAGTAAAAACAACCTGTGCTCAGAAGCTACAAAACTGCAATGTCACAGTGATGAGTCTTTTAAATATATTTTCGTTTCTTTTTGTTTTCACTTTTACCGCATGTCTTTGTGAAATTCGAATTGGAATATTTATTGAACAGTTTTATCGAAATTCACAAGTAATAATAGCTTACAACAAAATGGGACTGAAAATATGTGGTCGTCATTGCTTACACCTTAAATCCTGTACGGCTGTAAATTATAACTCGGTATCACTCTTGTGTGAATTGTTAGCCGGAACTTCTACGGACACAAACACCACAATACAAGACTTCAGATATTCAGCAATTCACACATGGTCTTTGGTAAGTTTGGTAGCCTTATAATTGTCAACCATATTTTATTTATTTTCTTTTTATCTTTATTATCATTTTTTAATGCTGTCTAAGATAACAAATGTTAACGAATTGACAGTGGAATCAATTGCCAATACATTAGTAAAATATTCCCTCGATGGCGTAATGGTTATCTCATGACGGACACTAAGCGGCGGTCATTTTTAATTTTCTGATGCTTTTTTGCTTTTGCAACACAAATAAACTTAAGCAAATCTGAAGCCGAATGAACATTTGCATGATTTGTTTATGCGATTTCAGAAAACACTATTTTACTATCATTTATACTATTGTTTGCAAAAGTGCACGCTCTTATGAAAACAGCACTAACTTACACTGGTTATGATAATCAATTGGATATAACATCACACTTTTTATGGCTTGCAAACATAGAATAAAATTGAGAATGGAAATGGGGAATGTGTCAAATAAAATTGAGAATGGAAATGGGGAATATGTCAAAGAGACAACAACCCGACCAAAGAGCAGACAACAGCCGAAGGCCACCAATGGGTCTTCAACGCAGCGAGAAAATCCCGCACCCAGAGGTGGTCCTCAGCTGGCCCCTAACTAAAATTGTGTGCTAGTTCAGTGAAAATGGACGTCACACTAAACTCCAAAACACATAAATGAACTAAAATTAAAAAACATACTAGACTAACAAAGGCAAGAGGCTCCTGACTTGGGACAGGCGCAAAAATGCGGCTTGGTTAAACATGTTTTGTGAGATCTCAACCCTCCCCTATACCTCTAGCCAATGTAGAATAAAGAAACACATAGCAATACGCACGGTAAATCTCAGTTTAAAAGAAGTCCGAGTCCGATGTCAGAATAGGTAACAAAAGAAACTTAGCAAAATGACAATGATACATAAATAAACGAAGGACTACTAGCAGTTACTGACATGCCAGCTCCAGACCTCAATTAAACTGATTGAAAGATTATGTCTTCATCATACGAAAATCAAGTACAATCCCTCCCGTTAGGGGTTTAGTATCATACCATCATAAAATATATGAGAAGAACATAAGCCGTATCATGCCAACAACTGGTTTTAGAATAAATGTGTTTTTCCGATACAAAGACCCTATGAGTGAATCAATATTAATACCAAAATATGCAATCCTTAATGACTTGACAACAGTATCGTAACTATATCCTTTCCGAATAAGTCTGTTTAAAGGTTTGGTTAGCTTTTGAGGTGAATGCCGACATTTTTGTGCATTGTAAAGAATATTACCATAAAATATATGATGTGAAATACCTGAACGTATTAGATGTCTGCATGTTGATTTAATTTTACGAATGATGTCCTTGTACCGATGATAAAATTTAGTAAATGTTTGACTAGTTTGTGATATCGAAAACCCTGGTGTTATAATTTTTCAATAATACAGAGATTTCTTTCGTTGAAATCAAATACGTTGTTACATACACGAGCGAATCGAACAAGTTGAGATATATAAACACCATAAGATGGCGACAAGGGAACGTCACCATCTAAAAATGGATAATTAACAATAGAAAATGATAAATCATCTCTTTTATCATAAATTTTGGTATTAAGCTTTCCGTTAAAGATAAAGATATCAAGATCCAGGAAACGGCAAGTCAAAGTATATTTGTAGACCTTTTTGACTATAGAGTTGAAAAGTCGTTTAACAGTTGCAATATTTTAACAAAGTCTAAACCAGTACAAATAGTATAAAATGTGTATTTAAAATTTATCATTTGTATCTGCTCTACGTGATTGGTATCTGCAATGTATGTGTTTTGAATTTTTGAATTCTTTCTTTAAAATCGTTGATATGACAAGTTATGTTTTTACCATCTTTTGAACTACTATTTTGTTTTTTTATTGATCATCTGAATAATAAAATGTTTTCTTTAGTTTTTAGTATATTGGAACATATACATATTTGTAAAATATTTGTTTAATTTAGACTGATGATTCATGTTATCCCAATCCCTGTTCTGGAAGAGAAAGATGTGTCAAAAAAAGAAGCTTATGTCTGTTTAACAATATGTAAGTTTCTACACGAAAAGTTTCATTAGGAAATTGTTTTTTTTATGAATGAGTAATAAAAATAAGAATTGTAATTTTAAAGATGCATTGAACTTGAATTTAGTGTATATTAAAACTGATGTTGTGCTAAAAGTATCTTTTTTTGTACATTAAATAAAAACCAAACATCTTTTGCTACGTAATATAGGAATATATGTACTTTTGATTCTATTCTATATTGGATTTTGTCATTTACAAACTGAAAAAAATCAAACAAGTGTGCGGAAATATATTGAACTGCACATTTTGAAATAACGGTTTTACATCCAAAAAAGTCTTTTCGTAAATTAAGTCTTTTGAATACCACATTTTTACATCTTCAGTGTTATTTGGTTGCTCTTCGCAGTGACGCACATCACGAATTTATTTTAATTCATACTAACAGTAGCTTCTGTGAAGTTTAACGTTAAAGATAGAAAAGATTACATATATTACATAGAGTTTATAGTAAAATGTAAAGCATAGACAATATAAATTAGTAATAAATGCACATAGAAGTCGTTGATTAAGACAGGCATATAAGCATGCTGGACATATAATGGTACACATAACCAATAAACTATTACACAAAGGTTTTTATCATCATTTCAAATTAACTTGTCTCAACAGAAAAGCAGATAGTGTATGTAAGTCAATATTAAATAAACCTATTGAAATACCATTCAAATATCATAAATGAGAGAGAAGTATACATGTAAGTTACAATGAGTTATATAATTACTAATGTCATATTACTATTTCAATTTGATGATTGTATTGTCGCAAATTGCGTCCCCGAGATTTTCCAAACATGACGTAAATTTTATGTTTGTCACAAATCAAATGCAATCAGAGAGAAAAACACCATAACATACATACTAGTAATGCATTTTTTTCTATATCGGTCATGACATGCTTTCACAATTTCTGACAATTCATCTTTGAAAAAAGATATTCCATATTTGTGGCGTTATCAAGTCAACATGAACGTAACATAAAGTATAGCATTATAATATGAATACATGTATCTAATTAACGTTTATGTTATCATTCATCTTTAAGCTCATGCTTTTCTTCAATGATATCGGTCATCCTGTTTTACACACGAGTATTACAAATCAGTTTAGTCAACTTAACTTCATTTTAAATTCAAGTGAAATCAATTATCTTGATTCCATTACTGTATTAAATTTATTGAATCACGACAAGTAGAGTTGCACAATTAGTTCACATTGTTACTTTTGTATTTTAGCTAAGGAATCTCTATGTTTGATTTCTGATAAAAGGGAAAAAACTGTAGTGAAATAATTGTTTGATTAGAGTGTATCTTTTCCATAATTATAAAAAAGCAAAACTATTATTTTTAAAAGCTACACCATGTGATGATGTCATTTGCAAGAATGGAGGCACATGTAAGAACGGGCCATCAACATTCACTTGTCAATGTGTCGAGGGCTATATAGGAACTTTTTGTGAAGGTAATTTTAAAGAGTCTCTCTGTGTTCTTAATGTTTCAAATCCTTATTGTGTTGCGTTATCTTACGGTTAACATGGTTACGGCAGACACAATTGTTAATAATCAACACTCGCTCTTATTTTATTAACAACAAAATGTTACAAAAAGAAGACAAAGTTAATTACCTTATTGAATACACAGTCCTCGCTAGGTGCAGGCTTTAAAGTATGTGAAAAAGTTAGACATATTAAAGTTAAGTCATCCAATCCAAAATGTGATTTAACTACAACAGAAGAGGTTAAAGGATGGACATTTATGACACCAAAAACAGATCGACTGCAAACCTTCAAATGTAATTCCATTATAAAAATCAATCCAAATGCAAATAAAATCAACAGTAGTATACCGCTGTTCAATAGTCATAAATCGATTAACGAAAAGAAATCCGTGTTTCAAACCAAAATCAAGGGAAACTCATCGACTATAAGAGGAAAACAACGGAATAACAGAAACACTGCTACAAAAACAAACACCAAATTACATAGAAACGGACTATTTGATAACAACTGCCACATTCCTGACTTGGTACAGGACATTTTAAGAAAAAATGGTGGGTTGAACCTGGTTTTTTGGCTAACCAAACCCCTAAAATTAGTAAAAAGAAAGTAATTTTTAAAAATTCATGTTATACTGTTTTATATAACGTCAGTATTTGTGGAATTGATGCCTTGACAACTGTGGTGTTATCGAATGAAAATGAAAACTACACACATTATTGCATAAGAATGAACTATTTGGTGATAGTTAATGTTATCTTTTCCTTAAATCATGGTTTATCATGTAGAGAATATCATCAAATATCTTTTAACTTGTGTCACCAAATGATGATGAATATATTTTTGTGTCGTTTATTTGTTTGCGGATTCTTATAAAACAATTATTTCTTACATATATTGAATATTTGTCTAAATTAAAAAATCAAAATTACATTATTTCAAGCTACACCATGTGATGATGTCATTTGCCTGAACGGCGGAACATGCAAGAATGGACCGTCAACATTCACGTGTCAGTGTGTCGATGGCTATATTGGAACTTCCTGTGAAGGTCATTATTATGAGTGCTCTGATTAAATCTAAATATCTAAAATTAAATGTTACAAAAAGAAAACAAAGTAAATATAACAGGAATATTGAATCCGTAATCCTATTTATGTGACAAGGTTGAACATATGGCAATTGTGTCATCTAAGACAATTGATGACAACAAAAGAAACTAAGAAACTTACATGTATGACCATTAAAAACTGATCGACAGCAAATCTCTAAATGCAAAAATGTTTTGCATATCAATCATAAAAAAATGGTCGACTGCAAATCTCTAAATGCTACAATGTTTTGCATATCAATCATACGGAAATTAAAAAGAAAATAATGTAAAGAACGTCAATTTTTAAAACTCTTTTACATGACGTTTTGCTTGCAGAATAGATGCCCTTAATTATCTGATAATCCTTTCAATATGAATGGTACAAACATTATTGTATCAGATTGAATTATTTCATGTTATAAAAAGTTACTTATTTCTTTAGAGAAATGTATGCCTGTTAATTATTTCACCAAATGTCCTTTCACGTGAATCACAAAACGAAAATAGATTTATGTGTGTCAGTTTGAATTTGTTGGAATTTCACTGCTTGTGACAACAGGGTGAGTTCCTGCTGGTGTTTTCGTACATCAGTCGCAATGAGAATCCTGACTCATTTACAATGTCATAACAGGATCCATGACATGTTTAATATTAAAATACATACAGGCTAAACTTCATGATTTGTCTTTTCAATATTACATGTGTTAGCTCCTGATTTGGTTGACAAAGAAGCTTATTTAGAGCATAATCAAACACATTATCAACAAAACATATCATGGTCGCTTGCTATGTTGTATCAAATCGTAATTAAAAAGTTTAAAAAGATTGCTGTCTTGTATTTTTGAAACAAAAATGGTCCTGTTTTTATGGTGTGAGAATAATATTATGTTGACATAATCAATGTTGAATAAATCAAATTGCGTGATTAGATAAATGTTATTAGACTATCGTAGATAACTATGGACCAAACTTACAATCACAGTCTTTTGTTACGTTTGAATCACCGTCCATATACGTTACAACCAATTTTTTAGAAACATGTAAAATTTTTTTCCTTTCAATGTGCTAGTTGCCTGTCAACAGCTGGACAACTAATGTACGAAAATGATATTATATACGCTAAAACAGGCTGAAATCGAGTGCACCTTTTTTATTTTTCAAGGAAATATTGATGCATGACGCAGGAATTCTACTATTTTCTGTACAGATAATGTATGCAAACTTGGTCCTTCGAATACCTCTTTTATCTCTTATCAATATTTTTATAGCATATTCAAGATTTGTAAGAAAGTAAGAACCATCTGCGGTATTATAGTACTCGCCATTGCTGTACAGAGTGATGTCTAATGTCTCCTTGTATTTTGTTTTACAAACGCTAGTTTATTATCAACCTGAACTTGAAGGAAAATGTATATTCAAAATCGCTCATTCATACACCTATTCAGTGGTGTAACAGGAAATCAATAGAACAAAATATATAAATTTGAAAAGGCGCTAAACTTATTCGAACGACGCAAGGCACAACAACACCAACCAAAAGTTACTAAACAAGAAGATAGATTAAATAGATAAATAAACTAATAGTTCTTGACAGATTTAAATTTGGCGATAACATTTACACAGTTATCTAATTATTTTAAGGCATTTATTACAGGTTACATTAGTTTTATATACATTTACACCGTATGTATGTTTTTTTTCTTTCAGATGATTATTTGAAAGTTCGGTTGGTTGATGGTTATCACTCTTTTGAAGGACGAGTAGAAATATATGTAAATGGAACATGGGGGACTATTTGTGATGATGGGTTTGGGTTTGAAGAAGCTAGTGTTATTTGCGGTATGATTGGATACTATGTAGCTGGGTAAGATATCTAAACCATTACACATCTTAGACCAGCTTACGTGTTTATTATACATGTACATAGTATAGGTAACAAAAGTTCATGATTCATGTTTGGATGACCATTTCTGAATATGTCCATGGCATTTACAAGTCTGCGTCTATGTTTTCAATGACGAAAGATTACCAACAATTCTTTGAATTACCCACACTAGGATTTGGTGGTTTATTGTAGATATATTGCTCATTCATTTGTTCATCGTCCGTTCGTCCGTTCCTCCAACGAATATTTTTGTCACAATTTCCCAAGGACTACTGAACTGAATGACTTGATTTGTGGTTAACTGCTTGGCAGAGATGCGTAGTAATATTTTATGGCTTTTTATTTCCTGTTTTACGATACTTAAAACCACTAATGGGGTAAATTTTACTAGTAACTGCTTATCAAGGCAGAACGCGCATAATCTTGTATATGTTAAGAACGCATTTTATGTATTATTATAGTTCGACACTTTCATATTTCATCTAACTGGAAAAGAGTCTGACAGCCTTTGTCGTTAACACTGATAAGAGCATAGACGAAGGCTATCTTTGAACCTTTCAGAACATGTTGAAGTAACCATGGATTAAAGTTTTAACAAAACAAAAAAATAACAGGTGCTTTAAACATAAAATATCTTCAACAACGACTTTGATAAACACTGACCAAAGAGAAAAAAACCCCAAGAACCTCCCCCCCCCCCCCCTCCCCCCCAAAAAAAACCCGATTTCTTTTCGCACGGCAAGTTTGTTTGTTTTGTAGTATCGTTCATCAAGTCTGATTATCAAGGTCATGAACAATCGATAAAACCGCTCTTTTGTACAATTTTATGAATATGAACTAAAAATTTATAATTTAAACAGTAAATACTGAAGCACTGGTTGTAATGCGGATGGTACGATAGGAAATTGAGTGTCAACCAGCCGCTATACCGATCATGTAGTAGTTGACACGTACATAACTTGCTATTCGGTATGTTTTGCTAATTAGCGAAGGTTATACTGTGACTTACAGTTGCTTCTGATGCATAGTTGTTTCGTAAGCAATCATCCCACATCTTACGATTTTATATGCATGCTATGAGTTTCAATCCTACATTAAGTACAAAAGGATCTCGAATAGTTTTCCTATGGTCCTTTCCATAACATTGAACATTAATGTTTCTTTCTGTTCATTTTCCAATACAGTCCCTGTGTGTCAATAAAGAATTACGAAATGTGCTTAAAGTCGTTATCAATTCCAAAAGTATACCAATTCTTATCTATCGATTAAAACAAAACGTAAATTCAAAGTGAACAACTATGTAAGGATTCAATTTCTACTCCATTAAAATCTTAAAAATGTTAATTTAAAATGATATATTAATCTTGATAAATGTAGTAAAAATATCGTTTTGCAATCGATTGCTTCAACTTGCAATTCCCTTGCTTTTAATCCAAATTTGGATTTAAATTATTTTGAAATACAATGATAAGATATTCATTACAGATAAAGATATCTATAATTGAAATAATTTGTACTTTTCGTTTCTGATAAAAGACCATTATACAAATTAAACTTTCGTTTCCGTAATTTATATTGTTTATTCTCTAATTCCACAATAATGAGATCCTCATAAAATACGACCAATATCAAATTCATACCTTCGTTATAATAATAATATAATAATATCACAAACAAAATATTCAATTGAGAGTGTCTATTTTTAGATCAGTTCCTTATGCTGACGCTTTTTTTGGGCAGGGATATGGACCTATTGTATTGGATGATTTAAATTGTATTGGAACAGAAACGAACATATTCGATTGCCAGTCTAGTGGTTTATTTCAACATGATTGTGAGCATAGCGAAGATGCTGGTGTTTCCTGTCAAGGTATATCTAAAATTGTTTTTAAACAATTTCTTTTTATCTATATCTAAGTAACCTGTCAGGGTAAATCTGAAATTGTTTTAAAACAATTTCTTTTTATGTATATCTAACTTAGTTTCCATTTGAATCTACAAACATGTGTTAATATAACCATAGTTAATGTAATGACATATCTGCTCAGGAATGATTTCTAAACCTAGGTTTAATTTGTTCAAACAATTCCTAAAGAAAAGTATAGATCTTCTTTAATTCGATATATCTTCCATGTAGACAGTTATATTATATATTCAAAAAGCCTGTCTTTACAGATTTACAATTACATAACAATACTACTCAATTGTGACTAAATTAAAGTAATTCGAGAATTGTAAGTTAGTATTTGTATTAGCATCTGATAAAGACAACATGGACAAGTAAAAAGTAAATAACAGAAATACCGAACTCCGTTGAAAATTCAAAACGGAAAGGCCCTAATCAAATGGCAAAATCAATAGCTCAAACACATCAAACGAATGGATAACAACTGTCATATGCCTGACTTGGTACAAGCATTTTCTTATGTAGAAAATGGTGATTAAAACCTGGTTTTTTAATGCATTTACTCTGTTTACAATTGCCCTCAGTCTGGACCTGTTCCTGTTTACTGACTTGGTTTCTAATTATGTGTGTTTTTGGGTGACGCGGAAGTGGGAGGCATGCAATGCGAAACTGATAGCTTTTGACGGAAAAGGACATCTGAAAATATTTTTTTTTCACAAATTATCCCAAAACTAACTAAAAATTGATAATCATTAGGAGGGTAACAAACAAAAATTGGCTAACTAGCTTCAGATTTTTTTCCGTGACGCAGCTTTTTGATGCAGGTCAAAAAGTACCTTTACGGGTGTTTATACAATATGTGAAGGTCTAATTTGTAGTGAGTCTATAACAATTATTGTTTCCGAATTCATTTAACAATTTAAAGGAATAAAAAGTTTCGATCATTGTAAGTATCATTAAATCTACTTAAATTCTTTCAAATACGATTTTTTAAAGTTATTTTTATGAACGATAGAGTAATTTAAATAAGCCAATATGTTATTGTTCGAACAAACAAAACACTGCCTTCAGAACACAAAGAGAAACATTATGGCGTACTTTGTGGTAACTGACAATTATTAAAACTTCGTTAGAACATAACACATTAATAAAAAAGTGTGATTGAAAAATATGTGATTACGCCGTGAAAATCAATAAAATAGTAGGTAAATCAACTATAAGATTTATAAAGGCAAGGATACAGGTTTTCCTTTTCTGATCTTGTCCCCCTTGGCAAAATATAAATTTTGTTAGACACGGGTCCAAAAAAAATATTATGTTCAGTTTGATCGGGAATTTTACTTTGTTTTTTTATGGGCTGTGGTGATTTAAGTCTGAAACGGTCATCTTGATTGAAACAGTTTTCAGACTTATCCACTATGGTAAATTCAGTACTGTTCAGACCATTTGCTTGCATAAAATTCAGTTCTTTTTATGTGCTCTTCAGACAATTCAGTCAAAAAAAGACTGAACATATCTGAATTGAATGCAAGCGAATGGCCTGGATAGTACACAATTGACTGCAGTGAATAAGTCTAAAAATAGACTGAACATATCTGAATTAAATGCAAGCGAATGGTCTGAATAGTACACAATTGACTGCAGTGAATAAGTCTAAAAAAACGACTGAACAACTGAAAATGACTTAACAATTTACTGTTCAGTTTTTAAGAGCAGTTTAGATCATAATGATTCTTTCAAAATGAGATTCGTTTCGTTGTCTATACGGGTTTCAGGGATTTCGGAATAGATATATGTTGAATGCAATCATAGGCTGAACGGGATGTAAAAAATACACGATCTTATCCGCGTTTGTTTAAACTAACCAATCAACAGTATTATTTCGTTTCTACAAAGTGAATATTGCTCCTGATTTGACCTATAATTAATTCGTTGGAATAATTGTCCTTGATAATTTGAATTGATTTATAATTGACACTCTAATCGTGTTGCAGCTTAAATAATGAAGGCTTTTGCTGAGCCAAATCGCAAAAACATTGTTAGTGTGTACGGCAAAAACGGTAAGCGATTTGACCATATTAGAAAAAAAAATTACGGAAATTTTTGAAATTTTTATTGTGTGTTTTTGCTTTAGTTGAATACTTAGGACGATAAGTATAAAGCTTTCTGAACCAACATTTGTATCCATTTTGTATACCAAAGGGACAATAAAAAAAATCATAAGTGGAAGAAAATACAATAGCTGAGGGAAAACAAAATAATGGGGAGACTCTAGAGATAGACTCCTTTTTTCAAAATTTAGATAATTAAACAGCAGATACGATAACAGTGTTTGTTAAAAAAAACATTTATTTTTCTTAAAATTTATTATTTGTTTCATTTAAAACTTCTTTTTCAAAATTATGAACATATATACCATATTATGGAGGGGTATTTGCGAAAAATACTAGTCAAGGAACTGTGAAATTTGGTCCCAAGACGGGTATTTATGTTTAAACGTCATTGTCTTTCCATCATTAAACGTTCATTTGTATTTATAAACGTCTTTTTCCACTTTATATACACCACGCATTCTTTCATATACGATCACGAGATTGGTGTCGTGCAGTCGTGTTGTCTGACATTTTTGTTTACAGTTAACAGATTATTACCTCTATCAATCAATATTGCTTACTCCAATCATGGTGCCTTTATAATCGGGATAAGGTTGGAAAGATTCCGAATAATTCTGGCGGGAAAAGGCTTGCGAGGGTAATAAAGTGATATCCAAAATGGCAAATACGACGGCATAGAGGGGAATTTGAGGCATATTCACCGGCAGTGGTGAAAAACAGGCAAATTGGTTAGAAATGAGGAAAAAAAGTTAGAATATATGCGATAAATACACTGGCTACCAACCAATCAAAATCCGGCATTCTTATATAAGGTGTAATTAAAAATAAAAAATAAGACGAAAATTTATAAATGGAAGACAATAATAAAATGCTAAAATTTGTCTTAAAGTTTGTTAGCTATCCCATTTTTATCATACATCATCCAACATGTAGAATATTTAAACGCTAAGAAATATTTTTAAACAATTAAGTGGAACATTGTACTTAAACGCAGCTGATATAAAAAAGAAGATGTGGTATGATTGCCAATGAGACAATTCTCCACAAGAGACCAAATGACACAGAAATTAACAGCTATAGATCACCGTACGGCCTTCAACAATGAGCAAAGCCAATACCGCATACCACCTAATGTTTGCCTATTTAACATTGCAGCTGTTCTTTTATCCTTTTTTCTATTCTTTTCAGAAAGTGAGTATTAAAGACAAAGGCCAGTTTACATACAAGAATGTCATGATCATTGTAGGAGATCATGCTATTTTGTTACATTTCTGTAAAACTTTTTTTATTCTAGATTCATCAAAACTTTAATCCGATGTTTATACTCCATTGTCGCTTTCGATGTTTATATATGAAAATAAAAATGTGAAGTAAAATTCATACTGACACTATTCAAACTTAGATTGAGACTGTACATATAGTTGATGTAAATTAAGAATGTGTAAATAATATAGTAAGAAGTACGTGTAATATACTTTAGGATGCGACTACATGTTGAATGTAAGACGAGTGTTTGTACTAATATGAAACATAACAAACGAATAAAAGTACACGATAATACATCTGAGCCTTGGTTTGACAAAGATTATAAGACTGTAAGTAGATATTCAACAATGCTTAAAGAAAACTGTAACAGAACTTTTCTCCAAATGTTTTGAATGAAATGAAATTTCTAGAAAAGCAATACAAGAAAACTATGGATTTTAATAAAAATATATAAAAAAAAACTTTGCAAGAAAATTCTATACATAATTAAGTATGGGTTTTTGCTCATTGTTGAAGGCTATACGGTTGCCTATAATAGCTTACATCCACTTCATTTGAACCTTGGTGGATAGTTGTCTCAATGGCATTCATACCACATATTTGAATTGTTATATACTTTTATATGCGCGTACTCTCCGATCTGTACTTAGTATCTTTTTGTTGTTGGGATGTACAAGTACCCGGCCATATCCACTCTGTGTTTTTGTTAAATGTATTTCTATTTGTATCCATCTGATGAGTCAAGCCTTTTACAACTGATTTTTATAGTTCGTTCTTATGTTGTACTATTACACCACTGTCCCAGGTTAGGGGAAGGTTGGGATCCAGGTAACATGTTTAACTCCGCAACATTATGTATGTATTTGCCTGTTTCAAGTCAGGAGCCTGTAATTCAGTGGTTGTCGTTTGTCGCTGCGTTACGTATTTTTTTTTTCGTTCATTTTTTTGTACATTAATTAGGCCGTTAGTTTTTACGTTTGAATTTTTTTACATTTGTGATTTAGGGCCTTTTATAGCTGACTATGCGGTGTGCGCTTTGCGCATTGTTGAAGGCCGTACGGTGACTTATAACTGTTAATTTTTGTGTCATTTGGTCGCTTGTGGAGAGGTGTCTCATTGGCAATCATACCACATCTTCTTTTTTATCTTATATGAAATGTTTGAGTATTGAAAAATTAAGCTCTATTTTTTTAGAGCTAATAATACAGAAGTTTGTTTTTCAGATTAAACATCAATCTCTAATATGTTTATGCTTGCTTGTACAAATAAGCCAATCTATAAGATTTTATTATGTAATACTAAAAAAGTATCTTTCTATATACCATTCACTTAAGTTGAATTTATAAGAAATAAAATAATCTAGAATTTGCATTTATGTTATTTCCCTACCTATAGAACATTTTACTCTTAATTACAAAATACGAATATCCGATATAAAGAAACCGAAAAATTAAAATCTTTATAACATGTCTTAACAATAGGTATAAAACAAGTTATCAAACATGTGTTAAAAATAAATATTGTTTTTCAGTACTATATGTTTACTTCATACTTGGTATATATTGTTCACACATTTTGGCATTAATTAAAAAAAAATAGAAATATTTTCCTTTGAAAGTGTACAAAGTCAGACGTCAAAGTCAGGCCAATATTTATGGTTATTTTTCAATCAAACTATACTTATTTTAAGTTGATAATCTTATGCTAAATTGATGATTCTATCAAAATAATTTCTGCAATCTTTCAAAGCAGTAGCATCTTACAATAGAAAGATAATTGTCCGTCTTGCGGCCAAAAGAAGATAATCGTCCATAATTTAACATAATTATAGCACGATTCCTTGTAAATAGCTACAGAAACTTAATGTTAACGAACGCAATTTAAAGTGTATTACCTTTATTTTTGCCTATTGTGTCTGTTTGTTTTGTTCGCGCATCGTTGTCGGTGTTATGGAATTTTAAGCGACTGTCATACAAGTGAGAGGTTTCGCTGGCTATAAAACCAGGTTAAATCCACCATTTTCTACATAAGAAAATGCTCGTACCAAGTCAAGAATATGACAGTTGTTATCAATTCGTTTGATGTGTTTGAGCGTTCGATTTTGCCAATTGGTTGGGGACTTTCCGTTTTGAAGTTTCCTCGGAGTTTGATAATTTTATTATTTTACTATCCCCAAGCACCTGGTTTCAAAATTATCTTGCGAGTAAGACAGGTCCTTAGGTTGTCTTAGGACATATCTGTGAACATCCTTATTCATTAGGATTACATTTGCTTTTGACATAATCTTAAGATAGAATAAATCCAATTAAAAAAGTAATTTTGAGAATTGTTAGGAGAGCTGGACATCTGTAGAGATCCTTTCAAACAAAAATAAGAAAAAAAGTGAACACATAGGCTGTAGTATAAGTTTTATTGTAGCATCCATTGAAACATTTCTTCAAAGAATAGTTTTCTAAATATAAAAATAGATATTATCTATTGTACAATTAAATCAGTACTGTGTTTTTTTTCCGTTAAGGATAATTTTTCTCTTCTGCCAATGGTCTAAAGGATGCAGTAACTTTGTTTTGTGGATCGCTACCACAAAGACGCCAAAAGTATTCAGCTCTTGAAAAACAGCTTTCTCTGATAAAATCTGTCAAGAATAAATATGTTCCATCCATAAGTTACTTCAGGATATATGCTATGTCGTATTACAGACACAATGACATGTAAAAGCAAAATATTCTACTGTGCAATCATAATTAAATTATCTACCCATGGGATTTCTGATGTATAGCGATGCCCTGACATAAACCCAAAACGTGAAAAAGAAAACTCAATGAGCACAGTTAACTGATTGACATTTTATATAGATATAAGAGGATGTGGCATGAGTGCCAATGAGACAACTCTCCCACTAAGTCACAATTAGTAAAAAGTAAACCATTATAAGTCAAAGTACGGCCTTCAACACGGAGCCTTGGCTCACACCAAGGGCCCCAAAAATGACAGGAAAACATCAAGATTTATTGTTATTGAACTAGTTTTCAGTAACTGCGAGTACTCTTACATCAGTACTTTGAGTCTGTTGTCTTTTTTTGCTAGTTTTGTTTTGTGCTTCGTGTCTTTCTGATGGATCAAACCCTTTTGAACTGAATATTACAGTGTCTTTTATGTTGTGCTGTAACTCCACTGTCCTAGGTTGAGGGATTGTTGAGCGCTCTAAAACAGAGCCATATTCGTTTTCTACCTGTCTTAAGTCACTATGTGATTAAGTTGTAGTTGTAGTTGTTGACTGCTATCTGCTAACTGTCAATTTTGATTTTCGTTTGTTTTAGCATAAATCTGTCTGTTGTTTTTTCATCATGCCAGGACCTGTTATAACTATACGGTATAGTTTTGCACATTGCTGTAGGCTGTAAAATGATCTATAATGACTAACAGCTACAGCCTTTGGTCACTGGTGTATAGTAGTCTTATTTTCAATTTTACCATATCTCATGTGTATGTGAACATATGATTTTGCTTGAAAACATATCGCAGCTCGATAAGTGAAAAATGTATTCTGCTCCTATTTATGATACGGTTATAACAGACAACAGAGGGTATCTAATTTTAGGTCATAAAAAAACATCATGAGCATCCAACCTTTACCTAGTCTCGTACTATATCGAGTGCGGCTATAGTTGCCAGGTATTCCTTGTCTGTTAGCTGTCTTTGAGCATTGACATATTTCGTCAATCTAATTACAAGCGGTTATGAAGGTATATATATTCAGTAACCATCATTACCTGTTTCAAAGTTAGTTGCTCCTTCACCATCGTAAAAGTACAATTTCCTACGTGCTTTACGGTTAGAACATTTATTCATCTTTATCCAGCATCCTGCCCCTACAGCTCTATATTGGCCTTAATTGTTTAAAAAAATAAACATATCATATAATACCAATACATAAGTAAACAAACTCTCTTAAACCAGTACATTTCATGGAAATAAAATCAGCATTATTTTTCGTCTACTTGTGTATTTTATCTTACTGAGCCATTCATTGTTATATCAAATGTATATTATGCAATCATATTATAAGTATTACATTTGAGAATGCAGTTGTGCATTGTCGATTTTTATCAAAATCTTCTACGGATTGAAACGGATTTTGTTGCCGATTTCTCTCATGAAGCAAGAAATGTGACACTTAAGCAACTGAGTACATCGCGGATTGTTGGAGGGGTTCGTGTTGTTCAATCGTTAATTTTTCCGTAAAGCGTTTTTTTGGTTTGTTTGAATTTGTTCGTTTGAAAAGGTGTTGTCTGTTTTGTTTTCTTCTTTTCAGTTGTCCCCTGGGCCTGTCTTTAACTTAACTACAAAAAAGCAATTAAATGGAAAACATTATGTTTTGGCAGAACTATCTATAAATAAAACTACATATGCACACTGATAATATAAAAGAATAACGTCGGAAATTTCAGTCCTATGTTTGGTTAGACAAATTTGTTTTTACCTTCTATTAAATAATCTATAAATAGTAATCTAAATAGAAATAGAGAGGTACATGACATGTAAAATATCGATAGAGAATACCGTATTATATTAAAGTTCAGTAAGTCATAATTTCAATAAACAGATAAAAAAAAAGCCAAGAAGAAAAAATGCAACTTTGAAAAATTCATAATGAATACATGTTGAACTATAATAAAATCAAAAAGGAGAAATGCAACTATAAAAAAAATGCATAATCGATACCCGTTGAATAATGTAAAATCAGGAAGAACTAATGCAACTATGAAAAAATGCATAATTGATACCAGTTGAACTATTATAAAATCAAAAAGGACTAATGCATGATGAATTAATGCATAATCGATACCCGTTGAACTATAATAAAATTAAGAAGGAAAAAAACTTTGAAAAATGCATAATAAATACCTGTTGGACTATAGATGCTGACTACTGGAAAAGAAGGGTTACTCCCACAATATCTCCACTGGGCTACAGCTCGAGATAAACATGTTGCTTCATCTTTTGCTCCATTCTTGTCCACTTGAAATCTACCACGACTTGCTTCGCCCAATTTTGGACATCCATACCAAGCAAAGTAACAATCGTCACCACCAAGTGTCATTGCACCTGAAAATACATGAAGTGACAGATAGGCGGAATATACCAAGTGATTTGTCAAACTCATCTAGTGAAAACGAACTGACAATGCCTTGGCAAAAACAGGAAAACGACCATAAGACAAATAACAGTCTACAAAACACAACATAGAAAACTAAGGACTAAGCAACACAAATCACGCATTAAACCGGGTGTGATCTCATATGCTCCCCTATGAATAGGGCCTAACTCGATTCCTCCAAATCGGGTTATTAGAGTCTGTCAATTTTACTCAACTGACAATCGAACCCCCCGAGTTTGACCTTTTGAACCTACCCGAGTTAACTCGACATCGACCCCTGGTTGGGGTAGGTTTAGTAGAGTTTTAAAAATGGCGTCAAGCAGCTCCATCAAAGAAAGTATGTTACAAAATAACTGACATTTGACAAAATACAACCGAAGAAAGGGGCTGACGAGGGAAATTTTTTTTTGCTTGTATTTTGGCATCAACAAATATTGTTCATGTGGATATTAATTGTCGGTGATGTTTATGAATAGAACAGAATTTATTTTTTTTTTCTTAGAACGTTTTTTTTTCCCACAATTTATTTCACAAACAAACCATTTTTTCCAATAGCATACAAGATCAGTACTTTCTTACTGAAACATAAAGTATTTTTCTTTATTTTTATGTTCAGTAGAAACAATTTTTTTTCACTTCCCTTTATGATAGTCAAGTCGATGGAAGAGTTTTGACTTCGATTTGGAAAGGTTACGCACATGCACATTAGCACTGATCTTTTAACTCGAGTCAATCCGAGCTGAAAGAATCGAAGTAGGCCAAGCAGATCCTGCTCTACATGTGATAAAAGTTATATACGTTCAATGTTTTGCCACAAGTGTTGACACTCATTAAATTCAAACTAACACTTTAGAAATTAAATGTATAAGAGCGTTAAACTTGATTTTTGATAATATGAAACGCTCCAACCGATAAAAATAAAATTCAAGAATGTACAAATACTTAAGCACAGGGACAGCTATAAGAACAAAACTAAATTAAAAAGAAAAGCTTCGTTCGACAATAATACAAAAGTTGTATACATGTAGGTGTATGATTACACGTATGGGCACTCAATAGAGAAACAATTTCAAAATGCCGCAAATATGAATGTAAGTAACAAAAATGCGTCGTAGTAAGATTTGTACCTTTTTCCTTTGAATTATATTCACTATATGCACAATGTGAGGCATGAATTGTGACCTCCTCTATGTTCATAGACAGTTAAAGTAAAATAATTTTTTATATAAACTTTGTTTCTGTGTTCTGTACATGTAATTCGCCTTTATATTTTGTCATGTCAAGTTATGGGTTTATAAAGTATATTAACTACATTTTTCACAATGCAAACTTTGACCTATTATTGTTTACTTTTTACACATTGTGACTTGGATGGAGAGTGGTCTCATTGGCACTCATACCACATCTTCTTATTTTTCTTTGTAGCAAAAATAGATAATATATCTTGTTATACCGTTTTCCTCGTCCACATCGAAATTGGAGGTTTAGCTAGCTATGAAACCAGGTTTAACCCATCATTTTTTTTCAGAAACTGTCTGTACCAAGTCAGGAATATAGCAGTTGTTAAACAATTGTTTCGTTGATTGATAGCGTTTGATTTTGTCAGTTGTTATGGACTAAAAGGCATTTTTGAATTTGCCTGAGGGTTCGGTATTTTTGTCATACTTTTTTTTTAAATCACTGGCTCTTGTTAGACTGATATCCACCACAACATACGTAAAAAGTAAAATCACAAAAATACTGAAAAATCAAAAACTCAAACACATCAAACGAATGGATAACAACTGTCATATTCCTGACTTGGTACAGGCATTTTACCTGTAGGTCCATAAATTACCTGTAGGTCCATAAATTACTGCAAAATCAGCCCCTGTGCCACATTGTCGCCTCATTTTAGAAACTCTATTCAAACAAACATTTTCGTCTGTATCTGATTTGTCTTCAGTGTCTAGGTAAAATGTTTGCGATTTGCGAGTTCGCTTTTTACTAAATGTTTCCTTCGACTGATTTGAACATTCCTTGAAGACAAACCAGCACCCTGAAACATTGGATCGAAATGAAGTAAAAATATTAGATTTTGATATTTCATTCTTTTGTCGATGTTGAAAAGGGAATATGCGCACTTCAAAATAATAACACGAATAAGTAGGCAAAAAATTATTGCAATCGTTCATTGTCAATTTAATAGTACTTGGAGTTAGTTACTACCAAGAAAAAGTGTCAAATGGAATGAATAAACGAAGGATTTAAAATGCCGAGAACGCAATCTAATTTAAATACAGATCGTGTGGCTAAGCTTGCTTACAAGGATCTGACAACATTTCGTTTTACTTTCTGTTCTGTTATTATTACATCAGCTTATGCAATTTCAGCCTCAAATTTTTGAAGGTATGTATTCTAAGTTCAAAAGATTAAAAAAAAATTAAAAGGTTCATGTTCCCAATTTCCCCAAATACATCTGCCCGACCGCAAGATATTACTACCACTATAAGCTGGCTTTGTGTTTGATTAAATTTAGACCGATGGTGAACTGTTTTGATAAAATATTTCCAATACTCTACAACTTTTTTTCAAAGAGTGAATTCGATGCGGCCATGTATGACCCTTTTTGTAAGCTTAAGATTTATTTAAGATTTTATGTCTTTAAAATGTATCAAAAATAACATTAATTATTAAACAGAAGTATGTGTTCTTTTTTAAGTATTCTTTTCACGGCTTCTAAAATAGAAAATTATTTTTACATCCAACTTAAATTCAAGGAAAATACAATGAAGAACGATTTGAGTTGGAATTTACGACCAAAAACAGAGCATGTGCCGATAAAAAAGATACTATTTATTGTTTTAAAAAGATAACCTATCGTACTTGATTGGTTGATTCTTGTTTAAATACTTGTAGCAAATATGTCATGCATGTTCTTGACGATCTACCGTCTTTGAAAAATTGTTTATTCCAATCCTGCTTTCTAAATTTGTAACGCTGATGTGTGTCTGGTATCCCAATTTATGAACAATCATTAATTCTCAGTTTTAGGCCCGTTCTGAGAGGTACATGATACCGTGCATACTCCTTTTTTGTCAAGCCTATAAATAAATCAATTTGCATTGCGGAAAAATTAATGAAAACGCAGATTTCTATTTCCTATTGATTACCTCTCCTGGATGTTCTGTACAATTTATTCCGTGTGTACCCATCTGGTAAGTATAAGGATGTTGGTGGTTTAGCTGGTGGAATCTTAGGACACTTCCGTTGTTTTGATGGATTGCCATTCAAAAAACCAAGAACCGGTACTTCAAATTCTACAATATATAACGACGTATTGACATACGATATATAAGAATGGCGGCTTATAGAAAAAAAAAATAATGTTAATGGTACTAAAAAAGTTCCATACAGAACCTGATTTTTCATGGAGACTGTTTTCATTACAAGTAAACCAAATTTGAAGATGTCAATTTTGCCAGAGGCAGTTGCAACAGTAGTTTTTGCACAATTGCATAATTTTGGTTCATTAAAATTAAACAAGATGCAAAATAAAATATGCCAGCAATGAAGCAAAACAATGGTTGCATTTGTCTGACATGTGACATGAAATTGGTACTACACTCAAATAATGAATATACATACGAACGGCAATAGGGCCTACAGAGCCTCTTGGTCGACAATCAGAAGCCATTACTGGATCTTCAAATTTGTTTTCCGAGACAAACTGTTCAAGCAGACACATTGGTTTGAAGTTTCCATAAAGAGGAGCTTGAAAGTTTCTGTCATCGCTTATCTACAAATGATAAAAATCTAAATTATTTTCTTATCAAAATAAATGTAAGAAAATCTGGTAAAATTGCCAATGAGACAACTCTCCACAAGAGACCAAATGACACAGAAATCAACAACAATAGGTCATCGTACCACCTTCAACAATGAGCAAAACCCATACCGCATAGTCAGCTATAAAAGGCCCAGAAGTATACAAAAGATAAAGATTTGATCAAATGAAAAATTTATTGTCACAATATTCAGAATGAGGACGTTAAATCCGATGCCTCGTGTAGAGTAAATGCCACGCTCTCTGCAAGTTAAAAATCCTTGCAACAACTCTCTGGGGGGTCTGTATGTGGCATGTTGCAAGGCTAAATGTCTGTCCTTATCCAATATACACTCCTTTTCCCGTGGCAGTCCAAAAGACCTACCTATTGTGTTTATGGTTAACTTGTTTTCGTCCTGAACATGCATGAAATATTTGCCACTGGACATTGAGCAGCCAACAATCGATCAATCAATCTACGCATATATTATATGTAAAGTATACTCTTTAGGTCTTCTTTGAATGTTAACCAAATCGTTGTATGATTTGGCAGATTTCTTCCGATATACGTGTATATGCATTAACATTTCTGGCAGAATATTCTATTTTGAGATTCTAACGTTTACGAACTCCATATTGTAACCACTTTTATCGGTGCTTTTTTCATTATATTTAATTCACTTGTTGTTCGGGCTTCGTACCAATCTATTGAGAAAGGCCATTTGCAACTGACTATACGGTTACTAGTATTAAAAGGATTTAATTTGAATACTATCTTATATTTGAAAATGTTGTATTGCTTCTCTGTTGTCGATCAGTTATATTATTATAGATGATTTCATCAAATGATTACAAAATATTCTATTCTTTTCAAATAAAAAGAAAACCCACAATGATGAGTCACTGTGACTTGCATTTTTACAAACACTTACTTTCAAAAAATTCTTTCACATTTTACTTTTAACAAATGAATGTACTTAATTGCATAATGAAAGCGGTTTCGTGCTCCCCATGTGCATATGCAGGGGGTCGACTTTTCGCTGCATAGTAAGGTCAAACGTAACAACACATACATTGGAATTTAATTCTTCCTTGCTAGGCTTACGCTACATTTGGAAAGATTACATGTAATTAGAAACAGACCAAGATGTTTTGTCTTCCTGTGTAATGTGACCTTGCATACTAGAACGTTCGAATTCGTCTCCAGGTGTCTTTCTGACACAGGATATAGTCATATCTCATTACCAGGTTATCGTCCTGATTTTCATGTTATACTTGCCACTGGATTTAAAGCTACCATTTATTATTACAATATTAGTCACACAAAACCAATGAAATTTTTCATATCTAGGTGCAGTGTGATATTTCATATGAATAAAACTGTCCACAAACTATACAGAACTATATTAGTTATTTAATTATTTTCGTCGTTAATATTCATGAAATGCAATATCATGTAACACATGTTTAAACAGCTATCATATTTCCTCCAAATCAACCATGCTTACATGTAACAATTCAATAGAAATAAGAACATATGGTATAAGTGGCAATGAGACAACTCTCCATCCAAGTCACAATGTGTGAAAAGTAAACAATTATAAGTCAAAGAACGGCCTTCAACACGGATCCTTGGCTTATACCGAACAGCAAGCTATAAACAATGATAAAGGGCCCCAAAATGAATAGTGTAAATCAATTAGGACAGGAAAATCAACGGTCTTCTAATCTATATAAAATAGCGAGAAACGATAAACACGTATGAACCATATCAACAAACGACAACCACTGACCAACAGGTTCCTAACTTAGGACAGGTGCAAACAAATGCAAATCTAGAATGATATAATTTATACTTACATACATATTGTTTTTAACTTTAAACCATTCAGGTCCATATTTATTCAATCTATTGAAAGCCTGTACGCCTTTTGAACAAAAGATGTTCTCTGTGATTTCATTTCCTGCATGAAAAAGATAAATCATTAAAGCTATTAAAAAAAGAGTTCCAAATAATGAAGTTGACATCATCCCATCGTAAGTTTTACAGCCGCCATTACGAGTTGGTTGACCGTTATGGAATATCCGTTTCACAGATGGTAGCGAATATGTTCCTAATGTCGAAACTACAATCTCGTCCCCTTTTCACAAATTTGACCTACCGAATTAAGACTTATTACCGGGTTTGTACTAACATTAGCAACACGACGTGTGGAGCAGGACCTGCTTACCTTTTTGTGTTCTGTAATGAAGTTATGTCGATTTTGAACTCAACGTTTGAAAATTAAAAAAAAATAAACCAAAGATCTTTTCGTTTTTACAGAATTTCAGTATAAAAAACAATATTTACATAGTTTGAAAATATAAAATTTATATGTACTCTGATAATTATATAAAATAGGAAGATGTGGTATGATTGCTAATGAGACAACTTCAACCACAAAATAAAAACAACTCTGATAAGATTATTGTAAAATTCTAGGTATCAATATTTTTTATTATCTCTCTCTCTTAATTGCTTGAATGCTTTGAAGCATCTATGAAACTTACTGTTCAAAAGTAATACCGATTTGTCTGTCCAGTTCAAAGGAATTCATAGAAAGTCATTAATATCCGCTCTCAGCTTTTATAGCAGGTATGTCCAAGTAAGCGAGAAAAAAAGATTTTAAACAATAGTTACCTTTGGTTTTTGGTATTTAACGCTCAGCAGTTTTTGAATACCGAATAGAAATTTTTAAATGACTACGCATACAATGCTTTCGATCGAATATCTAAAGTGCCCTTCTATACAATGACAATTTAATGATTGGCAAACAAGGTTTTTTCCTTAAAATTTTATTACCATATACTCTTTGTTCACCTTGTACGTACAGTGGCGTAGCTTTTATTAAGACAGTGAGGCAACTGCCTCACCAAATGGTTGCAACTGAACAAGGAAGATATCATGAGTTCCAGGCCTTTTCAGGACACATAGTCAAGACACTAGTTTCTTCACTAGAAATAAGGGTCAAGCTCAACCTCTGACGTGAGAAATAAACATGTACATACCTTCCGGATTACCGACTTCACTGGGATCATTTGCATCAGTAAGTGCCAATTTGGGATATTTTGATCTCCATATATTGCTTTGATATGGCATTCTCTAAAAGAATGCAATTTAGTTGATTGATATGTTGATTGGTAATTTCTTTACGGCGTATCAGCACAAAAAGGCTATATCGCGGCGAAACTATGCAGTTAAAGCAGACAAAAAGTCTTTCCATTTAAGCGAAATTACTTATCGGAATTCATTTACAACATAATATAAACAGAACAGATATTGAGTATTATGTACTTAGTATATTGTTGTAATTATAACAAAAGCCTAGGGTATTACACATTCCCATGAATTTCACCCAAAGTGTAAACTAAACAAAATAATGAAAGCTACTGATGTTTTAATATACGAGTATAAATAAACGCAATCATATCACATCTTCTAATGTTTATATCATCATAGATCAAAGAGATCATGTTCGAATTTTCCACAATTCTGTTATTGAAATATTCGTAAAGGAGTAAGTGTGGCAAGAACCGTATATGGCCTCCAATATGAAGATCATTGTTTAAAGATAAAAAGTGTTTCAAGTTTATGTATAAACATTCAAGAAAGTCATTTAGGAGATAAAAGAAAAAGCGTTGAAATGTACACCACAAATAGCCCCCCCCCCCCCCCCAAATCACCCCCCAAAAAAAAAAATAAAAAAAAATTTCAGGTCACATAGTCACAGCACTTGGTTCGACAAACTGAAGATTTAAGTCAGAAAGGTAATTTTTGATAATTTTAATTTAAATAAATGTACTTGAATTTGAATGGTCAGTTTCAAAATGGCCATAGAGTGACATAAATTCAAAGAAAAAATACCCAACACTCTATCTACAAATTTTTCGTAGCAAGAACACACAAATGACCATTTTTAACAACGAACCGATTTTGATTCTACTATGAATAGACGCTGGTGTGTTTAGTTGATTTCTATCACCAACTTTTATTTCTTTAAAAAACATACACATGTACGTGTATTTCCTTGCAACTGATCGCAAAAAGACGCTACATGAACTTTGTCGAATACTCCTATTTTGAAGATTACCGTTAATTTATTATAGATAACAAATACCAGGATTCTTATAGTATACAAATATAGAATTAATCTATAATAGAATATCAGGTTAATATCAGGTTAATAACAACAAAATATCAACTTTGAGGCTTAGAAACTAGGGAAGGGCGTGCGAAAGGTATAAATACGTCTAGTCATATGACATCGTGAGTATACATGTACATATGACGTCACATTGTTTAGATGATAAAGACGATGTAACAGTTTAATTCGTCAACTTTTTCATTTATGTCATTTTAAGCCAAAGCATTTATTAAATGGAATTTATTTTAATATGCTGCATTAGAATGGAGATAAATGTATTGTCTTTTAAGCTTGGCCTTCGTAAAACTTGATTTTACTGTCGCAAATATCCGTTTACCGAGCTCTGCTACGCGTCGCTAGGTTAACTCAATTTGCGACAGTAAAATCTACGTTATACGACGGCCAAGCTTAATATACAATACAGTTATATCCTAAATCAACGTCATTTTGAATGGTGGCAACACTAGAAAACAAAATAAAATCATAATCAGCCATATCGTCTTTGAAAAAATAACCGTAGCTATTGATAACACACAGAAAGCAAAATGTTCTCAATACAAAAATGTCTTTCCTTTTTTTCAAAACTAGTCTCAAAATGTAGTTTTACAAAAATACTAACTTTTAACAATTGTATTATCCTGGGCGTATTTCCTTTCCCACCTGCTCCTCGTGCATCCACATCCATGGAATACCGCAAAGCGTTGTAAAATATATTTCTTCTGACTATATTGTCTCGCCCTCCGCCAATGTTGCAGTGAACAGTGTTCTAATATATAAAATATCGTTGTTATCATTTTGCTTTTTGATTTATTTCACCAAAACGATTGACGTTTAGAAAGTTTAACTCTTTAGAAATATATTTAAGTTTGCAATAGAGCATTATGATATCTTCTATTCTTAAGTATATTAAATACTTAGTACAGCAATGTACTACAACACAGCTGTGTATCATCACCACCGGATATAGGTACCCTTGGACTGGTTCTTTGTTCGTTGTCTAAGAAAAACAACATTACTGTACATATACCAGTGTATAGCTACCTGGGTACCTATATGTGTGTATTTGTATAATAAAGGTTTTTCTTAGACAACGATCAGAGAACCAGGCCAAGGGTACCTATATCCGGTGGTGATGATACTCAGTGTACAAGTCGCCGATTATATCAACATGACCAGAACAGGGTCCACTGTTTTTTTTTTTTCAAACCGTTTTGATGTCACTATTATATTGATACTTGCGCAATTTAAGAGTAAATGCCTATCCCCATTCTATTTTCATTTTTGATGTTATTCTGATAACGTTGAAGAACGACCTTTTAATCCAGAAACAATGATTTGGTGTTTTTGAAATATTTATTCACTGGTTGTTTCATAACAATTTTACTTTTCATTAGTCTCAATGTCCATAGTTGACCAACTTTGATTTATATGTAAACGTGCTTATGTCTGATGATAATGCTTGATATGCTGTTGATTGATCAACGTCCAGTGGCAAATATTTAATGCATGTTCAGGACGAGAACACATTATAATAAGTTGTGTTTGTCGTGGTAAGTCGATTGTTTTCTCTTATCGTCACGTGTACTTCGTTTCCATTCTATTATTTAAATAACTTACATTATAAAATACATTGTTTTCAATAAGAAGACAGGAATACTGGTCGTCTAACATAACTCCTCTGTTATCCATCCCAGGAACCCGGCGTTTTATACCAGTTATGTAGTTTCTTCTGATAACATTACCACACTACATGTAAAATAATTATTTTGTCGAGTAAACTTTAATGATTAGTTTCTTTCATACTTAAATTACTTTTATGTGATTCATTTGATAAAGCCACGGAAATATTTTATATTTGTCTTCATTGTTCTTTTTATAATGTCAAAATTGTTTGTTGTTTTTATAATTCTCCAAAAATGGTTTCATAACTTTTAGATTTTTTTTAAAGTTTCTACATGTATCTCAATTCTAATGAAATTGACAGAAAACAGCGTCAAATCATACATTTAAAATCTGTCATACGTCGTCTGCGCTTGCGCGTTCGTTTTTATAGCATCAATTGTGAATTGATGCCATGAAAATTGGTGACGTTATCCAATCAAGTCGAACGTTACACACGATGTTGCATTAGAATGGTAAATAACTACTGTGAGGCCTGAATTAAAACTGAAAACGCGTGCAGATTAACCAATAGCACACCGGGTATCTCGATCCGTTACAGCGGAGATATCCGTATTCCAAGGTGCAATTGATGAAAAGTTTATAATGGTAGGTACATGTAAGTATAATCTGGATCTGATTCCAATGGAGGAATTATGCTCCATGGGAATCGGATCCAGATTTTGCTTTCTCGCCGTTACAAATTTTTCATCCCTCCGAGGACTCCGGATCGGGATACCAGGTGTGAATTGGTAGGTGTTACCTGTATGGGGATGAGCAAACGACAATTGTATCAGTCTGAGAGAACAGCAGGATGTATACGTATTTATTATAGTTGTTATTGACTTTTTATAAGCTTTCCGGCACTAATTGTGGGTACTCTAAGATCGGTCTATCGTGTCTTTTATGTTTTTTACGCTTCTTGCTGATCTGATGATTCTAGCAATCTCCAACTTATGTTTGCAGTTTGTTTTTATGTTGTGCTGATACACCTCTATCCCAGACTAGAGCTCACAAGCACGTTTTACTCCGCCACATTTATTTGTGCTTGTCCCAAATCGGGAGCAGTTAATTCAGAAATTGCTGTCTGTCTTACCTGTTTTTTGTTAAATTGTTGAGTTATAAATAAGGCCGCTGATGTTTTCGTGTTGTCATGTCGGGGCCTTTCCTAACTAACTGTACGATATATTGGTTTAGCTCATCGTTGAATTCCGTAAAGTTATCTTTTGTTGCTTAATTAAAACCATTTCATATGGACTGTTTGGTAGTGGTCTCATTTGCAATCATATCGCATCTTATTATTTTATATTATATAAAACGAATAAATCATGATAAGAGGAACGTTTCTATGGTAACAATTCAACCACATCAGGGTCAGAAGAAGTTCAAAAAGACCATCTAATGGTCAACATACACTAAATCGAAACCAAAACCGAAAGAAACACTCCATACAAATTGCCTTTTCAGAATCTAAAGGACTATGGGTAATCTCATTGTTCGTACACCAAAATGAAAATAACGTTACGTCATTGGCTGAGTTTCCATTGTATTGGCCGTTTTTTACCAATCACAACGTTTGGCGTACGCTTTTTTTAAATATTACCCAGACTGCATTAGATTCTGAAACGGCGAATTGGAATTAAAGTATTCAGGGAAAATGCAGTTGTTGTGTCACTAGGGGCACATATAACCTTTCCATTATGCAAAGTTTGAGCATATTATAAAGTAAGGAATTTTTTTTTATGGTTTTCAAAGATCAAACGTTCATACCCATGTTATTTCTCTGCCGGTCATAAAGCCTCCACAATCACTAGCATAGAGACACGTGTCGCAAACCATATTATTTTCAAATATATTATCGTTTCCCTGCAAAAATAATTTTAAGTGCATGAACATAATTGGTAATTTAGATTTATTCAAAATTGTTCATTTACCTCTCTTAATACTCGTATGATTCCATCTAAGTTTGATGTCAGTTACTTTCATTTTTATGATTGTATAATTGTTCAGAATCAACACTATTAAATATTTCAACACACAAATAGTCATGAAATATAGTCTTACCGTGGTCTTTATATAGACCACGTAATAATTCACAATAATATACCAATACAATACAACAACTTCTGGAACAAATACTTATTATAAAATGATTTCTTTTTCAAAGAATATCACAGAAAAAATAACAAGTACTAGTAAAAACAAACTTATATTCCCGGTGAAGGTTGTCAGTTGTTAAACAATACATCTTTTGAGGTTATCTTTTTTCAGATTGGAATATACTAAATACCGCTCGACAATAAACAAATTCATATTAACAAAAGTCAAGTTTTTGAGAGAAAATAATATAATCTTCATATTGATTTAACACTCACAGCCCAATGAATTCCAGTGTAAGATCCTCTGCAAATGACATTACGGCGTACAACTACACCTACGGCAACTACATGGATACCATCACTTCCAACATAACCAATTCGTCCAAAATCTGTTATGCTATTATCAACAATCTCATGCCCCGAAGATGTCAATGTTTTGCGAATACCTCCTGTAAATGGAAGTCATTAACAAAAAAACAAAAACAAAAAACAAACAAACATTTGTATGACAGATATGACATATTAAAAAATAAAATAAAACTAGATGAGTGTGTCGGAACGACACGAATGGTCCTGCCCGCGAAAAAGCTTGAAGCTATTTTTAGGAGTAGAAATTTGAGAATGAAAGTCCGTATAACTGTAATTTTCACGAAAAAGTCCAATGCCTGTAATTTCGGTAAAAATTAGCGGAGCGAAACCAAACATAAACTCGATCGGTAACTCCTCATTGAAGACTCACATACCACAAGTCAGCTAAATATGTGGAAGCGTTTACAAAAAAGACAGTATAACTTTCGTTGCAGAATGACGGAGTGACGGATAAGGGTAACACTATATGGCCCCGACCACTATGAGGCGGGGACATAAAAAAGATAATGTTTACAGTGAAACAGGAATTAATAATTCATATTTGCACTAACAAACAAAGTAACCTGTCATGCAGAAGTACTCTATTATCCTTTATAGCGACTGCCTCAGCAAAATTTAATGTTTTTTTCTTTTATATATTATCCTGACAATGATACTAATCGAGGACGTTACCGCCACCTGGCATTTTCTTCAAATAACTGACGAATTGCGTCTATCTGCAGATGGTGTCTTCTGGCTATTCCTACATTTTGTATTTTACTATTCTGGCTATTCCTACATGGGAGATTAGTGGAAGAACAATAGATGTTTTTATTGCAAGATATGTTGTTTAAGTCATTAGTGTCCAATTGGGTCAAAGGTAAATTTACCTGTGGAAATTAAATAAAAATTATTATTTATATGTAAAAAATGGTTTTATTTTGTTTGAAAACATGCATTAAGCATTAAAATTAAGTGTTTCTAATATTATGGAATTTCTAGAAAATAAAATTATTTAGAGAAAAGGAAGTAAAAGCATTTAGTAGTCTGGAAAATAAAATTATTTAAAAGAAAAAGTAGTAAAAGCATTTGAAAGTCTGGAAAAAAAAACGTATTTAAAAGAAAATTAATAGTAACCAACACTTTTTTTTTTATTAATTTCATTATTTTGATAAATTATGATTTTTTTAAAATGAATATAATACCAAAAGTAATGCTAAAAGTACTTAATTATTATAGATAAGTGTATAAATTGGCCTAATAGATTAAGCCAAGCCAAGAAACATTGAACTCTGATTAGCTTTGAACACTATTAACTTATGTTCAGTGTCTTAACTGAACACCACAAGCTATACCAAACAAGTAAGCATTATTATAAATAGCCAGATTTTTCCTGTGATGTTCATTCTCAGTTCATCATGGCTAATGCACAGTTAGATATCATATTTACAACAAATAGATTAGGCAACCAGAACTTGGTACACAATTCCTACAAGTTCCAGATAAAGTCAAGACGTGGAGACAGATGTTATTGGAAATGCTCTACCCGTAACTGGCCTGCCACTATCAACACACGCAACAACATACCAACCAAAGTGGATGCTAATCACAATCATCACTCAGACAGAATGCAACTCAGAGTAGACGATGTACTAGAACGTACGAAATCTCGTTGTAAGGATGAACTCACTGCAATTCCAACTATTTATGAAGAAGAATTGGTAAAACTACGTGACCGGGAATGGAATGATGACACACACAAACTAGTTGAACACATACCAACCTTCTACTCATGCAAAGACCAGCTTTACAACGAGAGACACAAGCTATTACCAGCCCTACCAACATCAGTAGCAGGTATCACAGTAGATGGTGAATGGGCTGAAACTACTACTGGACAACCTTTCCTACTTGCAGATGATAACACCAATGGTCGAATGCTTGTATTCAGTACCCAAGAGAACCTCATACATCTAGCAGCAGCAGACACCATCTACTGTGATGGAACATTCCATTTTTGTCCAACACTATTTTACCAGCTGTACACTTTCCACGCTAAAGTTGATGGTACTATGTTTCCACTGGTTTACAGTCTCCTACCCGGTAAAGATCAGCAGATATACACAAGGCTACTAACTATTCTTCAAGATCTATGTAACCAATTCAACATACTACTACAACCAGCCACGATGTTCCTCGACTACGAAATAGCCATCAGAAACGCAGCAACTTCAATCTTCCAAGGAATCAACATTAAAGGGTGCTTTTTCCACTACACTCAGTGTATCTGGCGAAATGCACAGAAGCATGGTTTGCAGAGTGAATACAGCGAAAAAGGCGACATTCACCAACTTGTTCGAAGAGCTGCAGTTTTGCCACTTTTACCACCCAATACAGTTGAAGATGTTTGGCTTAACGCACTGGAGGACATCGATGATGCAGATACTAACACACCAACCCTTAACTTTACAGACTATGTAACCAGCTACTGGGTAGAAAACAACCAAAGCCTATGGAACCACTACGCAACAGAAGGTCCTAGAACAACAAATCATTTAGAAGGTTGGCATAGTAACTAAAGAAGTTAGTAAAACACCTCATCCAAACATCTTCAGCATGATCAAGTTGTTGAGAAAAGAAGAAGCCTTCCATGCTCTCACACTTATCCAATACAGAGCCGGTGGGAAATGTATTCCAAGAATGAGAAAATACCGAGAAATAGATGACAGACTGCAAACACTGAAAACAAGGTTACAGAATGATGAGCTTACTCCAGTCGAGTATGGAGATGCTGCTTCTTATCTCCTGCACATTGATTAAGACCTTGTATTCTCTTGTATGTTCAATTAAGTGCAATGTATTACTGTGTGAATGCTATGTTTAATGTCAATTTAGTGCTTTGATTCAAAGAATAATTATTAAAATTTTACATATTTCTATTTCTATTATGCCTATAAATTCATATTGTGCTTTTGAATATTATTTACACAAAATGTGCTATGAAATTATTAAATAAAATATTGTAATATAAATTATTCTTTTTCTTTATTTTCCACAATCATTACCTGGATTTACCTTGATCCATTAGTTTAGTGTTGTTACAACATAATCCTACATAATCCCATTGTTTACATAAAAATTCTGGGAACTTCTTCATAAAATGTTTACTATTTTACCTATAAAATTCAAAGTGTAGGAATAGCCAGAATGAACCCTGCAGATACATAACTTTATCGTATTTTATAGTATTTTATTTTATCCGATTAAGTCATTGCAAGGAAATGTCACGTTTTCCATTTTTAAGCGTCAATCTTTATGTCTGTATGTCAACACTTTTTATGGTAACACAAGTTTACTTTTTATCAATTCTCATTAAATTTTATCATATGATTAGAGTTGTTTGGATGAAGTTGTCATTCGAATTTGCATTTTTTGGTGTGTCGAAGCACTGTAATCCACACATGCGACAGATGTATGGCAGTTTAATCATATATTACACACTTACTCGACGAATTTGCTTCGATCGATTTACTTTAAACTCTACGTTGTTGTTGAGATTTATAAAACGAAGTTCCTTTTCGATTTTGATTTTTAATAAGTCTATTATGCAATTAAAACTAACCGTCGTCAATGGCACTTGTTATCTTTTTCTATTGTACCTAAAGTTACATTTCGGTATATCTAATATTATTTTTCATCCAGATCATGTCGACGGTTTACCATTTTCTTTAGTGCTAAATGTATAAATAAAGGACTTGTTCATAATCTAACCCCTTATGTCTATTCCTCCGTCATTATTTCTTATAACACATTTGGTAATTATAACTCCACTTCCACTTGCAACAATTCCGTATGACCCTGAAAATGAAATAACATGTCAGAAATTTCAAATATT
The DNA here is from genome assembly GCF_021869535.1 of Mytilus californianus. NCBI lineage: Eukaryota > Metazoa > Mollusca > Bivalvia > Mytilida > Mytilidae > Mytilus > Mytilus californianus. Next base: position 60,932,519 of record NW_026262734.1, read on the forward strand.
TACATTTCTTTTATTAGTTGTCGTTTATAAAAAAAAGACGAACAATCAAAACGTAAAAAAAAACCAAGTATATGTAAACATCCAAAATACATGTATCTCTTGAATAGACATTCTTGTTAAAAGCACTAAATATCCCGCTCTTGTTACCGAAGAATAGAATTAAATTTGCCAAGTAAAAGAAGTTTTATTGGTGTCGTCAGATAAAATTTCTTCAAAGTCAGTGCAGAAAAACAATCCATTATAACTTCAAATATAAAACCACATATGACTATACCATTTGTCAAAGATTGTCAATCAAAGATGGTATGCAAGATAGCATGACGAGTAATGATTGCATAAAAGACGCTTATCCTGTCAATGTATTTGATCTCGGTCGATTCCGTCATTTGTTTGTAAGTATATTCAAAATCTTTTGTAACTACTGTTGTCTCTTGTATTACAGTGTTAAAGAAGAGGCAGTTGTTGTTTCCTATGTTCAAAGCTCATTAATTCAAAATCAAACAGATAACCCTTAAAAATTATGGGATTCACATGGAATCTATATAGATTGACTATGATGTGGTTGGAATGATGTGTAAATTGTAACCTGTATTTTGAATTTTCATCCTTGTGAAAACTATGTCTTCAACCTTTTCAGCTTTAATTCCGAATTGCCTGCACGCTTCGACAGTGAATCCGTTTAATTCAATGTTCCTCGAATGCGCCGATATTCTATAAGTAAAAAACATAAATAATCTAATTATTATCTCAAAGGTGCCCCTTGTTGAACAGGATCTTCTTACCCTTCCAGATAGAGCACATGAGATCACTCCCGGTTTTTGGTGGGGTTCGTGTTCCTCATTCTTTAGTTTCCTATGTTGTGTTTTGTTTACTGTTGTTTTTCTTTTGGTCTTTTTTTTTTTTTTTTTGACATGACTTTGTCAGTTTATTTTCGAGTTGTGAGATTGGATGTCATTTCGGTATCTTTCGCCTCTCTGTTGTCATGGAAGGACATTAGTGTACTTGTCTTCATAAAAATGAGGCGGATTATACCAAGGTCACATTCAAAACTCATAAGTCGACGATAAACTTACAACGGCATGATTAAAAACGAAGACAAACAAAGTCTACAACACAGTACATAGTAAACTAAAGATTGAGAAACACAAAACCGATCAAACGACCGGGGTAGAACTGTCATTTTCAAAGATAAGGAAGTTAAGTGTAACGGTATCATGGTTAGTTTCAGGTCAAATATTCCGATGCTGCTGCTCTCCTTTATAGATTTCAGTGACATTCTGTACCGTTTTCTGTCGCGTAAATTTGCAACCTGTGAAATTATGATATAAGAGTTTGTGCTCTCGCTTAGTCTTGCCTCGTAATTAAACTAACATGGTCAATATATTCAAAGGAAAATGGGATACGAGAAACGCAAACAAATGACATTGAGTAATGGAATATATTATACTTCATGTCAAAAATGCCAGATTTTGATTGGTTTATACGAGGGAGACAATTTACTTTATCCCATGGCAAATACTCTATTACTCTTCATGGAGACGCTTGCTCAAGTGTCCGCTTTAATAAATACGGATGATGGTTATGTACAAGACAATATAATTTATTACTTTGAATTTGAAATACAAAAGACAGTAATAACAGAACATTCAGTATGATAAATTAAATAACACATATCTGAGAGGGTAATAGAGCAGATTGTTACCCCTCGAAAAGACATTGTCAACCTTGGCTTCGCCTCAGTTGACAATGTTTTCTCGGGGTAACAATCTTCTCTATCACCCTCTCAGTATGTGATATTTATATAATGGTATGTATTTCAAATGTTGATACACATATTTTAGCACAATAATTTGCAGTCAAAATTACAAGACAAAAATGAATACTCACTCAATACAGGTATTTATTATTGACACTTGTATGACGTCATCAGCAGTATATGCGGAATTTTTCAAAGGCCAGATATATAACACCGAGTTTTTTCTGTCAACATAATATTCACCCTGCAATGCATTTATTTATCATTATAAGTGATGATACGATATTTCTCCACTATAGTCGAGCCCTTATTTATAAGTTTTTTTTGTCACTGTTAGACAGCAAACAACAGATCATCAAAATAAGTATCATATGTGGGCCCTCGCGTACGCTGCTGTGAATAAGGTTCAAACTACCAATCTACCTACTGATGACAATATTCCGGCATCGACAATACCACTGAAGAGCTTCTTACCATCTGATGAAGATTTTTTCTGACATTCCGGTTAAGAGCGAACTGGAAACGTACCAAGTTGACAATGAACAAATTAATTATTTTCATTTTAATAGATGGTAAATGGTTTTGTTCTCAAACATGCGAGAAAAGCAGCAAAGAACAAGAAGACCACAAATTAAACAACAACACAGGGTTGCTTTGGCGCGGGGAACATGACAAAATTAGACGTACGGCTGTTCGGAACGGAGATTTCACATTAAGCACCATCCAAAATACTTTATTTTGGCCCATAGATTAATAGCAGGTATGTGTATCGTTAATCTAAATAAAAAGGATGCATTTGATTGCAATGTTAAATTGAAAAACAATTTAAGACCTAACCTTCGCTGCTTCAGTAGAAAAAGACATAACGTGGCCTGAATTTCAGTTTATATATTAACAAGAGCTGTCAAAAAAAAAGAGAGTGAAACTCGTTGGTATTGAACTTGACCTCCTTTTTGTCATCAGTAACAATAAATTCACATTCAAAAAAGCTTATGAACGAGCGGTTCATATATAAGTATCGCAAAGAAATGGACAGAGCCGCCAATCCGCCCTACAACCTTAAATCGGAATTTTCCGTTGAAATTCGGGTTGAAAAATCGTTCAAAAATAAAGGGGTGATGATTATTGATGAAGAGATTTCTTATCGTCACTTCATTTACTGAAAATTTACGAAGACATGGACAAAATAATCATGTGATATTAGTGTTTAGTTCAACCATGACAACTTTCCTTTACAGGTGTGAATGGTTTTTTACCCTCAAAATTAAGAGAGGATATGGTTTGGAATCGAACTGTTAATTACACTGGAGGAAGAGGGTCCAATTTGGAAATGGACCTCGTAAACGAGTTCTTTAACAAAGATTTTATAAATTCATTACATATGACGGGGAAAATGACGGACGAAACGATTGACAAACACGGGAAGATATTAGGCGGAAGAATGAAATTAACAGTATATATGACACCATAACAGGCGAATAAACATGGCATGCAGTGGGGGTTGTAATAAAAGACGAACGGACGTACATAAACTAATTACTCTTTTAAAAAATGAAGACCTATTTAATTATTATGGGGGGCGAACTTATAAATCATTTCAGAAATTTACTTTGAAATCATGTATATCAATTGGATTCATGTTAACAAAAATTGAAAGATTGTCAAAAAAATAGATAGAAGGAAGCGTAGTTTGTAAATTAAATTATTTCGATTTTATGATGTAATGTTTATTTTTTATTGTTACATCGAAGGAAAACAAACAATCTGACTGAATTATAAAAATCAGTGCATCAAATATTAGTTATGATAATAAGAACATTACAAGAAAACAAAAAACGAAAAATCGTCGACGAAAGGAACCATAATATGCGGAAAATTTTAAACTGCTTTGGTTTCTGTCCCTGAAGGAAAAAAACACAATCAGTAAACATCAACTAAACAGCAGAAGGTATACATAATTTTTAGTGTCATAATTTACCAGCAGCATTCAGTGCCTGCAAAGTCCGCGTATAAAAAGTATGAGGTTTAAAATCGTTGATTTAACGAGTTTAAACGTTGAAAATCTTTATCGATACATTGAATTCGTTTCGTCTACGTTATAGCGTAGAAACGTCACGTTCCGTAATATAGCGTTACTGATGTAAACAAGATTTTTACAGCTCCGACTGCAAGGGATTTCCTCCCGTTAAAATGAGTTTCCATATAGTGTACAAGTATGTAAGGTATGTAACTTGTTTATTTTATCAAGTTTTACCATTTGTTATACATTTTTCGTATTTGAGCGCTCTGGCATTTTCCCAATCGTCCCCGAGTAATCTACCTGGGAGCTTGCACCATTTAAGGTAATGGAGGGCAAGCTGGACTCAGTGACAACAACAACAAAAAAATAATAAATAAGACTATTCTCCACTATAGATAGTTAAATCTTCATATTTAAAACGCGTGGCTTGCTGTTTGAAACATTTAAAATTTAACTACCAAGAGTGGAGAAATATCGGATTGCAAAAATTTGGTTGTAGAACCTGATTCTCATATGATTTTTAAACAATATGCAGACAAACATAATAACAATGATCTGCAAAACGATGTGATCTTTCTTTGCAACGTCATCAGGCATGGTCGCCTTTTTTAGTGACGTCACATTAGGAAATTCAAAAGAAAGCAAGAATACTTGACGTCAAAATTGAATTTTGACCAATGAAGAACTGAGATCAAATAAACCACACGTTGATTTAAATAATAATCAGTAGGTCAGGAAAAGGATACATTGAAGAAGTATTAGATAAAAGGGTGCGCAGGTTTGCGAGTGAGCCAAAATTTAGAAAATCTTAATTTATCAAAAACTTGTCAGAATGGAAACCTAAACATGCTTATAAATCAGCCTAGACAAGAATGTGTCAATAGTACACGGATGCCCCTATCGCACTATCATTTTCTATGTTCAGTGGACCGTGAAAATCGGGTCAAAACTCTGATTTGGCATTAAAATTAGAAAGATCATATCATAGGGAACATGTGTACTAAGTTTAATGTTGCATGGACTTCAACTTCATCAAAAACTACCTTGACCAAAATATTTAACCTGGAGCGGGACAGACGGACGGACGAAGGAACAGACGGACGCACAGAACAGATCGAAAAAAATAGTGCCCCTCTTCTATCGTAGATGGGGCATAAAAATCAGACCAAACAGTCTCAACATGAGGAAACTGCATTTTTGTCAGTATAACATATTTCATTAACTTGTAATTGAAACTCAAGATTTATAGAATGACATGAATGAATCCTAGAAGTACGCTTGTACTTGTTAATGGACGGATGTTAGCAGCGGGAACTGCCACCAGAGCGTACCTTATAACTATTGTATGCGATATAATTGTTTATTAAAAAACAAATACTTACAGGTTGGTCAAGTTCATACAACACATTTACAAATCTGAAGTATCCAGCTTGGTTGTGAAAACCAGCAGCAGTTGGGTTTGATGCATTATAATAACCTACAATATGATTGTTGTAGAGAACATACATTGTAATAAAGAATCAATCACAGATTGTATGCTATAACATGTATAAAACATATTAACATATGATCAGAAAAAAATAACAATAAAAAAAAAAAAAAAAAAAACAATAAATCAAATTGAAATATTACAATTAAACGGGATATGATTAAATGCTTGGAATTTTTCACATTACTGATTTTTACTGCGTATATGTTTCCTAGTTGATACGATATTCAAGAGCTTTACGGAGTATATATCTCCCAGTTGATACGATATTCAAGGGCTTGTATTTCCTACCATTATTTCCTTGATAGAAGGTTGCTGCTCGCAAGGAAGCTATTAAACTAAGAGTTCCAAGTGGTGAAGTTGAAATCATCCCTTTGTAAATTTTACGGACGCCATCACGAGTTGGTTGACCGTTATGGAATATCCGTTTCACAGATGATAGCGGATATGTTCCAAATGTCGTAACTATAATCCCTTCCCCTTTTCCTCGAATGTGATCTACCGAATTAGACGTATTACCGGGTTTGTGCTAACATGAGCAACATGCCACATGTGGATCAGGATCTGCTTACCCTTCCGGAACGCCTGAGATCACCCCCAGGTTTTGGTGGGGTTCGTGTCGCTCAGTCTTTAGTTTTCTATATTGTGTTTTGTTTACTATTGTTTGTCTGTTTGTCTTTTTATTTTTTAGCCATGGCGTTGTCAGTTAATTTTCGACTTATGAGTTTGAATGTCCCTTGGTATCTTTCGCATCTCTTTTAAAGAAGAACAAATGTATATACCAGCAGCAACATGTATCAGACAGTGATAAGCTTTTTGTTCAAATTAATACAACACATTCATCAATCTTAACTATACAGCTTGGTTGTGATAACCAGCTCAAGTTTGGTTTTCGGCATTGTGATAAATTATATCTGTAACATGATAGTATTGATTGAGGTCATTTTTTTTTTTCATATCGAAAAAAGTTCACAACATATATATCACGTTCCCATATACATGTATTGGGTTCTTCCTTCACATATTATTACACAAAATCGGAATTCAACACAGAAATCTATAAGTATAAATGAGATCTGATGGCAACTTCATGTCCTGTACAAGAATTTAATGATATTTTGATGTACTTCAGTTAAGTCGTTTTCAAGGTATAGCAGAAATGGTAAACTATGTTTTGAAACGTAACTCCCTCAAAATCAAAATAGCAGGTGCACTTTTTCAAGTTCTCTAGAATAATCTGACCATTGCTTGATTTGATTCTGTAAGGCCATTTAACAGATATCCATATTAACATAAATCATACATTGAACGGTATTGTTATGTATAGTAAATTCTATATAAATACGATCAATGCTAACTTATTGGTTATCTAAATAAGCTTATTCTTACGTCATTAATTAAATATTTTACATGTAGTTAACATGATACTGTTTTTCGATACTTATTGGTTTGCATTGCACAATGTCATGCCTTTTTTCAGACTGATTTTGACATTTTTACACTAAACTTGTTGGAGTTGTACTGATTGATATTCATTTTTGTTAATCATGGTCTATGCTTCAGTTGAAATTGAGCTGATAACATGCTTCAGTCGCTGTTTGTAATCTTATATCGCTACTTGTGTCTTTTTAAATGCTGGTTTTGGACATGATTACAACTTGACACGAGGCAATTTACAGTCTATGGTGTTGGTTGATGCCTGCATACAGTTTTTGAAGGCATAATGGTTAGCTGTGGCATCTGTAGCTTATTTTCTCACGGGGAAAAACACGTCAAAGGACAAAGAGAGGACAACACTGGAATTTTTTGCAACACTACAACATGTGTTTTTCAATGTTTAGTCAGCCTGAGAAATAAAAACTCATCAAAGATACCAGGCTTTTATTTTGTTATTCCTGTCGCAGGTTTTGTCTACATAAGAATGTACTTAGGTGAAAATAAAAAAAATCTAGAATATAGAATTGATACTATAAGACAGAAGAGCATTAGTTAAGGAAAAATAAAGTAAAAATATTGATAGGTTATGGAGCTCCCTTTCGAGATATTTAATTTTTTTTAAATGGCGGGAAAAGTCTGACTCGGACTTTTACCTTATATTTGAATTGGTATTATTTGGGTCTCAAATCAAAAGAAAAGAAATCTAGAATCTGCTTAAATTTTGATAAATGACCTTTTATGAGCTATTGAAATCTTATATGAAAAGAAAAATGGGTGTTATGGGGCAAAATATTTTACCCTGTATCGTAGGAAAAAAACCAAGAAGTCCGAATATTTGACAAAAATTCCTAAACCTTACCTAAGTACATCCATAAGACGCATCAGTGGCACTCCAATAGAAATAAATGGAAGGAAAAGTTGAAAAACATTGCAAACCAAATAATTCCGAAAAATTGTTCCAAATACGGCCCAGGTTATCTTTTCCTGGAGATAGTAAAACCTATGTTAATGAATGATTTCAGATCTTATTAAGCATAAAATTCCGAAAACTGACAATATCAATTAATGTTCATGTCAAAACAAAGTTCTGACTACTGGGCTTGTGGTGATAACAGGGGCAAAACTTCAATACGCAGTGGCATTGGCACATTAGTTTAATAAACTCCAAGGAATAACTAATGTTCGGTACTACTCCTAATATCCCGTGAATAGTATCTAAACAACATAAAAAATCAATTATTTTAATAATTTAACAGAAAACTGTTACCTTTTTTCAATCCATACTGTACTTTTCCAGAAAACGAAAGCCAGTTTTTTGACGCGTCAATCACATCAACCTTGTAAGATTTATCTGCCCAGCTCCAATACCTGTGTTTAACGAATTTGCATTTTATTAGTATGAAAAATACAATTGATTATACATTTGGTTTGCATATTCAAATTCAAGGTATCAACATTTATTGGAGCAACAAATAAAAAGCAGAAGGAGATAACAAACATATCATATTACTGTATTCAAATGCTCATATAACATAATAAGTATCTTGCTGATCAAAGTTTCAATTTGTCTATTATAATTTTGAAGATATTAGGCAAACATGTATAAGAATGGTAAAATTCGTTATCTAAGGGCAATAACTTATTTAAGAAGTCTTCTGACAATTTGAAGTGAACGGAAAATAGGTAGATCTGATCATTCTTCACATTTCTGACCCTGTCAGATTTTCTCTTTTTACAGCGGTTTTCAAAATAGTTGACGAAACTTGCATTTTCCCCTATGTTCTATTTTTAGCCATGTTGGTTTTGCAAGCGGAGTCATCGGACACATATTTGTATACTAGATACCCTAATGATGATTGTGGCCAAGTTTGGTTTAATTTTGCCCAGTAGTTTCAGAGCAGAAATTTTTAACGACAACGACGATGGACGACGAAAAGTGATGAAAAGGCTTACAATGTACTTAGGTCTTTGCTTTTAACCGGTTGCTTTTAACCGATCATATTTCTAGAAATGTATAGAAGGTAAGATAAACAACAGTACAAGTGAAAAACCTTTAAGTTTTAATAATTACTAGTAGTTATATTTAGCACGAAAGGCTACAGGTTGCAAGACATGCGTGTCATTTCGAATTATCATCAAATCCAATGTGAGAACTATATTGATAAAAAAAAACGCAATTAAGCTTCGGTCTCATTAATATTAAGTAGTATACTAAGCCACACAGAAATAAGCAACTTGTTAATGTATCACTTAATAAATAAAGACCAATTATAAATCAAAAAATCTTAATTATCTTTTATTATAAAGATCAAAAGTTCAATTTTTTTTCGAAAAGTAAATTAATTCAATTTAGGAGATAATAATCTTGATGCTTTTCAAATATGAATAAATACATTTTGTATATTATGAAGCAACGACAAGTTTGGCAACACATTCTATTGATTGTAAAAGAAGCTCAATTTCGGATGGGGAACGAGAATATCGGGTATTCAATGGTGACTTTAAAAGAGATAATAAGACATCATTGTTTTTACCAGCAAACTGAGTTGTCATATTTATTTCATTAAAAGGTCGTAAGGCGCGAGTCCCACTTTCGTTGCCAAGCAAGTCTAAAACAACGACATGTAGTCCATAGACATTCAGAATCCTTTCTACCTACAAAACCGTAGGAGAACTTGGCTAGCAAGAGAAGGATATGTCCATTATAAATTGAATTAAACATAACATTATGTGTCCTCCTGCAGACTGTTACATGTACCTTGTGATAGAGTACGTGAAAGATATGGATCAGTTTGTAGATTTTGTACAACTCAGGGTTCATATCATATTAACATTTTTCTCGCCTTCATATGCATGCAATATTCTCATTTAGACCTGAAACACCAATCAACATATCAAAAGCTTAGATAATAAAACGCGCCACTGGACGTGAGGCACAAACATATTCACCAGAAACTTAGAAAACAAAACGCGTATAAAGTTATGCGGAGTTGAAGCACCAACAAGCAGAACTATTTTTTTGTTAATTTAAACTTCAAATGAATCACATCACTTACCAGAATCCGTGACACCATACATCGCTTTCATTTTGCCATAGTCTTGGTCTGTTAGAGTCATACTTGAACGACTTTCCATCTGTTCCAGGTACACTAATGTTAATGTAGTGCTGAAGAGGAACAGCTAGGATTTACGTACATTTTTAATTGAAAAATCGATTTTCTAATATCTTGAATATTACCATATAGTTTTTTTTTGTGGGATTCTTGTTACTGAACTATATTATATACTTTTTAGTTTTCTGCAGTGTTTTTCTGACTGTGGTATGTATTTTCATCGCTTTTCTGTTTGAGATGGTGTATTCGATTTATGCTTTTTTTTTTGCTTCGCTTGGTTGACTCTCGCCTTATCTTTTACATATCACTCTACATTGATGATCAAATTGAATAGACCTACGTAATAGTCAAGTGCTGTATATAGTCCTCTTTAAGAAAATATAGTACTTTTTTTTAATATGTTATCTGGGTATTTCCGTTTTCATAGAATACTTAATGTTTGCTCTACTACTAAATAAAACATGCACATATCTCCTTTGGTTCATGTATATGCCTGGTAAATATAGCATTTATATCTGATAACAATGGCCGTAGGAAAAATAAGATCCAACATGTTGTTTTAGATTGAAGTGTTATATTTCCTTTATATGAATACACATTTATACGTTTATATATATTTTCGGATGTTTGTTGTGATGTGGATCAGAAAGGGAAACATTTTTAATGAATAATCTTTGTTGTCGTAAAGGCCAGAGGTTCCTGACTTTGGACAAGCGCAAAAATGTGGCGGGGTTAAACATGTTTTGTGAGATCTCAACACTCCCCTATACCTCTAGCCAATGTGGAATAAAAAAGCACACAGCAATACGCACAGTAAAACTCAGTTTAAAAGAAGTCCTAGTCCAATATAAGATAAGGTAATAGAAGAAACTTAGAAAAATGACAATGATGAACATAAATTAACAAACAGTTTTTTTTTTGTTAGTGAAACTCATAAAGTCAATATTTTGAGAAACAATTTCAGAGAAGTAATTGTTTCTTACATTAAAAAAAAAAAACAGCATACACATCTTACCTGATTTGGATATCTAGCTAAGGTTAAAGGCTGTTCATTTTCAAACACTTCCAACCATTTTTCATTTTTGGTGTAGTAACCAAAGGTAGATATTTTCCCCAAATTGTCTATACCAACTTCAGATAATGACAACTTCAAAACCTGTGTGCATAATGTGAATTATGAAAAATATATTTATCAATACTTTTTTAAATGTAGAAATTTGCTTTGCTAGAGAACCATTTTAACTGGTCTACGTTTTTCGTTTATAGTACTATGATAATATGAAATATTTATTAAGACTTCTATATTTAACTAGCTCTTAACACATTACGGGAGTCTAATATCGAGCAGGATTTGCTTAACATGCCGGATCACCTGAAATCGTTCCACTTTTTTATGTGGTTCGTGTTGTTATGTAATTAGTTTTCTGTGTTATGTGTTGAGAAGTGTTGCTCGTCTTTTTGTCGATTTTTGCCATGGTATTGTAAGTTTGTTTTCGAATTATGAGTTTGAGTATCCCTTTGGAATCTTTCACCTCTCTGTTTCGAAGGTTAAAATCACTCAAAACATCATGCCTTTCTTCCTAAGGCATAGGTGTAACCTAAGGTAGGTTTGGTAACCTTTTGTATGATTTTGTGTTTTTATGCTTTTCTACTAGACAAATGCCATGTCGGTCGTTCTTAATTGCAAGTCTGTCTTTAATGACTTTTTGTTGTTTTCATTACAGCATTTGTATTACATAACTGTATAATACATGTATGATGTATGATATATACTGTTTATTTAATACGAGGAATAGTTATTCATAGACTAATGGTAAATAAAAGTTCATTGGTGAAGAGCTTCAATGTAAACATAATAAAATTTATTTATTTTATTTTATAATAAAAATTATTTTGCACTGAATTTTTATTCATATTTTCAATTATCAATACGTCTGAAAATATCCATTTTGTATTCAGCTGAAAACTATGAAAGTGGTCGATAAACCCAGCAGACTGCTCAATATTTTAATTTTCGTATACAGTATTTTTATATTTGTCCAACATTAAGCATTTTCGTTTATAGTACTATGATAATATGAAATATTTATTAAGACTTCTATATTTAACTAGCTCTTAACACATTACGGGAGTCTAATATCGAGCAGGATTTGCTTAACATGCCGGATCACCTGAAATCATTCCACTTTTTTATGTGGTTCGTGTTGTTATGTAATTAGTTTTCTGTGTTATGTGATGAGAAGTGTTGCTCGTCTTTTTGTCGATTTTTGCCATGGTATTGTAAGTTTGTTTTCGAATTATGAGTTTGAGTATCCCTTTGGAATCTTTCACCTCTCTGTTTCAAAGGTTAAAATCACTCAAAACATCATGCCTTTCTTCCTAAGGCATAGGTGTAACCTAAGGTAGGTTTGGTAACCTTTTGTATGATTTTGTGTTTTTATGCTTTTCTACTAGACAAATGCCATGTCGGTCGTTCTTAATTGCAAGTCTGTCTTTAATGACTTTTTGTTGTTTTCATTACAGCATTTGTATTACATAACTGTATAATACATGTATGATGTATGATATATACTGTTTATTTAATGCGAGGAATAGTTATTCATAGACTAATGGTAAATAAAAGTTCATTGGTGAAGAGCTTCAATGTAAACATAATAAAATTTATTTTATTTTATTTTATAATAAAAGCTATTTTGCACTGAATTTTTATTCATATTTTCAATTATAAATACGTCTGAAAATATCCATTTTGTATTCAGCTGAAAACTATGAAAGTGGTCGATAAACCCAGCAGACTGCTCAATATTTTAATTTTCGTATACAGTATTTTTATATTTGTCCAACATTAAGCTTTTATAATATGTAATGTACTTACATTTGGCAATGCGTTAATCTGTATTCTGTCAGATTTATCTACTGATTTAAACTTTGACCATGATAACCCTTTTCCCCCGGTCTGCAATGTCAAATGTTTAAGAAATGATATTATATATATTATTATGATTTCTTTTCAATGCAAACTACTGGTTGTTGCTTGGAAAAGATAGATTTAGAGATGCATGTACACGTAAGTAACGTAAGTGACACATTTTTCGTGGTTTGGCTTCGAAAATACGTGTTGAAAATGACTTGTTTTCATCACAAATTCTCCAATGAACCATTTTACGAAGAATGATTATGAATGATATTCATTTCATATAAAACTAAATTTTAACATTTCTCTCTCTTCTTGAAAAATGGATGTACTAGATCTTAGTTTAAACAATATTCTATTCAATAAATCAAATCGTGATGATATATATATATATATATATGTATATATATATATATATATATATAAACAAGTCTAAATTGAAAACAACGTTCAAACCTATGATTGCGTTGGATAAAAACCGCAATTTTTATACGTGTGCATGCAAAACAAATTTCTTGTTAGAGGGGTCTAAAAACAGCACAAACAACATTTTCCAAAAGACCAAAAAAGTGAGAAAGTATATTTTAACAAAACGCATTTGACTAACAGGTCGAACAACAAATGTTCTTAAACCCTGCTGACTGCCATTGGCGATTGCCAAATAAACGGATCACCGATGTAATAAATGGATCTTTATTATAAATTTAATACTAAACAGAAAACAATAAACTTGCGGAAAAGATGGTATACCGCAAACAAAAGGTGCAAAGGCTTTTGTATACACCATATTCGGATTTCGACAATTAATGTCTCTTCAGTGATGTTAGGAATCGAAACGGTATTTGGAAAGCCATACAATTTACCTCAATTTAGGATAGACTCTTGAATTTTGAGGAGTCAAAATAGGATGAACGGATCATATAAACCCGAAGGCAAATATAATACAAGCCCAAACAAAAAAATATAAACAAGTCTAAATTGAAAACAACGTTCAAACCTATGATTGCGTTGATATATATATATATATATAATCTAAACATGTTTTCTTTTGCGCCTGTCCCAAGTCAGAAACATCTGGCCTTCGTTAGTCTTGTATGTTTTTTTTATATGTTGGTTCATTTATATGTTACGGAGTTTAGTGTGACGTCCACTTTTGCTTAACTAGTATACATTTTTGTTTAGGGGCCAGTTGAAGCCCGCCTCCAGGTGCGTGATTTTTTGATGTGTTGAAGACCCATTGGTGACTTTGGGCTGTTTTCTGCTTTGTGGTCGGGTTGTTGTGTCTTTGACACATTCCGCGTTTCCATTCTCCATTGTATTAAAAAAAAACATTGCTCACTTTAATCTGTCTTTGTACTAGATCGTTAGGAAACGCTGTGTAATAGTTAATTTTACTTACGATACGGATGTCATCATTCTCATTTGCCGTGATGGTAAGTTTTCTCTCTTGTGTATTTGTAATAACTAGAGTGGCATGCAGGTCAAAAAAGCACATTTTCCCACATGATCCACACATCAATTGTATTACTATATCTAAACAAAAAAATATCACGATATAAAACATATAGTATTAATACATGTATGTTCTATTAAGAAAAAGCACAGAAGCGGCATTACAATTTAAAGTATAAAATTATGTTAAAATCGACTTACACCATTATTTGTATTTTAGAAGTGACGTTAGGATATTATACACAACAGATTATAGATCTTCCGCGCTAGTAATATGTATCTCCATCGCTAAACTCTACTTTAGCAGCGCTGGAGACTTTGTTAGTGCCATATATTACATCTAAAGCGCGAAAATTCACATCATCAGGGTTGACATTCATATTACCAGCGGCGCTATCCTTAACTAAGTCTTAACCACAATGCTTTACTTGCACAAGACCGACAGGGGATCCGTAGTTAATAATGAGTTGAAAAAATTAAAATGTTTAAATTTGAAATACTTTAACTAATTTATTCAAAAAGCAAAAGTAGTATTTTCATTCTTATGTTTCTGTTCTCTGTGATGTTTGTCTGGTAAAAATATTGAAAGTATCATATTATGCCATTAATAAACGAAAGCCGACAAGTCTGATGTCTTACTCATAAGTCTGCTATACTGACAGAAAAGTGACATTTTCAAGTCTTTGGTAAACCCCTGCCGTTGATCGAACCAATAATTCCCCACACTCGTGACTACCACAGTCAAACGAGACAGCCGAAGTTCCAAGGGGGAGGACAAATCAATGATCGCTTGATGTTTTCAAAAAGTAAGGACCAAGTAAAGAATAGGCAGACAAGGTAAGTGATCTGGTTAAAGTATATCAGTATATGAGTACTCAACCTTTCCCTTATTCTAACAGTATTATTACAACTGTTACACAACTATACATTAATCATACAACAACAATTAATAAATGTAGAGAGTATCAACTATATACAAAAGACAGTTATATATTAAGAAATGGGAAAGTTTATTTTCAGAGGGTATGTACATTTGCTAGTTGTATTATGTTGACTTACTTTTGTTGTCGTTTTCTGGGTTACTAAGCAACGAAAGTGCATATTCTACTGTCTGTAATGCCGACTCGCTGCTTGACCTTGAAATGTTGAAAATTCATATGTATGTAAGTATCATTATCAAGGGTAATTACATAATTATGTGATAATAATACATGTTCTAGGTTTATAATACATAAAATTGAAGATAAATGTACAAGTCTTTCGTTTATTTAAAGTATAACCATTAATTATCAGATACACATATACGAAACTAACTATTTGTGTCGTGATACAATAATTCTCTTAGATAAAGTAATATAGACAACAACAACCTCAGGTTGGTGGTATTACAAATTTTGTTCCAGGCGACTCTAAATGAACAAGTGTCTCAAAATTCCTTACCGAGTCGTATACCGAGAGATTAAAAAAACAATGTTTAGAATAAACACACATCTGATTTGGCATACACATTATAAGCTAGACCATAGAACTTAACACAACCCCATCTATTAACTTCACTTTCAGCATACGAATAAGTAGACTGATAAATTTTGGTTAATCGTTGATTGGTTGACATCTTTGGACAAATATTTCAGAAAGACTCAGGACGAGAACAAATATTTTTAATAAATTCAAAAGAGATTTTGCTTTCTCACAAGAAAATGAGAGAAACTTTGATATGAGCAGATTTTTTTAAATAGTCTACGTCTGGACCTCTGAGACAGAAGTTGCAAAGTCTAATTGACACGCAGAGTGTGTGATACTTTCGCCGCATTGAATTTAACTCCCCCATTCCACTCGTAAGTGACTGCGTATTCATACACCAAGCACAACCAAACGGTTGGTCTATTCAGGATATTTTTTTGCTGCCAGATGGAAAAGTCCATGAAAGAATATATTTCTGTACCCCAGTCAACCCATGCGATTGAATAAAATGAACTTTAGAATTGCTCAACCACCTGCGATAAATAACGATCAACAAATTCGTGCACAAATCGTAGAACTTGCGAAATGTGAATTTTACTACTCGTTCATGTTCAAAGCCTTCTTTTATTTATTGCGTTGATAGTATCCCTCATTAAGTTAAATCTGCATTATAGAACATTCAATTGCATATTATATATACCCCATAATGTACAAAGGTTTTAATTTGTTTTCTAGGAAAATAATTTTTTTTGTAACTTTTTTTGGAGTTGTAGTGTTTTGTTTTAAACATAATCCGAAAATACGCTAATAAGATTGGATTATTATGAGAAATTTAGTCACATTTAGTGCACAACAGGTAACCATGTGGTAAATTAAAGTCTTGAACCAAATTGATTAAAACATGATCCTATGACACTACTAGTATGTTTTAATTCAAAAAGTTATGCGTACCTAACAACAAAATTACTTTCATTTACCAGTGTTTAAAGTTATTGCAAATGGCTGATATTTTTGTTCGAGCATATTGTTTTTCTTTAATTGTTTAACATTTCATACCGATATAACATGCTACTTTTATTATTCTTCCCTTAGTTTATTTATTTTGTATTTACATTGTATCATAGGTCAAATTTATTTGTTCAGTGTATGTTAAATGGTGTTAATATGTCCTTTGATTGAGTTAAGCTATTTCAGTTGATATTTTATAGTGTGTCTTTCTATGTTGTGATGTTACACTATTGTTTCAGAAAAAGGGTGAAGGTTTGGTACCATTAAAACTTTTAAACCCGCTGCATTTGTTTGCACATGTCCTAAGTCAGGAATCTGATGATCAGTAGTTGTCGTTTGTTGATGTGGTTTATAAGTGTTTCTCGTTTCTCGTTTTTTATATAGATTAGACCGTTGGTTTTCCCGTTTGAATGGTTTACACTAGTAATTTTTGGGGCCCTTTATAGCTTACTGTTCGGTGTGAGCCAAGGCTGCGTGTTGAAGACCGTACTGTGACCTATAATGGTTTACTTTTATAAATTTTGACTTGGATGGAGAGTTGTCTCATTGCCACTCATACCACATCTTCTTATATCTATGTACACATAATGAGTCTAACTCAGGTATAAGCATAAGTTGAGCTTTGTCTTATTTTTTGTGTTGTTCTATTTGTTTCGTTTAATTGCATATCTATAACTATCACTTCACTAAATTTGTTTTTGTAGCTGTAAAGGGGCTGTTTATTATTCTTTTTGTAACGTCGGCCAAGGACATTTTAGCGCATTAAAAGGACATTTTAGCGAGAGAAAAAAAATTCGATCTTTTTAACGTCAAAGTATAGCCCAGTAAACATAAATTGCTGTGTGACTCAAGCCAATACGTACACTACTTTTATTTCCTCTGTTTGTTTCCACAACATGCCACTGGATGTTAAGCAACCAACAATCAATGTTTCCACAACACTAACATTACTGTTCATGATCTTAGTATATGTTGAGTTTTGTTCAACCAAGTAAGTTGTCGCTCAAATAGGCTATTAAAAATACAGGTGAATGGAATAATCCCGCGCTAAAATGGGCTATAAAGTCTGCGCTAAAATGTGCCATAGTTGTTTCAAATTTACAGTAAAATGTCCGGTGCCCTGTTTCGTAGATGTGTCTATTTGTTAATAATTACATTACATGTATGTTTCGGAAGAATCCGTTATTTTGATTGGATAACAACGCTTGCGCGTCATACTAAAATTAACCTTCATATCCTAATGAAGTGTAACATTCATGATGACACGTGCCATCACAATAAAGTGCACAGGTTAATTAAAGAAATAAATGATAGAAATCGATTTTTCATGACCCTAGCATAAAAATGTAATTATAAGAATTGAATGCTTCTTTTAGTAATTTATAGGGTTGTAAAAGTGTTGATCGTGCGCACATTTCTAGAATGAAGCGCTTCCGCTTCATACAAAATGTGCTTCGGTCAACACTTTTACACCTCAATAAAATTACAAAAAGAAGCATTCAATTCTTAAATGAATTATTGATTAGAATACCTGCTTTTGCATCATTTACATGTTTGCTTAGTTTTTCACTATCATTAACTTCACAATAATTATCTGACCTAAAACACACTACATGTATTTCAAAGACAAAATAGAGCTTACCCATCATTGCTATCTGAACCAGAACAGCTAACGTATATATGAACCGTTTCCAATGCGTCTAAAGATGACACGTTAATCAAAAATAAAATTACTAAAATGGCTCGTGTATCCATAATGTTAATTAACGTATAACTTTTTCCGTGAATAACTGTGTTAATATATATACAAGAAATCTTTAACCGAAGAGAAGCCACATGGTATTTTTTACATCTAACTAAGAGGTTAAAAGTTGACAATATTTAAAATATATTTTTTTTGCAATGAACTGACGATATGATTATTCTTTTAACCTCGGTAAATGGCCGGAGTTTATACATTTTTTTTTTAACTGTTTGCTCTTTTTTCTTTGGGTTCAGCTTGATGGCTCGGCGAAAGTATCTTACTATTTTGATTGTTTCTTAAAATAATTTGTTTTAATCTTATGTTGTCGCGTATCGCGCAAATTTCCTCCTATTCTTTTTCTACCATCTGTGAACGTGGTCATATTTTTCTTTATTTTCTTAGCGAAGAATCCAGGAACAACTATCAAATCCTTAACCTACAGAACTGCATATAAACAGTTATTTTTGTCATTCCAATTGGTCCCGTCATTAATTCAACCAATTAATATAATCTACATCACTTAGTCTCTGGTGGAAAGGCGTTCCCAAATCTTCAAAATATTCATATTGCTATATAACCTCAAGTATTAAACGAAAATGTGTAACACATGTTTTGCTGAAATTTAAGATAAGGTCAGAAAACGGTTGTCAACAATACACAAGTATCCAAATCAACCCTAAATGGGGCATATTGACAAAAAAAAAAAATAATAAAAAAAAAATGATAATCAATACCAAATCATTCAAGGGTCATTCGGTACTCGAAAATATAACTTGACAAACAGAAAGTTAGATGCAAAAAATTATTTGTATTTAAAAAAAAAAGTGATATATTGTAGAACGTTTCATTATGTTTGAGTATTTTTCTTCTCTTAATTATACTAGGCATAATTCAATATCATGAAATTGCTAACAATACTACAGCGTACTAGTTTAGTAAAAGATAGAATCGTTTTCATAATAGAATGGACGAGACCATTACTTGGCGCGCTCAGGTTATCAATTGACTTGGCCAGATAAGATGAACGTTCCTCTGTAACGCTGAATTATCACATCGTACTTGTTATAGACATTTAAACTGTGGGTTCGCCAAAGGTTCTAAACGCATAATTCAAATAATACGAATAACTAAACATGTGTGTTGATTTTGATGTTGAATACATAAACATTTTTTTTTCTTCTCATGCACATGCATGCACTGTACTTTTTTATTTTATTTAAATTTCCACCGGAAGGCCTCTGACTGACGGAGTGAGCGTAAAATCATAGTTATCGATAGCCGATGACAAACAAGTTAAAGGTAAATGATTCAGTATTATCACCAACATAAGTATTGCGGTTGTCCACACTGGTACGGGAATACCTCTATATTCATGATATTGTAATGGTTTTCCAAATTGTTGCATGATCTGATTACATATATGTTGGTTGACAATAATGTGTCTTATAGAAATTTCATATAAAGTAAACAATTTAATACATTATGTGTCCTTTTAATTTACACCCATCAATGACACAAAATCAATACATTTATTGCTGTTCTTCATCTCAAAATCCCAGTGAGGCCTTCAACACGGAGCTAAAAAAACTCTCACCTAACTGCAGGTTTAAACGGCCCCTAGCACCGGCTTCAACGGAATACTTTGCAAAAATAATTTGGATAGACTTTGTAAGATGTAACACCACCAAATCGGGCCCGGTAAAAAAAGAACTCACTCGAAAGTAGTAAGTATTGTATGCACTTTTTTTTCACCCGAGGTAATCGGATTCATATTGCAAAGTGGGTGGACAAACTATCAGCATGGATTTCACCAATGCTGAACATGCCAACGAAAAGGACCAAAAGACAGACATAACATGATAACCATCGGACGGCATGTATCTCTTTGCATTTAAATGCTGGTACATTAAGTACACACTGAACTTCATGTTATTCATCTTCTCTTGTCGGTGATGCTTTGAAATAATAAGATACGGAAGTTAGTCATTCCTGTTAATGTTTCATTAATGGAATACCTTCTGCTGCTTGGCTTATGCAAATTGCTAACCTATGAGCCACACAGTGTATATGAACCAAGTGTGGGTTTAATTCCATCAACCTGGATTTAACACCTTTATCAGACCCTGACATGACAGTTGCTCCATCAGAGCAAAATCCAATTAGTTTGTCGTTTGAATTTCTTCTATAATTACTGATGTCAAACCTTCGTTGGTTCCATCAGAGTATGATTTATCTCGAAAGAATACTAGTTTCGGGAATTGATGGTATTTTCTTTTACGGTTAGATATGTCAGTGCTTTCATCTGGTAAAATAGTAACATACATGACAGTATAAGGCAATTTGGCAATTTTTTCATCAATTTCAGATTCAATTTCCAAATCATTGGCACCAAGAATTTCTGTAGCAGAATAGTAACTTTAATAACTAATTCTGTCTTTGACTTTCAAGATCTCAAGTTTGATGACCCCAATTTAAAAAAAAAATCAATGATTAATTCATATTTATTATGGGGCAAATCTTCTAAAGATAACCAAGAAACTGCTATCATTGCAAGTACAACAGCTTTATCATCAGCACTTTTCAGTTTTTTACATGATTGAGTAAATACTTGATGATGAACTGATGCAGATATTGCCTGTTTCTGGTCAGATGTTTCTTGGTGTCTAGACATTGTACTGGTTTTAAATGTTGTACAGTGTAATTTAAGGGTATTTTTCTTCTTTTACTTCTACTATATAGTGACTGCCTTCAACAAATTGAAGATTATGTCACAGAAGGAAAACTTACAACAAAACCTGGATTAATATATATAAAATTGAAATATAAGAAAAATTAAAAAATATAAATGTACAATTAGTTTGGTGTAAGTAGTTGAGTTTAATATTGATGTTTTTGAAACTGAAGATTTGAAAGAGTCTATAGCCACTGATGTGCGATTTATGATGTACTCAAATAGTTTGTTCCAGTCGATTATTGTTTTCGGGGAAACACGATTCTTGTTTGTACTGTGTTTTGTAGGATGAAATGTAGAAGCTGTTCAAATTTGAACTTGTTTGTCTTTTTTGTGGACTTAACTTATTGTTTTTAGGTATTGCAACCTTTTTTTGTTCTATTTTATATAGCATAACCAATCGTAAATCTTCTATTCTGTCAGAGAGGCTCCGCCATCAAGGTGTTATAACATGTTACCGACTCTTGAGGTGTTTCTGTATTTGTTGGTAACAAAAAGGACAGCCATCCTTTGAACGTTTTCAATGCTATATATGTCTTGTTGTTAGTATGGATCCCTAACAGAGCAAACATACTTTAGTGATGGTCTTTCTTGGGACTTGTATTCTTGCTCTTTTAATGGATGTTGAGTTGATATTCAGATTCCCCTTAGAAAGCCTAAAGTGCTATTAGCTTTCTTGTGTACATCCAATTTCAGGTTTGAGCTGATGGTTACCCTCAAATATTTTGCTGTTGTTACATGTTCTAAATAGTGATTGTGTAATGTGTAGTTATATGTGACTGTTTTTTTTTTATATCTGGTGACTACCTCAGGAATAAACTACCTTAGCTGTATTTGTCAAAACTTTTAGGAATTTTTGGTCCTCAATGCTCTTCAACTTCGTACTTTATTTGGCCTTTTAAACTTTTTTTTTGATTCGAGCGTCACTGGTGAGTCTTTTGTAGACGAAACGCGCGACTGGCGTAAATACAAAATTTCAATCCTGGTATCTATGATGAGTTTATTTATATTACATTACACTTAGCTGAGTGGAATGCCATTTTCTTAGAAGTTTCCCATGATGCCAATTTGTCAAGATCTTTTTGTAATATGGATGCATCAGAATTTGATATTATAGCAAAATAAAATATGGTTTCATCTGCAAATAAACGCACTGTAGATAATAGACCAGTTGGAATATCGTATACGTGATACAAGAAAAAACTTGGACCAAGGACTGACCCCTGTTGAAACCCTGACTTGAATGTTACATTATCAGATTTCCCCCTCTAAAACTACTGCCTGCTTGCGATTGCTTAAGAAATTTTGTATCCAGAAATTTAATTCTCCCTATATCATCCCGTAATGGTGAAGTTTGCTAATGAGAAGAGAAAGTGAAACTTTATCATCTATACATTCAGAGGGTTTCTTATCGTCGAGTTGCAAGTTGCGAGTTACGAAAGTCGAGTTGCGAGTTAAGAAAGTCGAGTTGCGAGTTATAAAAGTCAAGTTGCGAGTTACGAAGGTCGAGTTGCGAGTTACGAAAGTTGAGTTACGAGTTACAAAGCTCGAGTTGCGAGTTACGAAATATGAAAATTTAAACATAACTACAAATCTATGTTCATTTAAAATTACCATGATATTTGTACTGTAATATAATAATTGTTTATTAAATTTATATTGTATTGCATCTTTATTTATCATTATTATTGAATTTGTATTGTTTATCTTAAATGTAATTATTTTTATATTAAGAGAGCCTTGTTGAAAATTTTTGAAATCCAAATGAGTTACTCTCTCTAAATAAAGATTTTATTATTATTATTATTATTATTATTATTATTATTATTATTATTATTATTATTAGTCTTGTTAAGACGAAACGCGAGTCTGGCGTAGAAAATGTTATAAGCTTGGTACTCTTGATAAGTATTTACTTTAAGCCTAACACAGTGTAATAATCTGTGAGATGTCGATAGTTTGCAAGTTTATTCATGATTAATTTTCTTATGCTTGATTTGTTCTGTAAGGTATACACTTTGTCTTATCGTCTCGTATTGTGTTTTCGACCGTCTTACGTTTTCGACCTAATTCTACTTTCACTTCCCGTATGCTGCGCATGCCCGTGTGACGTCACATTTGGCTGCTATATTTAGTAACAATAGCAAATAATACCACGTGTGGTGAAGATGTTTCAAGTAAAGTTATTATAATTAAGTATTTACGTTATTTTATTTGATATCACATTTTTGTACCTTTTCACTGATACTATTTTTACCTTCCACAAGAATCTATCAAAAATAAACAAATATTCTAGAAATATGGCCGAGGACTTTTAGCATGTGAAGTTAACATCAAGGTCATTACGTCACATGACTGTCATGTGGTTAGTTGTAATACTTAAAGTTATCTTTAATACGGAAATGCGGATGATCCTTACAGCTTTTTGCTGAAAAAAATAAAATATCAATTAATTTTAATTCACAAAAACAGCAGTCTGTCTGGGGAGATTACATACAATATTCACCAACCTCACTTCACAATGCCTTCACTTAAGTATATTGAACAGAAACATGACTGTATACAAGGTCCTACAAGGATCTACAAGGTTTCCAAAGTGCCTCATGTGAAATGTGTACAACTAGTCAAATAAAGATATCAAAATAATATTTTATATTTTATAGTTGTTTATGTCACCATTTAATTCATTAAGTCATAAGTTTGATCGCCTCTAAATCTTTAAATAATTTGATATAAACATTGGCATCAAATTATAACCAATTCCGGATTTGTACGACATGTCATTTCCAACTTTGGACCCGTTTCTTAGATAGGTCGAAAACACAAGACGCTTTTTTTTGTCAACAAAGGTGCCATCGATCTAATGAACTCAAATAAAAAAATATTTAAGATCGAAATATATTTTAGATACAACTATTTAATGTACAAGTATACTAGTGACTCTAAAAAATAATAGGCATGTATATGTTCAAACATATAAAAGGGGAAATATTGATAAATATGTAAGTAGGTCGAAAACACAATACACGAGGATATATCACAGTATATCCTGTTTTATTTTAGAAAATGAACAATGTTACTCTCATGAAAGACATTTTAGCGTGCGTGACGTTGCAACATATACTATAGACTGTTATGAATAAGTACAACTGTATCACATAAATCTTTCAAATCCTGCAATCAAAATACCGTGACATTTCTTCATGCAGTGTTTTACTAAGTTCGGGTACATGTATTATAAAATGATCTTAAATGCGAAGTAAACCTTAAAATTCTGTTTCAAAAGTCAGACTACACGACCGTTTATATATAATTCTTAAGAAATTAGATTATCATGATGTGTTTAACTACCAAGTGTTCTAAAAGTTTGCAACAAACACATGTCATGGATATAGGGCGGTAATTTTCAGGATTATATTTTGCCCTTTTTGTATACAGGTGAATCTTGGGCAGTTTTCCAGTCATCTGGAACAATACCGGTTTTAACTGACTTCTCAAAGATGATGGTAAGTATTGGTGCCATTTCAAGTGACACTTCTTTTAAAAATCTTGGTTTAATTTCATCTGCTCCTGCTCCTTTGTTTGGATTTACGTTTTTCAAAACTTTTAGTATACCTGCTGTTTATATGAATAATTTTGATATTGGTGGAAAAAGAGTACTCTGTGGCATGTTTCAATGTTTGACAAAGTCTGTATGGGAGATATTAGTTGCTTGCGTGAATACAGTCTGGAATCGTGCGTCAAGGGCACCAGCTTTTTAAAGTGGATCAGTTAGGGGTTTGCCATGTTTTCTTCTTCTTTTGTAGTTCCCTCCCGTCTAGGAGCACTTGGATGAGACCGATGCATTAAATTAAAAGTATCTGTACATCTTAAAAACACATTAAATCCTTTATAAAATATGTATGAACATTATCCTCCACCATAATATCCAGTGTATATACAGCAAGTCGTGAGTTTAAATTTTAGCAGCAGTATTAAGACTTTAAAAGTAATGTATAATAGTTCACAATGTTACTTTTTAAAATCTAAAAATATGTATTTGATTGGTTTGTCAAGCATTGTTTTTAAAATAGGCTAGGGTTAGCTTAAAATGCCAAGAGATAAAAATAAATTACAATTTTAATTTCATTAATACCACTATAATATTTTTTTCATATTTAATGTCTAAAACGTTTAGATACGAATCAAAAATATTGCCATTTTATTGTCAACATGCGCAATTGGCACATGGCGCTGGACCTTCTCGAACACTGGGCATACATATATGAAGTCTGTATCGATTAGTTTCCGATATTTAATGTTGTACAAAATAAATTTCTTGAATATTGCTATTGAGGATGCACCATAATTTGGTTTTTATT
This sequence comes from Mytilus californianus, assembly GCF_021869535.1. Classification (NCBI taxonomy): domain Eukaryota; kingdom Metazoa; phylum Mollusca; class Bivalvia; order Mytilida; family Mytilidae; genus Mytilus; species Mytilus californianus. Next base: position 60,958,008 of record NW_026262734.1, read on the forward strand.
GCCAAATAGACTATGATGTCGTCTGCAAATAAACGCACTGTAGATGTTAGATCAGTTTAAATATTGTTTATGTAATACAGGAAAAGACCTGGTCCAAGAACGGACCCTGTGGAACCCCTGAATTGACTCTTACATTATCAGATTTTCACACTGGATGTAAGGCTTCCGTTCGAGCCAAATGCACCACACGCCGCTAACAAGAGCTATGAGTTATATCTTGGATGAGCTTTAAGTAGAATTGTATATATGCCTGTGCATTGATTAGAAAACATACGCGTCTAGTAAGCAGGAATCAGATTCCTCAACTGACATTAGCATGAAAAACATGGTGATTTCGGGGCCTTTTATAGCTGACTATGCAGTATGGGCTTTGCTCATTGTTGAAGGCCGTACGGTGACCTATAGCTGTTAATTTCTGTGCCATTTGGTCTCTTGTGGAGAGTTGTATAATTGGCAATCATACCACATCTTTTTATTTATATACAAGTATTTGATCAGTCTATAAAGGACCCATACCTCCTCCACATACTATAATTATTTTGCTCAGCTCAAGAAGGGTCGTATATTGTACGGTTACATTACACAAATGTTCTTAGAAATATATATTCACAATTGTTACAAACACAGCGAATTTACATTAGAACATATCATGAGGATTGAAATATGGAATATGCTGGTAAACTACTTGGAGATTAAATTTTGTATTTAATGGTATTTTCGTAATAGTTAGTCATCCGACATTTGCTAAGTATCGACGTCTTTTGATCTGGTAATAATTGCATGTTAGGTCAGCTAAATCGAAATTATAAATAGGCATTCCAGATTATTATACCCCCGCTTTAAAAAAGTGGGGGTATACTGTTTTACCTCTGTTTGTCTGTCCATCCATCCATCCGTCAGTCCGTCAGTCCGTCCATCCGTCCCATGAAAATTATTTCGTCACATCTTTCTCAGGAACTACAATACAAGGATTTCTGAAATTTGGTTTCAGGGTTTATATAAGTCAGCTTTACCGTGTGATGCGTTTTCAGATTGATCACTCAACAACTTCCTGTTTACCGAACACTCACATTATTTTACACAACACATCCAAGTTGAAAATTTTCGTCACATTTTTCTCAGGAACTACATTACAAGGATTTCTTAAATTTGGTTTCAGTGTTTATATAAGTCAGCTATACCGTGTGATGCGTTTTCAGATTCATCTCTCAAAAACTTCCTGTTTACCGTCAAGTATTTGGGCTGGGGGTATCATCAGTGAGCAGTAGCTCGCAGTTTCACTTGTTTGATCCGGCTGCATCCACCCAATATAACCTTAAAACTGGAGATAGATACATTGAACAATTGTTGAATTCCTTTCACGTAGACATCACACAAAAGAGATAATTAGAAAGAAGACAAAAGAAATCATGGGTGCGTTTGTTCGACAAAGAATTACCAGATATCTAATATGAAAAATGTAGAGAAGTAGCATAACAGAAAGACAAAGATTGAAGACGTCCGTTCGCGACATGTGCAACATAAGGTACCAACAGGAGTTATAATGCGTATCTTTGGTCAGCTTATTATTCCATATTAGGTTAGTAGGGACTTTATTAGGTTAGTAGGCGGGGCTTATTTCAATACACGGTTAGTACTGGTGTTATGTCTCTTTATACAAACAACATGGTTTTAAGGAAAAATCTTATAGGTTTCAACAGACGATGAAATTAATAATAACGGATTGAAATAAATTCATAAAACACATTTAAAGCTAACAAGTTGTTATTGTTGGCATTTGTTTTTGTATAGACCAATGGAAGTAGGTTCCTAATACTAACGGTATTGAAAACTTGATCACTTTTATAGGCCACTAGTCCAAATACCACATATTAAGATAGTCGGGAAGATAAATTCGTTGCATAGTGTGCTAGTGACCTAATACGATATATTTGGGGCCGGTAAATTCCATATGGGGATTCGAGCTTCGCTCTCACCCCATATGGAATTTACTGACCCCATATATATAATATTAGGTCACCAGCACACTATGTAACTAATAATATGTGCATAATTTTAATTCATCATTAAAAAAAAAATAAGGCAATATGTTTAGCAAAAATGTATGACTATCATCAGATTGACATGATGAGAACTACGAATACAAATTATTTTCCAGCCAATGCAAATATCCAAATTTAAATACCTACATGCTTTTCTTTGTTTCTTTGTTATTAACTTATAATTAGAATGGTAGAAAATTTGATTCAGGATTCATGATTCATTACAATAAAGGTCTAGGTCGAGAATGGCTCAGACAAGGTCGAGCATGGTTTAGACTTGGTCGAGAGTGGTTAAGACTAGGTCGAGTATGGTTTAAACTCGTATAAAATGGTTAAGTACTGGACGAGTAAAAGTTAAGTACAAGTTCAGACTGTTAAGTATGGTTCAAACTACAGTCGAGTTATATCAAGTACATTTCAGACCAATTCAGACTGGTCGAGTAAAAATCAGTACAGTCGAGTACATATATAGGCCATTTCAGACTTTTACTGGTTTGTAGTGTACAAATGTAGATACCCAATCATTATCTTTTTTATAACGTGTATGCATGCTAACGCATATCATGCTAGCTAAATCGAATATATTTGATATCCATTCACGATCAATTGATCCGCCTACACCTATCGAATAAAACATTAAATCTAAAGTCTTATCTTGATTCAAATTTGTTCAGATGTTAATCAAGACAAAAGATTTTATCTTACCCCTATACATTTCTAAGAATATGATTGGTTAAAAGAAACCGCGTGGAGACCGTGTATATTCCATATTAGGTTAGTAGGGTCTTTATTAGGTTAGTAGGCGGGGCTTATTTCAATACACGGTTAGTAGTGGTGTTATGTCTCTTTATACAAACAACACGGTTTTAAGGAAAAATCTTATAGGTTTCAACAGACGATGAAATTGATAATAACGGATTGAAATAAATTCATAAAACACATTTAAAGCTAACAAGTTGTTATTGTTGGCATTTGTTTTTGTATAGACCAATGGAAGTAGGTTCCTAATACTTACGGTATTGAAGACTTGATCATTTTTATAGGCCACTAGTCCAAATACCACATGTTAAGATAGTCGGGAAGATAAATTCGTTACATAGTGTGCTAGTGACCTAATACGATACATTTGGGGCCGGTAAATTCCATATATATAATAGTAGGTCACTAGCACACTATGTAACTAATAACATGTGCATAATTTTAATTCATCAGTAAAAAAAAATTAAGGCAATATGTTTAGCAAAAATGTATAGCTATCATCAGATTGACATGATGAGAACTACGAATACAAATTATTTTCCAGCCAATGCAAATATCCCAATTTAAATACCTGGATGCTTTTCTTTGTTTCTTTGATATTAACTTGTAATTAGAATGGTAGAAAATTTGATTCAGGATTCATGATTCATTACAATATAAGAGAAGATAAGATCAAATAAAAAAGCAAATGTCATGTAAAATAAGAAAAAGAAGACAAAAAAGCAGATGATCTGTTATCTTAGCCACTCTTTATTTGTACAAGGTTTATAGAAAAAACCTTTAAGCAGTTTTATCTGAGTATTAAAATAACTTTTAAAGATTTCAATGGAAAAAAAATAGGTATTATCCAGTTTGTTATAACACCTTTTATCTATTAGAAAAGTTATTCCTCTATGTCAAATATAAATTATACAGGTATTGAAAAAGATTTATAGATAGCCGCCGTTTGTACAATTTAATGATATGACGTATATTAGTTGACACGACTGTGTTAAGTCTCAAGATATGCAAACTATACAAAAGGAACATTGAAACTCATGTCGAAAATCAATTGACAAAGCCATTGGCAAAAAAAAAAAAAAAATAAAGATAAAAAACAAACAACAGTATACAAAAACACGACATAGAAAACTAAAATTTGAACAAGACGAACCTCACAAACAACCGTGGGTGATTTCAGTTGATGAGTCAGGCGTATATGAACTCTGATTTAGATATCAGGAACATGTTTTTTTACTATAATGGAATGTAAATATACAGTCTGATATAATTCCGAATTTCACACATTTTTTGTATACAAATATTCATCATAATAGGAACGGTCACTCATAACCCCAATATGCTTATTTCTTGGCAACTACGATATTTTTCTGTTTTAAACCTGAACTTTCGTTTCTGATGTGTTTTTTTTTCGGTGATATAAGAATAAACACTATGGTATTAAGAAAGAATTTCATGGTGCAAAGTAAACGAAAATAGCACATTACACACTGTCAGAAAATAAAAACCAATGTTTGTTCAATGGATTTATGTATCGAGAGACAATATAAGTAATGAGATATTGATTTTTAAATTTTAATTTCTTATAGAGAATAAAAGAACTATGAATTATTTTTTATTCATAAATTTAATAGAAAATTGATACTGCATGTACTTCAATGTGACCTTAATAAAAATAGAGGACATAGTTTGATTTAAAATCAAAATAGTTAAATGGCCTCCAATATGGCACTAACAGGTTACAAATAAACTTGTACATAGTAAAATTGATTAACTACAACATTATCTAATAACCCATCGCCATTCACTAACAATTATCGATAATCAATGTATTACAAAATTTAATAAATCATTTACCAAGAATACCACACATAGAAATTTACAATAGAAAAGATTAATTCCACAGGTTCTGTTTAATCAAAGTTGGGATGAGTTCTATCATCTCTTGAAATCTTTGAGGAGAACAATTAAAAAACTGGCTCCAGAATAATTCTCCAGACAGTAGTTTGTAAACGAAGCGGTTATATCCTTGTGCTCAATTTGCTATTTTGTGATGAACTTTTCTAGTCGATGATCTCGTAAAAGCGGGCTCACCTAGCGTATGTGTGTGGTTCGGAAGGGGGTTTAATACAGACTCGGTAATACCAATGACTTAAACATTTGTATAATTTGGAAGCAAAGAGCAACGAAAAGTCGGGTCGGAGATCAAATGGTGAATCCGATTAGGGTGATATGTATTGATGTCAGCAGGATTCATCTTGATATCACACTCACAATAACAGGTTTTCTTGCGAGAACTCATTACTTGTAACTGTTTACTTTTTCAAATAACTACTTTATTTAAATTTCATTTTGACATTCTTCGAGATTTGAATAGAATAAAAATGTACCGTTTTAACAAAATATCTTGCATGTTTTGGTTGAAATCTTAAATGATATATTTCAAAACAAAAAGGGAAGTTTTGGCTGAGTACTAAAATGAGACATTTCATAGCAAAAAGGTAATTTTTATATATATAAATATGTATTATAATATAATCTCGCAGTTAGTTGAAATGTTAATACATTTTTTTCTTCTCTTGTAGTTAACATAATCAGCATTTAATCATTTGATATAAAGGCAATATTGACACTTCTTTGTCCCTTTTCATTGACCTCAGGGTCTATGTAATAAGCTAAATAAACTAAAAATATGTATACAAAATATAACAAAACTTTTATTTGTTATTCCGATGAAATATTTGTTTGAGGAATTCATTTATATTGTGGACAAATGTATTATCTATCTTTCCCAAAGCAATTACTTATATCAAAAACAACTATCATTACCAGTGGTACGCACATGCATAGAGCACCTACAGTCCCTATCATTTTAGTTGACGTTCTCTCATCGTGCATACAGATTTTTGAGTTGATATATAAGGACGTTAACTTTTTGTTAATTTCAACTTCCTTGATGAGGTTTTCAACTTTTTCCTTGAATGCGAGAGAGTTTACATTGTTCCAGAGACAACTGCATGCATTGTTATTTGTAAATACAGTCAGAATCGCACTATTAGTTGCCAATATTAAATTAGTTGTAGTCACTTTAGGAACATGAGTAGTAGAGTCAGTGGTAAGTAAAGCAGTAGTGTCCGTACTTGTTGAAGCGGTAGTCTCTGTGGACAGCGAGACACTAGTTTCCATACTAGTTAATGGAGTAGTGTCTGACGTTTCTGTGGAAGATCCTGTTGATGTAGATTTTAGAGTAGTAATATCAGATGTCGACAGCATGGTCAGTGTTGAAGGTAGTGGATTCGTTGGCGTTGAGCTGATTTGTTCAATAGATGTCGTTGATTCTGGGAATATTACTGAAATCGAAAGAGAAATGAAAAGATTGTTAATATTTAAGACAGTAAAATTTCAGTGTTTTAAAAACATTTCTACTACAAAAATAAGTAAAAGATCTAAAGTAATTTTCAATTTCTTCCATGTTTTACATTACTAACTCACGACTCACATGATTATCGTGCCCTTACTAATTGCATGTGTATTGGTTGCAAATTGTTAAGTCAATATAGTGTAACGGAAGCAAAGAGGAACTTATATCATTTTACCAAATGATAAAAGAAAATACGTTCTCTTTACATTTCAAAAACATTTAATTTATTAAAAGGATAACAAATCTATCAAAATATTAAACAATTATACACACCACACAAAACGACGAACTACAAGGAACAAACATATTCCAGACAAGTTTAAATCAACACACAATGTGTGTGTATGTGTGTTTTTGTTTGTTTTTTTATGTGTGAAGAAATGTGGTTCATTTCACATATCTAGATCATGTTTGGTACATTTAAAGTACTAAAGTACCCTTAACTTGATTAAATTAAACAAAAGACAACACATCATTACGGTAAAAACTAGCTCTATAATACATGAAGCTATCTCAGGTAGCCGCAGCTATGGATGTGAAACTCATCTCATCAAAAAAAATAACATGAACAGGTCTTGTTTTCACTCAACTGGAGTAAAACATGATTTTCTAGTTTGATTGTCATATAGGTAATATACAAATATACCCCTGAATGTAATTTCAAGGTGTGGTGAAATAATAAAGGAATTTGATAGTCAAGTTGTCATCGAAACAGGAGATTGTTATTTAGTACTAAAACATTTCATTACCATAATATCAATATCAAACAACCAAAGAAAAACTGCAAGATGTGAAGGATGTTTAAAATTAAATTGATAAAACATTTCACACAAAATAAATCAAGAGGTCAGTATATAAGGTATAAGACACAACGAGTAGAAGAACGGGAAAAATTGAAATGTTTTAAGAATTTGGAGACAAAATTAAGGAAAAAGAAATAATTTCATAGCTAGTTGACGAATACTGAAATATAATTCAAAAGCAATACAAGTTCTCAAATAGATAAACTAGAAAAATCTTTATTAAAAAAGATAGTCAAACAATAAATTAATTTGAATATTGGTTTACCCCATTATTATATACCAAAGCTATAATAATGTATCAGATAGTCCATTTAAACAGCCCTTTGAAGCAGTTATAGGAATAAAAAGTGAAAAAAACCTGGAATTGATGAATAAACAAATTGATTTTATCTTTTCTTAAAGGGACACTAGCTGTCAAATTCATGTTCACCGATTTGACTCAAATTCTAATGTTTGATCTAAAACATACTAAAACGTATATCCAAATTATAAAATGTCTAGAATTAGCTATTTACAATGCATGGGCTTGATAATATGTATCAGCAGTTCGTTTGTAGTTTGGTCTAGACTCCATCTTATGAACTATCGAGGTAACCTCCGAAGACTGCCGACGATCATATAACCCGATATAAACATAATTAAAGATATAATTAGATACCGACTCTTGCAATTGGATTTTTCTAGATCTGTTTGATTTGTGGGTTAAAAATAGAATTTAAGCAACGTTTTTACCTGTATAAGAAGGAGTTTTTGTGAATCGAATCAGCCAATTAAATGGTTTACCCTTGTTTCACATTAAATGTTGACCTTCTCTTCCTTTTAATAACTGTACACGTCTTATTCATGCGTAACCAATCTCCAGCAAAAGAGTTTAAATTGAAGTTCACATGATACGGATTCTATGAAGTCAAATTATTCACTTGCAAGTGAATAGTTTATCAGCAATGTTTCGTATCTTATTTTGAAAGAATTCACCCAAACTGGCTGCTAAAAGCGAATTATTATTTCATTATTTCAATTTCATTAATTATTGAATAAAACAAATCGTATCTTAATTATTTTGTTTTATATATCTCGTAGCTAATGCCCCTAAAAATAGATATATGGAAATACGTTCATTTAAGAATTGAATGCTTCTTTTTGTAAATCTATTGGGGTGTAAAAGCTTTGACCGAAGTACATTATGTATGAAACGCGTAAGCGCTTCATTCTAAAAATGTGCATATGGTCAACGATTTTACACTTCTAAAATTTACTTTTTAAAAAGAAGCATTCAATACATGCAATTACATTGTTTGCTAGGATCATAAAACAACGATTTCTATCAAGTTTTTTATTTACCTGTGCACATTATTGTGGAAGCTCGTGTCACTATGAATGTTACATTTCATTTTGAAATGAAGGTTGACGCGAGATTGCTGTTAGCCAATCAAAATAACGTATAATAATGAAACATACATGTAATGTAATTACAGATTCATAAAAATTATGGTTAAAGTCATTTTTTTATAAATTTGAAGCATAACAAGGATCGTGCTACAGCTGATAATCCACCCAATGAAGACTACTTAGTCATACCACAATTTTTTTCTTCTAAATTTGTCAAATGATTGTATGTTGAAATTGTACCCACCTATCTGGTAAAGTGCTAATTCTAGCCAGCCACCACACAACTGTATACCATTACCACCACAAGGCTTATTGCATGCCGTTGCTTGAAGCTGTAGTAACGTCAGATCTTTCGTAATGACTGAATCACAGAAGCATTTTGTCCCAAACTACAAACGATATCATGAAATATGTAACTTTCACACATTGAATTAAAATAGTTAGTACAGCAGTATTAATTGCTTTTTGCTCACAAATATTAATTCCCCCTCATACATATGTACGTGAAAACATCGCAAAATTGCTACCACGAAAACACATTAAATTGAAGTAGTTAGTATAGCAGTATTAATTGCTTTTTGCTCACAAATATTATTTCCCCCTCATACACATGTACGTGAAAACTACACAAAATTGCTTCCATGAAAACACATTAAATTAAAAATAGTTAATATAGCAGTATCAATTGCTTTTTGCTCACAAATATTAATTCCCCCTCATACATATGTACGCGAAGACATCACAAAATTGCTACCATGAAAACTTCAAAGAAGCCTGTGACGTGTCATTATCAATATTGGGAAGTAGTTTAACCGTGAACATAATTTAAAATGAAACCAAAATCTTTTCATGTATTTAAAAAAAGAAGGAAGATACATAAACTTTTTAAAGGTAGATTTATGAGAAAATGGTACTCTAAAAGTTTTTAAAATATGAATTGCATTGATATCTGCACGTTTAAGAAGCATTGCAACAACTTTTCAGGGGTCGATCAGAAGCCATTTGCGAATCAAAATTTCTGCTCCTTTCCAAAAACTCATTGTATTTTTGCCGGTTGTGGTCAACATCTTTAGCCTTTATATCGAAATTCTCACAGAACCTTCCTAATTTGTATATATCTATATGTTGAAATAGGGCTTTGCTTTATATTTTATTAACTGGTCATTTTGTAGGTGTTTTTGATTTGCTTAGAAAAAAACTTAAGAGTAAATATGAAAGGGGAGATGTGGTATGATTGCCAATGAGACAATCGTCCAATAAATACCAAAGGACGATGATGTTAACACCTTTTTTTTTTAAAACTATTTGTACAGTTGTTTAGGGAGTGGTGCTGTAACACACGTTAGATGGATCGTTTGGCGCTTAAAATGATGTGTCGGCATGTACGGCTTTTGTTTTGCTTCCACTTATGGTTTTGATTGTCCTTCTCATATCTTATTTTATTACCACCAAAGAGAAATCGTATATATGTTTACAAAGCAGTTTATAGTTGTCGCATGCAAGAAGATATTCAGACAATATTCGATCAACAAACAACATCTATTTGATAAAAGACAAGCTAATCTCACCAATATATCGTTTGACTAAATATGAGAATAAGATGATGTGTTATGATTGCCAATGAGAAAAACTCCACCGAATAACATATAATGTAACAGAGCATAGTGTCATTAACAATGAGAAAACCGCAAAATCAGCTATAAAATGACCCGAAATGACAAATGTAAAAAAAAATAACACATTTTCTCATTGTTAATGACACTATGCTCTGTTACATTATATGTTATTCGGTGGAGTTTTTCTCATTGGCAATCATAACACATCATCTTATTATCATATTTAGTCAAACGATATCTTGCTGAAATTAGCTTGTCTTTTATCAAATAGATGTTGTTTGTTGATCAAATTACACCATCTAGTTATAAGGATTTACCCTTAAACCTGCAAATGTATGCCCTTCCAATTCACAGATTGATAAGCAGTTTTGAATTGTCATGGATGGCTTCTCTATATAGAATGCTTTTAATATGGGTGTGAAATATTTGTCTTGAAAACATCCAATGTATGTACCATCTGTAAAATATGAAAACACAAGAGATTAATTTCAAAAAAGCAGTCAAATGTCAACAAAGATAAGATTTATTGAGATCTATTATTAATTGAATTTTGCCATTGACATTGTCAGTTCGTTTTCGACTTATGAGTTTGAATATCCCTTTCGTACATGTTTCATTCGCCTATTTTGCCTCTTTTGAACTATTTTCAAACTCAATTGGAGGTACTGTGATTACACTCTTGGAAATTATGACCTTGCAGACAGATACTTTAACGTTGTTGACAATACACTTCCTTCATATGGGAACAACAAGCCGCATTAAAATACCCAAAGCGTTATATAAGCTTTGAATTGACAGCTTTGTGTAGCTATAAATAGAAATACCAGCGTGATACCTTGGGTTGCAAACTTATATTCAAATCCTATTTGTATCAACTATCATTAATATTCTTATGGAAGTACATCACTTATTCATGGCCCCATTGCTTTCTATGTTAAATTCCCCAATTTCAAGCAGACACAGCCTTTTGTTTTAAGTTCAAATAAAGTGACAATAATTGCATGTCAAAGCAACACTTTATGGTGTCTTGTACTGAAAAAATCAACATACCTTTAATGGCATATAAGAAAGAACTAGTTCCCGGAATTTCGGATGTACCAAAACAGGTACGTCAGATCTGACAAACAGGCAAAATGTACCCTCTTTTTAAAATTTGGTGCAGTTTTTTAATATTCAAAATTATAATTCAAAAGTATTCTACAATGATCACCAGTCATTCAGCTTTCATTTGATACCAACCATACCTTAATATTCTACATATTTTGAAAGTTACACTCATGCGTAGGAACTATTTTGTGCTAAATATGTACTACTTTCTAGTATGTGCTTTCTGGCCGGGCCCTAATTAGTGGTGTTACACCTTATATATATGGGAAAAGGTCATCAGAACTCGGTATAAATTATAAACATAGTGTCGCAGAAATGACCACTTTTATTTACAAATCTGAATAAGAAATCAAGATATTTGAAAAAACGCTGAACATATATCTCAAACTGGAAACATAATTTCAATAACGCTTCATCGAAAATATTGGTTTCAACCTCACAGTTTGGATGTCAGAAGATAATAAAGTTAAGTTCATAAATGTTTAATGTAAATCAAATATTATTTTATTGAGATCCGCTTATTTTATTTAACATGTTATGATCAGTTATAAGGCTAAATCGATTGTGTAATAACGCTAGTAGACAATCAGTTTGCTTGAAATAAATAATGGTAATATGCTTATCATGTTTGATAAGCGTCAATAAACGAGAAAAGATGCAAATAAGATAGCACGTTAATTAATATATGTATGTATGGAGTCCGTGAAACTCTCCACCACACATAATGTACTTAATAAAAGAGAAATAAAACCCTATTAAGAATCTGAACTTGCTTCTAGCTAGTAACTGCAAGTACTGTTAGATCGATACTTTGTGATTAAGTCTTGTCAATCTTTAAGTCTATCACTTGCCAGCTCATGTAAGGGGCAGAGTTGAGCGCTTACAAACGTCTGTAACACAGGCAAATACTGCAAGTGGCTCTCTCAGGAATATGACAGTTGTTAACTATTTGTAAGGGGTGTTTGAGCTTTTAATTGTGACACTTGCTTAGGGTTTTTACGTTTAGAATTTTCGGTATTTTTGTTATTTTCCTTTTTTTCTCTCAAGTCAGGTTTCTGTAATTCAGTGGTTGTCGTATGTTGTTGGTTGCCATATATGGTTTGAGTTGATAATTATAGCCCAGGTTAAGTCGTTGGTTTCTTCGTTTAAACCAGGGTACGTTTATACATGCCATGGCCTTTTATGTACTATGTGGTATTTGTATTCTCATTGTTGAAGGATAAGGTATCATTTTCCTTTAAATTTTGGAATATAGTTTTCTCTTTGGCAATCATACATATTTCCTTATTTGTATAGACAGGTACATTTATATTAGAATGAGAATTCGTACCTTGCAATAATATATATATTACATAGTTGAAAAAGTAGGTTAATTTAGTTCTAAAATGTTAAAAAGTATAATTCAAATTCAATTTAAAGTTACTCATTAATATTTCTGAAAGTAAATGTCAAGTATCGTTTATTATAACTGCTAGTGGTTATATGCAAACCTTTCTGTAACATCCAGAAACCAATATGAAAGGTCGTATGATTTGTTTTTTCTTTCTTTTACGGCTAGTGTGTTTCTATTGTAAAGTATATTTTTCTCCGATTCTTTTGAAGCGGCAGCTTATTGTTTAATTCGTGATTTTAATTAAGGACCCATAGTATCATATAAACGACCACATACAGATAATTAGATAGCTATAAAGCTGATAAAACGAAATTAAACTACAATTATCTCCCAGTTGTGTAACCAAGGTTCCAACTCTCTCATTTACAGTTTCTTATTATTTTAGGTACATATATCCTTGGTTTCAAATTTGATTACAAAAAAGGCAGAAGATACCCAGGGTACAATAAAATATTAGTCAAAGAAAATAGTACAAAACTAAGAAAAAACACAAAAATGAACAACAGTCTATAAGATAGCAAGAAAAGTATATCAAATTAAACGAACAGTTGGGTGTTATCAAATTCAAGTTCATAGGCATAATATAATGTTTTCCATCATTAAATCCATACCGTAAAATAGAACTAAACAGTGTATATAATTTTGAAATTCACAATATTAACCGGAATTTTGTACTTCCCATAACATTCAAATTATGTTTTTGCTTTTAAAATAGAATTCCGATTTTTTAAACAAAAATATGTTTTTATCACATTTCGAATCTGAAAGTAAACGTTTAATTACAAAATTTCACAGAAATTATCAATAAACTCATCATAGATAAATATCTTTCTATTTATATCATTAGCATGAAACATTGTGTGGAGATCATAGTTTTGATACACAAACATATTACAATTATACATTTTTTTAATGGTTTATCTAGGTTGATAATACAATAAAAGTTTTATTTCGGTTAACGTGTTGCTATTTAAGATAATTGAAAAAATATTGCACATAAGATAGGTCCTTTCTTTGAGTTTCTATTATCAGACAACATGTAGTATTCTAATGATAATACACACATATTCAGAGTTTAATTTTGGAATGTCTTTCTTATTGATGTTTGAGATAAATTGGCAATATCTATTAATATCACCAATGTGTACAATCCTTGAACGTTTGATATAATATACCGAAATATGCCTTTTTAAAAGTTGTCATGCGAATTCTTTACTTACAGACCTAACGGCATATGATACAGTTACAGGGGAGGTAATGAAGTTGACAACGTAAATGGACATTTGTCCCGAAGTCAAACTGTGACATATCGGGAAAAGTTACATTTTTCGATTATTAAAATTTAATAGCTGGAAAACGAGTACATGGACCCCTCTTTTTAAACATGACATATGGTTTACTAATATATGAAGATTATTTGTACCAATCCTTAGGAACAAATCACAGATTTGTTTTTTATCTAAATTAAATGAATATATAGCAACAAATGCCGGTTTATCCTAATTCATTTAAATCCAATAACAAAGAAGTATTTCACAAATTAATAGCACATTAAGAATTTTGTCCTTACCTTTGACAGAAATGTCCAAGACATTAAAATTTGAAATTAATGCCAGAAGTTTCGTCGATTCCATTTATCGTTTAAAGAAGCACATGAAAGTATATTTTGATTAAAAAGTTGAAGGTGAAAATTAGCTTGAATGCTTTGTCATAAGAAAAAACACTGTGGGATCAAAATTGTATCGTGTGAAATTTACGATGGTGACTGTTTCTTTAAAATAGTTGCGGAAAACTAGGATCTAAATCTTACCTGTACATGTCATACATTTCGTCAAACAAGTCCAGATGAAAATCTGTAAAAATTTTAAATAATAAGTCTCAAGTGAATCTATTAGTCTCATCAGCAGCAAACTATGATCTAGATATGACTTAGTATGTTTGATAACGCGGCTAACCTACTGGATATGTAGACTATATCTTTTGTCTCTTTGGAGAATTTTCTATTTAAGTAATAATAATGAAACATTAGCTTAAATAAACATTATTAAAACACAGATTCGCAGTAAATCGGATTATACAAATATCTATTTGAACGTTCTAATCATTTAAATTTTCAAATAACGTTGCATCTACCAATATATATATATATATATATCATCGGTTGTACTATGTAAATCTTACTAACAATTGTTTCAGAATATATAAATTATAAGCTAATATTTTCGATAATAATTAAATGTCAATTGTATTTTATGACATTTTTTGATAACGTTAAGAGGTTTAATTGATATAGTATGTTAGTTTTAATTGATGTTACGTATGCTAAACATTCCGTGATATCGAGTAAGGGTGTGTCCGTTCTACAACATGGATACAAATTATTAACAATTATATGAACAAATATCTTCAAGTTATATACCGGTATTAAATCATCAAACTTTTAAAATTAACCCACACATAAATATTTATTTAACATCCATTTTACACTGGGAATTTCAATGAAAAAATACTAAAATTGTCGAACACAATTTTATCTTAGCAAGTGTTTGCGCCTACCGCTCCATACAAAATATAAAAAAAAGATGTGGTATGATTGCCAAATAGACAACTCTTCACAAAAAACCAAATAACACAGAAATTAACACCTATAGGTCACCATACGGCCTTCAACAATGGGCAAAGCCAATGCCGCATAGTCGGCTATAAAATGCCCCGAAATGACAAATGTAAAACAATTCAAACGTGTACACTAACGGCCTAATCATTGTACAAAAAATAAACGAAAAACAAATATGTAACACAGCAACAAACGACAACCACTGAATTACAGGCTCCTGACTTTGAACAGGCACATATATGCAGAATGTGGCGGGGTTAAACATGTAAGCGGGATCCAAACCCTCCCCTTAACCTGGGACAGTGGTGTAACAGTACAACATAAGAACGAACTATTAAAATCATCTAAAAAAGGCTTAACTCATCAGATGGATACAACTAGAAATATGACTAACGTGGCAGGATACTTGTACATCCCAACAACAAAAAGACACTAGGTACATATCTGAGAGTACTCGCAGTTACTGACAGCTAGTTCAAAGTTAATAACAACTAATAAAAAAAGATCATGCATCTAAGACAACATTATCAATCAGTACACATCCAACTACCAATGGATTTAGTGTAAAGACGTCATATATACAGTCAGAGAGAAACATGACCTTGAGCAATGCCAAGATACAGGTATTGACAGATTGTAGATCCATGAAAGTGCATATGTATATAACAATAATATTTAGTTTGCTTTTAATTTACTGATAACAAATTCAATACTAATATCAATAAAAACAATATTCAAAGATATAATTACAGTGTTAAATTGGCAACCTTTTAGAATAAGTTTATTTTAAAAGAGGATCGATACATTTACTAGGATCGTTTCTAAATTTCCGGGCACGGTAAACAACATCTCCGTAAAAATGAGGATGTGCTATCCCGTTTGAAGTAAGTTTTCTATAGGTACAATCAAACTTCAAAACCCAATCTTTATATCTATGGAAGAATTTTGCAAAAAAGTTTAAAGTAATTTGTGGTAACGATATTCCTGACTTAATACTTTACCAGTAATACATAGAATACGTTCATTAAAATCTAAAACGTAGCGAACGAGTTGTGAATTATATACACTATAAGATGGTGCCAAAGGAACAACCCAATCCAAAAAGGAAAACTAACAATAGGGAACGAAAAATAGTCCCTTTTGTCGTAAATTTAGTGTGGGGTTTCCCGTGTAAAACTGAAATAACTAAATCTAGGAAAGGACAGTTATTAAGGTCTCGATGGCGTCAACTTAGGCAATATCCTTCATCATAAATTAGTTCTGTCGAAAATACCATCTTTTTTTAAAGATCAGTCTGTGCCAATAATTTCTTATACCTATACCAAACCAATTGCAACTAAAATTTTAAATTACAAACACGTTTTGTAGGATCTCAACATTGACGACTTGAAGTCTAAACCTCCTGATTGCACCTGTGCTAGTTCCCAATTCACATATAATCCGGCTGGCCACGTATTTACCGTAGACCTCAACATTGTCAATAACACTTCCCTGCAAAATTTGTTATCCAAAGGTCCGAAATATCGTGAGCCTAAATCCATCAATTGGAAATACAACTTCAAAATACTGATGGATTCAGTCGAGGATTATGCCAGGCAATGGGCTAAACGCGAGAAAGAAGACGCAGATACTCTTTCCGAATGGATTAAGGTTGTGAGGTCGTTGATACAAATCCGAATTAAGAAACTAAATGGGCATATCAAAACCCACGCTACGTTTTTAAAGACCCAAATGTTGCAAAACACTTGTCCTACCTCCAGGACAAATATGTTATTGTCCCCGCAGATAAAGCCCCAAACAACATCGTTTTTGTGTGTAAATATCATTACATAGACTGCTTGATAAATGAATTAGGTATTGACAATTCACTTGGAAACTCAACATATACCCTCACGACACTTACCAACGAGGAAATCCTGGATAATCATAGGTCTGTTCTATGTTCCTTTGAAATTTCAACCAAAGACGAAGAACTGGATCTTCCATCACTATATTGGATATCTAAACTACATAAGTGTCCTTACTAACAACGGTATATTGCTGGGTCTTCCAAGTGCTCCACGAAACCTCTTTCTAAATTATTAACATCTATTTTATCAGCAATCAAAGCCGGGCTCCAAAGTTATTGTGAAACTGCCTATTCTAGAGGTGGCGTGAATCAGATGTGGATACTAAAAAAGTCCAAAGATCTTTTAGAGTACATACAATCTAAGACTCTCTCATCTTGCAATAGTATTAAAACATTTGACTTTTCTACACTTTACACAAGTATTCCCCATTCCAAACTAAAAGACAAATTGAAAGAGTTGGTATTACTTTGTTTCATTAAAAAGAATGGCGAACGTAGATACAAGTATCTTGTCTTGGGGAGGGATACATCCTACTTTGTAAAGAATCACTCTGATTCAAACAAAAAATTCTCTGAAACTGACATTATCAAGATGCTTGATTTCTTGATTGACAACATATTTGTTACGTTTGGAGGACGTGTTTTTCAACAGACTGTCGGAATTCCAATGGGAACTAATCGTGCCCCTCTTCTTGCCGACTTGTTTCTTTATTATTATGAGGCTGACGTCATACAGGAACTTCTTAGGAAGAAAGATAAGAAGTTAGCAATATCCTTTAACTCTACGTTCCGCCATATAGATGATGTTCTCTCACTAACTAATACAAAATTTGGTGACTATGTTAAACGAATCTATCCCATCGAACTAGAGATAAAGGATACTACAGATACAGTTAAGTCTGCCTCATATCTTGACTTACATCTAGAAATTGACAATGAGGGTCGGTTGAAAACAAAACTTTACGACAAAAGAGATGATTTCAGCTTCCCAATTGTGAACTTTCATTTCTATGTAGCAACATTCCAACAGCGCCTGCATACGGAATATATATTTCCCAATTGATACGATATTCCCGGGCTTGTGTTTCCTATCATAATTTCCTTGATAGAGGATTGCTGCTCACATGGAAGCTATTAAACCAAGAGTTCCAAATGGTGAAGTTGAAGTCATCCCTTCGTAAATTTTACCGACGCCATCACGAGCTGGTTGACCGTTATGGAATAACCGTTTCACAGATGATATCGGATATGTTCCGTATGTCGTAACTACAATACCCTCCCTTTTCACGAATGTGACTTACCGAATTAGACTATTAACCGGATTTTTAATAACATAAGCAACACGACGGGTGCCACATGTGGAGCAGGATCTGCTTACCTTTACGGAGCACCTGAGATCACCCCCAGATTTTGGTGGGGTTCGTGTTGCTTAGTCTTTGGTTTTCTATGTTGTGTCATCTGTACTAATATTTGTCTGTTTGTCTTTTTATTTTTGGCCATGGCGTTGTCAGTTTGTTTTCGATCTATAAGTTTGACTGTCCCTCTGGTATCTTTCGTCCCTCTTTTATTACCGTTTACATTTGTTTTATTTAAGTAAGTTCCTTGGGGTAAATTTCGGCAGTATATTTAGAGAACTCTGGATTATTTAACGAAAAATCATCATCCGATTAACGATAAGTGTTGATGAATTTATCAATTAAATGCAATTTAGACGGGTCTTTACTGAGTTTGGTAATACACTGTGATTCATTACACTACAAAAACAAGTCTGCTATTAAAGGGGCGCAATAATAATAAGCTTTATTATGTCGGCTTTTGGCATTAAAAGGTAAACGGCACGAACTAACGATGAATGAGTGAATTAATCGCAGCATTTAAAGTTAGTTCTAACTACACAAATAAATAAACCATGTTCTCCTTGATTAGAACATCAATCAGTATTGATATTAATTTAAAATTGAATTATCGAAGGTTACGGTTTATATTATCAGTGATATTATTTAATAACTTATATTGCTTAATGGGTTCTGTGTATTAGCTAGAGAAAAAAATCCTAATGGACTAATGGTGTTTGTCCGTTTTGGGCAACTAAAAATTAATTGATGAAAGTAATTTAGAAAGGGTAATTAGTATAGTATATAAAGATCCACAGAAATTGTGTATGGACAACTTGTAGTACATTTGGTACATCTCTAATATATATGAATAACATTACTTACTTTGCAGTTTCATTTGTAAAAATAAAGAGTATATTGAATGAAGTTTGCAGTTTAATAATTTCTAAAGAGTCGTTAGTTACATGACCCTGTATAATCAACTTATAGACAGAACAATTGCACAAAACCATGTTTTCTGCTTAAGTATATTTCAATTTTTGAATTGCCAAGTACGGTAATTTGCAAAACATGACTATGCCATTCAAAATAGGACAGAAAACGGACTTTCTGTATTTCCTGAACACATGTATGGTCAGTGTTACGACAAACGTCAAATTATATCCTTATTCCTGTCGGGATAACAGCATAATGTAAAATTATTCAGTTTCACGATATTTAAACACTCACTCAGTCTGTCACATAGCTGCATCGGTAATAGACTATGTTCATATTATCAACTTTTGACTCCGGATTATTTAATTTTTTGACAGGTTACCTACTAGTGGGATAGAACATTATAGTACTCGGTCAAGTAAGAGCAACCAAAAGAAGTAAAATAAAACATATAATTGGTGAAATTTTAGGGAAAGTTTACTGTTTTCCAATGATTTTGTTGTGTATAGAAAATATAAAACAGCAAATTTCCTCCCAAAACTGTACTAATTATAAGCTTGAAAGATTACCAGCTATATTCTAATCATTAATTGGTAATATGAAAATAGTCTATTGAAACAATGCACTAGTTTAAACATATCATACACAGACAGAAAATAAATAAACATAAACAAGTAGCATTTACTGAATGTATTTTCATAGGATTTATTACCGTTAATAACTGTTCTTTCATTAATCATTTTTTTAACAGAACGTCACTTTTAATTGACAAATAAAAAAAGTCATAGTAACTATTTTTTTTGAAATAGTTGATTTTATTCTAGATGTAACAAATTTAATAATGTTCTCATTTTTGAATCATATACTGAATACAATTTGTTTCAAATGTGCAAGTTCAATAATTAGAATTATTTTAATGTTTTTTTTATATCAATCATTTATTTGAATTGATCAAATTAACAGCAAAATTGAACAGAATGTTGAATGTTTTCAGAAACCTAAAGACTTTAGACGTCGGGTTTACTATGAAATTCCTGATTTAACTTATAGGTGGCAACTTTGTAAGATAATGCTTACTGACAGTGAAATTGCTAAAGATTTTTCATGCGGAAAAACAAATACTACTCAAATCGTAAAGAGGGCAGTCAACCCAAATCTTTTCGATAGCGTTGTTCAAAAATGTAGGTCGCAGCCCTTCACAATTATGTGTGATGAGAGTACGGCTTATGGTCAGGACAAATGCATGTTAATATTAGTAAGAATATTTGATGATGAATTGCATATGCCTCTAACCAGATTCTTGGACATGCGTATTGTAAATATTGGAACTGCTGTGAACCTATTTATTGTTCTAGACAAGACACTCACAAAACATGGAATTCCGTGGTCTAATGTCGGACAACTGTAGCGTTATGAAAGGCAAACACAACTGATCAGCAATATATCGTATTAGAGAAAGACAGCCACTAGTAATGGACATGGGTTGTATTTGCCACCTGCTAAATTTGTGTGTAGGGGCAGCTGTGAAGCTGATCCCACTGTCTGTTGAGGATTTAATCTTAGATATATATTGTCATTTTAACCAAAGTTCTGAAAGAAAGGAGGAGTATAAGGTGTTTTTTTTAATTCCAAGACATTGATCCGTTAAAGATAATTAAACATGTTAGTACACGATGGCTCTCTCTTAAGCGATGTGTAGACCGTGCTTTATACAACTGGCCAGCACCTTTATCCTACTTTTAGAGTCACAAGGATGTTGAAAAGGAAGGCCGAATTAAACGGGTCGCAAAACTGCTGGACACCCCAGAAAATAAAATGTATTATCTTTTTCTGAATGATGTATTGGATCCAATGAACGACTTCAACACAGCATTTCAGGTAACAAATACAATTATTGACACCAATTAAAAGCAATCATATCATTATCGTCAGCTAGCAATTATATCATTTATATCAGCTTTGTGATACATCACAATAGAAACAATCAAGGAAGAGATTTCAAAATAACAAAAACAAGACATTAAAGAGACCATACAAAACAACACAGAGCTCGAAACTGAAGAGAAAACAAGAGAAAAGAGAATAAGAAAAAGCAGCTACGAAAGAAACTCAAGCTTAGATAGAAGTAGTGAGAGACAAGCAATTCCTGTAAAAACCACTAATAGTGAAGATCATCAGGATAAGAAACAAGATCTCTGGATTATAGAATCTTCGATTATCAAAGATATCAATAGTCGTAGAATGTATATGAACCGAGCAGTAAAGATAACAGCATTGTACGATAAAACTTTTTACGGAGCAACACAATTTATGAAGTCTAAATTTATGAAAAGTGAAAGCGAAAAATGTCATGTTACAAATTTGTTCAAATGATTTAGACACAAAAGAGGCAGAAGAAGTCCTACTAGAACTAGAGAAATTAGTCGAAGATACTAAGAAAATTTTACCGAAATCCACAATTGTGATAGGCGAATTGCTTCCAAAATACTATAAAGATCGCAGATTAGCATTAAAATATGAAAATAAGATAGGGGTTTGTAACAATATTGTTAAAGAATTTTGTAATGAGAAATCTATTGAATTTGTTACATATGATAATTTAAAGTTTATTGAGTTGTATGACGGGATACAAGCTAGTGAGACTGGTGTTAAAATTATTGTATCAAACATGAAAAAAGGTTCTCAATACCTTGTTAGGTATAAAAATTGAAGGTGAAGTTTCAGAGAATGACAAGCACAGTGGTAAATTTAATAGGAACCATGGCAATGGAACTAGAATCTTTAATAACAGGTATATAGATAGGAGACAACATAATGATAAAACTCAAGATGTAAGATATCAAAGATATCTATACAATGAGGACACGCAGTCATGGCTGGGCAGCCATTATAGCTACAACAATGAGACGACACAAAACCTGAATAACAACTATAGATACAACAAAGTAACGGCAGGGATAACATGTTATCGCTAATAGAATGTATGTTAAAAGAAATGAAAAAACACATAGGTCTTTGTTTTGTACTAATTGAACATGGTTGAAAAAAGCTGAATGATATTTTAAACAGTTGATATACAGCAAAATATGGTTGTTTGTTTATTGGTTCTTTTTATTCTTTATATTTGTGTAAGTAAGATATTTTTGTATAGATTTTAAATTGGGTATATTAAATCTTTGGAATCAGTGATGAAAAATTTTGCATCAATGTTGAAAATCAATGTTTTATCTAATTGTTTTAAAGAAAAACAAAATACAGTTTGGTATAGTAAAATATTTTCAGAATAATATTAGCTTATAAATATCTTATGTGATATCTGTAAAGTAAGAATAAGCCATTTTCTGATGGATTACAAAACAAAATTAGCTTAGTCAATAGTTATTAGAAACAAGCATAAGATACAAACAGATGTATCAAATATTTTTGTCCTTTAATAAGAAACCTAATAGATATTTATTTATTCAAACATTATTATCTGATCATTATCTGTTGAAAAGAAAGAAAAAATAAAAAGATTTAATTATATTTTCTGAAGGTGAAAGGCTAGAAACTAACAAAATTCACAAGGAATTAGAGTTATCTTTCTTTGTATGCAATACTATGAATCTGTCATTGCAATGTGGGTTTACATGTATATACGATTTAAAGTTTACAAGTGTAATTTACTTGAATTTTAAGTACACGTAAAGGTTTTTTGAAATAATATTGAAAAATCTACAATATTATAGTTTTTATCTTAAAGATGGAGTTAGCTCAGACCAAAATAATTGATTTTATATATATATATATATATATATTAATTATATGGTATCTAGGAAAAAACAGCTTTCTATTTCATCATGGAACGTTCATGGCCTTGGGGACAAGATAGATGATCCATTCTTTTTAAATAATATTAAAAGTGATATTAATATTTTATTAGAAACTTGGAAATGGGACTGCGAGGAATTCAAAATAAATGGATTTAACTTAATTTCAAAATGTCGTAAAAAGAAAAAAAGGGTCGAGACGATATAGTGGAGGAATAATAATCTACATCAAAAAAGAATATATGAAGGGTATAAGTTATTTAAAGGACGCTTCTTTGTCAGAAAATAGACTATGGTTAAAGGTGGACAAATATTTTTTTGGTTTATCAGATGACATTTATATATGTGCTTCTTATATTCCTCCAGTTTCATCTACACATTTTGAAAATGACTTTATTATGCTTGATCATGAGTTAAGCACTCTATCTAGTAGAGGTAAAATATTGGTTATAGGCGATTTAAACTCCAGAACAGGAGAATTACCAGATTATATAAAAAATGATTCTTAAAAGATAAATAATTTTGATGGTTCAAATTTGTTACCACCAGACTATGTCATTGATATATTAAACAAGAGAATTAACCAAGATAAAGTTTTAAATACACATGGTAAACATCTTTTTGATCTCTGCTTGTCCTCAGGTCAACGTATAGTAAATGGAAGATTATTAGGAGACTCGTAAGTTATTATACTTATATGTCTAAAAATGGTTTTAGCACCGTTGATTATGCTTTAGTGAGTGAGAGTCTCCTGTCCTCAGTTCAATATTTCAAGACAAATGACTTTACATATCTCTCAGATCATGCTAAAATTGATTTATTTTTTAAATGTTCAATTAATGAGAACACTGAGTTTAAATTAGATAACAATACATGGGAGAGTATTAATACTTACAAATGGACAGAACAATAAAAAAACTTGGTGATTGATGCTCTATCCAATGATTATATCTGAGAAGAAATTATAAGTCTGGAAATGCTTAATATCAATAAAACTCAAGATGGTGTTGATGAAGCAGTTGAAAGCTAACACATATTTTGCTAAATATTTCTGAGATAGCGTGTAAGAAAATTTTTCAAAGTAACAAAAAGACAACCTTGGTCAGATAATGTAATTTATGAAACAAAAAAAGAGATCAATTCCATTGGTAATAAAATAAAACTTAACCCCAATAATAATCATTTGAAACAAAAATATTTCCTTTTATGTAAAAATCTTAAAAAAATGGTAAAGCTTAAAAAATAGAATATCAACAAAAAATATTTGCTTCATTGTCCGAAAATAATGGTAAAAGTCCAAAAGAATATTGGAACATACTAAAATCTTTTATAAAGAAAAGAACAGATGAAAGGGGAGATATCCCGGAAATATTAAAAGAAGAAGACAAATTGATCAAACACTTTATGGATCAAGGAAATCCAACTCAAATTAATGCTACCTTCCAAAGGGAAATAGAAAATAAACTTAAAAATATCGAAAATAATATTATAGAAAATGTAGAAACAAACAAACCATTCAGTTTCTCAGAAATAAAAAAAAGATATAAATGGACTAAAATTAGGGAAAGTTGCTGGCCCAGATAGAATTATAAATGAGGTTATAAAATATTCTAACCCTTTTATGATTAAAAATTATGTAAAAATATTTTATCTTATCCTGCAAACAGGGAAATACCCTAAAACATGGAGAAACTCATTTTTAATCCCATTACATAAATCTGGGAATAAAAACTATCCCAATAACTATAGAGGAGTCTCTATGATTAATTGTCTTCCAAAAATATTTAATGCAACTCTAAATGATAGGCTTACTAAAATTATAGATGACCAATTAAGTAACAGCCAGTTTGGTTTTAGAGAGAACCACAGAAGTGCAGATAGCATTTTTATATTAAAATCTCTAATAAATAAGTATTTACATAAAAACAAAAAGAAATGTTATGCTTGTTTCGTAGATTTAAGAAAGGCATTTGACTCTGTATGGAGAGAAGCTCTTTTGTACAAACTTTATAATATTGGAGTAGGAAAGACACTTTTTAACATTACAAAACATCAATATGATGACACTGGGTCTTCAATTAAATACAAAAACATTGTAACTGATGTGTTTAATATTACAAGAGGGGTAAAGCAAGGTGATTCACTGAGTCCTACTTTATTTCTAATTTTCATTAATGATATTACAGAGGTCTTTGAAAATGAGTTATGTTATCCTCTAAAAATCATAGACTCAAAATTAAGTTGCCAGCTTTTTGCAGATGACTTATTAATATTATCGGAAACAAAAACAGGACTACAGAATGGTCTCAATAATTTAGCCATATACTGTGATAAATGGCAGATAGAATTAAATATTGAAAAAAAATCCATGATATTTAATAGAACATGCTCTAAACTGGAACCGCCATTTATAAGTTTTAAAAACACTTACATTGATAATGTATCAGAATATTCATTTTTAGGATTATTACTTGAATGTAATGGCAACCTGTCTCTTAGTACTAAAGAACTAGTAAAAAAACAACAAAATAGCTTTATTTGGGTTGAAAGCTAATACAAAGTCTTTGAATAATTTACCTGTCAAAGTGGCATGCCACCTCTATGATTCCCACATTAAATCAATAATGATATACAACTCTGGAGTAACATATTTAGACACATATATATATCGTTTTAGAGCAAAAAATAGAGCTTTAAATCCTGGAAAAGAAGTAGACATTTTAAGTCTTGCAGAAAAAAGTCCAATTGAAAAATGACAGTTGGAATTTTGTAAATTTTTACTGGGAACTAGAAAGTATGCATCTCATCTTGCAACTAGAGCTGAATTGGGGAGACTTCATATAGAATTTGATATTAAAACACCAACTTTATTATATTTAAAGAGACTTGAATGCTGTAAGTTAAATCTTCTTTTGAAAGAGGCTTACATGCTTAGCAAAAATTTAGACACAGAAGGAGTATACTCCTGGTTTACATATGTAAAAAATATTCTAAGTGAACTTAATTTAGATATGACACAAATACAACAAGATACTAGTTCAGACCTAAAAATAAATAATTCATTTAAAAGATATATAAAAGCAAGCTCTAAAACCTATTTTGAAAATTTGATTCATAATAAGATGCAAAATATTGATGAAAAAGGTAAACTTTATTTACATAAGAACCTGAAAACAAAATCTATTTTTTGAAGACTATTTAAGATCATCAAACTTTACTTACAGAAAATAAATAACAAAACTAAGAATAAGTGACCATAATTTAAATATAGAAATAGGAAGATATTCTAATATTCCTAGAGAGCAGAGATTATGCCTTAAATGTAACATATTAGAAGATAAAAAACATTTGTCTGATGAAAAAAGGTGATTTATATACTCAATCCATCAACACCATCACAAGTAAATAAACTGGGGTCCTACATCAAAAAGTCATTAAAACTGAGGACAGGGAAGACTGGACTATTTACTGTAATTAAATGATTGTGTATATATATTATTGTGTGAATTTTAGTTATATTATCTACTTATTTTGTATTTGTCCAAAATTGATAAAGTTTATATGGCAATAAATATTTGAATTTAATTGAATTGAATTGAAATATAATTATTTTATCTATATTTATTTCAGGCTGATGCATCAAAGATTGAGTTACTCCATGATAAGGTCAAGAGGTTGCTGAGAATCTTCTTGAAAACATTTGTAAAGACGTCAGTCATTGTTGCACACACAGACGTAACACAAGTTCAATATGATATTGATGACAATTTCCTTCCTAACGATAAACTTTTTGTTGGACTGCCATGTAGAGGTTACCTTGCAGACCACCAAAATGACATTGATGTTGGAACAGAAAAAGAAGTTGAACAGGTTGGTATTATTTCTTGTTGAAAGCAGGTGAACTTGTCAGTGTTGTTGAGGTTGGTACTACTAGTACTTTATGTAGGTATATTAAAAGATGCAAACTGTCATATTAAAATGTACATGATTAATCACACAAATTGATCTTTATATTTTTCAGAACAGTCAAAAACGTCTACTGCAAGATTGTTTCCAAGATGGTTGACAAGTTCCCATTCACAGACACCACCTTACAGGACATTGCCTTTATCAACCCTAAGATGAAATGCAAGATAATAACTGACTCTAGTGAGTTGTTGTTCTGTAAATTATCAAGAAATTAATAATATCCCTGGTGGAATTCTGCACACACATGAACTTACTACAGGTTTACTAGTAATGACATAATAAATCAAATCAAACATGTTAATTTTCCTAATCAAATGGCCATAAAAGGCATATTAATTACAAAATAGTATGCATCTTAAACATTATCAATCATTCACAATCATAACAACATATATGAGAGGAGAACTAGCTATTTGATAAAACATTCAATGGTATTCAAATTATAAAATTATGTTTTCTCTTTCAGTTTCAAATCTAGCCAACAGGTCTCCACAGGCCAGAGGGGACGAGAATATAACAGAACTCCTTGATCAGTTCTCAGAATACCAGCTGTCTTCTCCTGATGAACTTACAAGCTTTGACTAGGATATAGCAACATTCTGGAGAGCAATGGCAGATAAAGATGACATTTTTAATGACAAAAAACGTAACAACATTCTTTCAAAGCCTGCTAAAGCTCTTTTAGTCCTGCCACATAGCAATGCTGATTGTAAAATAGCGTTTTCTTATATTAAGCTAAAGAAGATATACACTGAATTTCGGCCAGAACTTAACAATGACACATTGTGTTCATTGTTATCGTGTAAATTTAATCAAACTGGCAGTTGGTTGGTTTGAGTATGTACCTAGTTGTGTTGTTTTGAAAGTTTAAAAAAATTAAAGTTTTACAGTAGAATATTGTTTTTTATATTAACAAATTTGTTTAATGTTCATATTAAAAAGTCCATATCTACGTCACGCATTTTCAAACGCTTCATGTCATGTCATGAGCTGATTTGTCATTGTCAGAGGTTGGCAACTATGACCATATCCCTGTATCGTAGATTCCATCCATGTTCCCGAACTTGACCCTCGAGCGTTTATCATATATATCTCTGGTTTTTGATCACCGGGTCTCGATTTGCTTCTTTAATCCTATTCCTCTGTACAGAGCTTTGATTTTCTATGTATTCTTTTTGCACATATTTTTTTTTTAAATCATACTTCTGGCCATTCATTAGGAAATTTTTAAGACCAAATAACGCTAGTAAAACCCCGCCGCAAAAACAAATAATAGGGATGAAGAAGGTTAAAGGTGTCGAAACAACACAGTTTTAAATAAAATCTATCCCAAAGAACAAAGAAACATCGACAGCAAAATCTGAAAAGAAGAAAACAAACCCTTCTGCACAAAAACTCAAAGGACAACTAAAAAACACGCATTAAAACCAGTAGACGCGAAAACAGGTTCTTTACTTACATAATGAGACATTTAATTTTTTTGCAGCTAATAAAGGAACTAAGCAACTCTCAATCAACCAGTTGTGGCATAGTCCTCAGTTTGCAAAGGATTCCGCTCAAATCGTTGTTATGTGTCGTCTTAAACTTGCAGTGAGGTGAGAACTTGTGCTCCGTGCTTAAGGCTTCATTGTGACTGCTTTTTGTGGTTTTTGCTGTGCATGTACTGATTTTGTGTCATGGAAAGATAAAGCATATCATTTCTTTTGTATAATTAAAATTTTATGTCATTTTTTGTTTTTGTTATACATTTTATGTTATTATGATGCTTAATCCTCACACTGATCAGCGGGTTTCTGACGAGCAGGTACAGGTATGGCAACTGGTTGATATTACAGGTCAGCTACGGCAGATGGTGGCTGTATAGCAGGTTGCTGCGGAGCATGACCAGCTACGGACGCTGGTTGCTTACAATTAGATCCAATCTCTTTAATTATCAGAAGACAAAGCATTAACAATGTTTTCATACATGTATGTGGTTTTCAGCTACGATAATTTTCTGTTTCTTTATTATTTTTTTTTCCATCTCATTCCCCTTTCAAATCTCATTACTTTAATTTTTAAATTGAATTAATCAATAAGGGTGAACATTACCAATACGGAAAATAAAGGAAAGGCATAACACATTTAATAAATGCCACATGCTTAAATAATTGTATTTCTGAATTTCATCCAGATGAACATATATCACTTTTAGTGGAGCGGTGAACGTTGAAAAAAAAAAAACGCTTGGCTAACGAGTTTAACTTATCTCGATACCTCATGGAATGTTAATGTTTTAAAATGTCTATTGTTTATTCAACTTCAAAACAATGTTTGTCGTAAATATCAAATGTGTTGACAATGGCATTTAAAACAACCTAAACGACGTCACCGAAGACCGGCAGCTGCTTCGATAGACAAATCTCATAATTAACCCTTTTCTAAACATGATTTGCGAACTACATTGGTTAATAGGGTAACCCTTGAACTTCATACATTATAAAGGTATTTTTAATAAGTGCTATATTTAAAATTCTGAGCATATGAAAATTGAGGGGAAAAAAATAACTGTTTTTCAACAAGTATCATCCGTAATTCAGGGTTCTTTATAATCATTTTCATCAACCGGACCATGATCCTTCTTTATCTATGAAAGTACGCATCATCGAGAAAATTTATCACCACACAAATAGTCCTATAATAAGTTCTCCTTTCCGAAAAGATATAGAAAATTTTTGGATAAGGGAACTAGGTACTGCAATGCCATATGGTTGCAATGATAATATCAAAGGCGTAGGAAATTTGTCAAGTTCAGCCTTCAGTGATGTTTATGTAATGAGCTTATTTAATACTACCTTACGACACCAACGTAGTCACGGGCAAAAACATTACCATCGTCCCAATGTATAAAAAGTCTTCCAAATCTAGATTGCTCGCTTGGAGCTTTGATAACCTTCTTTCACATCTTCATCATCCGCTAGGGTTACATTACATTATAACTAATCTTTTTTCACTGCCTATTACTTTTCTAAAATGTTTGAGAGATTATGCACTTGACAAAGGATGTAAATACATTTTCTCCAATATACAGACTTGTCAGTATAATTTGTGATGTAGCTCTTTTCCGTCTTTTTAAACAAGTAAGATCGGAACCTTTACATGAAGTAAAGAGGAAATTCCTTCCTGTTTACTTTATCAATAGAGGAATTGATGCAATCAACATCAGCAACGTTCTACATCACTAGGAGGTAACATCTAAAATTCCAATTTATTTTCAAAATCAGTCTGTTCCTATTGTATCATACAGTTACACCAAAACTATTACACCTAAAATATTCAATTATAAACAAGCATTGCAGGACCTTGATTTAGAACAATACCTAAAAAACCCTCTGACATGTGACTGTTCCCACTCACCTTATAATTACAGCCCCTCTGGCTATGTTATTACCGGGGATCTAAACATAATTCAGCATGAACATCTCCGAAAGGTGATTTCTCATGGTCCTAAGTTTAGAGAACCCCAACACATCCATTGGAACCATAACTTCAAAAATAATTATGGATTCCATTGAGGACTACGCCAGAGCATGGGCAAAACGAGAAGAAGTTGAACTGGACACTTTGTCAGAATGGGTCAAAACAATCTGGTCTCTGATAAAACGTCGCATTCATAAGTTGAAAAACTGTGTGAATGAACCACCAAAGTCCATTTTCAGAGAGACAAAGAGGCTGTGAAATGTCTATCATCTCTTTATGATCAGTATGTTGTTGTTCCAGCGGACAAAGCTTCAAATAATATTGTATTACTATGTAAAACGTACTACTACGAGTGTCTTGTAAAAGAATTAGGAATAAATGAGCACTCAGGTAATCCCACATACAAAGACATATCATTTGACAGGGATGAGATTTTGGCGAATCATGTCCTTCATGACTTCAATGAACATTGCATTTAACAACAAATCGGAGGACTTACCTTGTTTGAATTGGATACCTAAGCTTCACAAAATTCCGTACAAACAACGGTACATTGCCGGCTCATCTGCATGTTCGACTAAAGAATTGTCCATTAGATTGACCAAAATTCTGTCTGCAGTGAAAGAGGGTCTTCAGAAATACTGTGAAACTGTTTACTCGCGTAGTGGTATTAACCATATGTGGATTTTAAAAAACTTTAAAGAACTTCTAGATAATTTTAAATCTCGATCTTTTTCTGAAATTAATTCTATCAAAACTTTTGATTTTTCGACCCTGTATAACCACCATTCCGCATGTGAAATTGAAAAATCGACTAAAAGAAATAATCCACAATGCTTTTCAACATAAAAACGGTAGCATATGCTATAAATTTTTTACTTTGGGATACCATGAGGCATATTTTGTTAATAGTGAACAAAAAGGTAACACATGCTACACAAAATAAGAGATCAGTATGCTGGAGTTTCTTATTGACAACATAATTGTTGAATTTGGAGGTAGACTTTTTCAACAAATTGTCGGCATTCCTATGGGAACGAACTGTGCGCCTCTCCTTGTCGACCTCTTCTTATTTTCATATGAATCGGAGTTCCTTCAGACACTTGTCAAAAACAAGAAGATAAAAAAAGCCAGGTCATTTAATTTCACTTTCAGATATATTGATGATGTTCTTTCCATTAACAATCCAAACTTTTGTGATTGGATTCCATTGATATATCCCCCAGAACTTGAAATTAAAGAAACAACAGACACGGCTTCCTCCGCCTCATTTTTTAGACCTATTCCTCGAATTTGACATACACGGTCATCTCAGTACCAGAATCTATGACAAACGAGACGATTTTAATTTTGAAATTTTCAATTTCCCCCACCTTAGTAGCAATATACCAACTTCACCTGCATTTGGGATATACATTTTTCAACTTATCCGGTATTCAAGAGCTTGCAGCTCTTACTCAGACTTTGTAAAACGTCACCAGTGTCTGAGCAGAAAGTTAATGAACCAGGAATATGTCAAAGAACGTCTCGTCATTTTTCTAAAAAAAGTTCATCGGAAGGTACCAAGACCTTGTTGATAAATATTCCGTATCAACATCACAAATAATTCACGATGGTCTTGAAGTATAGATTCTGGGTACTGACATTGATTCATCTTTATAACGTGTTATACTATTCTTTTATTTGTCCCATTAACATTACTTTTACTGTTTAGTCTTGTTTTTATTGATATCCATTTGACGAGGCTCGGTACTTGTACATCCCGTCATTGTGTTATTGTTTTATGATAGTTCTCGTATTCTTGTCTTTCTTTTTTGCTAGTGTGCTTTGTCTATTTGCCTTTTGGTGCTTCTTTGATACATATGACGTGGCTCTGCACTTATACATCCCGTTATTGTGCTATTGTAAAACATTTTTGTATTCTTGTCTTTCATTTTGGTAATGTGCTTTGTCTATATGCCTTTTTATGTTTCTTTGATACATATATGACGTGGCTCTGTACTTATACATCCCGTCATTGTGTTATTGTACTATGGTAAATTTGTGTGTTCTTGTCTTTACATATTTGTTTGTTTTTATAGTGATTAAGATTATAACACAATTGACTGCTGTACCCCTATTTTTGACATTTTTACCTATCATGTCTGTTTGTTTTGTTCAAACATCGTTGTCAATATGGTGGAATTTGATGCGACTGTCATACAAGTGAGAGGTTTAGCTAGCTTTAAAACCAGGTTTAATCCACCAAAGATAAAGACACAGCACATTAGCAAAACCGAAAGACATGAATACAAAAATTACAGTAGCACAATAACACAATGGCGGGATGTCCCGAGCCACGTCAAATGGAAACCGACGCTGTTCTGGTTTCTAGTTATGAGCCCACATTAAGCAATTTTGCGATGCATTTGTCATTTGTAGTTACTATCACCTGTATTTTGTATTTACTGTGAAAAATCTGAAGCTTTACAATATATTTATGTTATTGAGTATTATTGTTTAGTCAATTTGTGAAAGTGACTATCATCATGGATGGTGCGTTTGGTTTTCAGGTGTGTGCGATCTATTGGATATTCAAGTAAAAGGACCATCACACTATTTCGTTAAAACTGGCTCCGTCTGATGCAAAAAAGGGGCTCTGAAGTTGGAGTTTAACAAATAAATCACCTGCAATTTTGTTTTTGTTGATATTTGAAGAATAACAACAGAATCTACAAAAAAAAGTCTGCTAAATGATGCAGCACTGAGATGTGATGATTTATTTATCTATTTCAATGTAATGATACGAAAATTGATTCAATCATATAAAGGTATCACAGGTCTTGTTTTAAAAGCTACACAAGTAAACAGAATTTGAAATCAGTAGCACGACTGAAAAGGAAGCACCAAATACGAAGCCAAATTTTTCCAATTCTTTGTTGGTTGAAAGAAATGTTGACCTGACCTCTAAATACATTAAAGTGAATATTTGCAAGACAATTTTTCATTTAACATTACATACAGTGCTGGAATATAAGCAAGTGTAAATGATGTTAGAGCAGGCGACGCTGATATGATATACCGAATAAAATATAAGAATTTGCTTAATAACACAGTTTATCATGCAGCATGTTTGACAACATGCATGGCATAAAGACCAAATTACACAGAGAGAAGTTAAAATATTTCAGACAGAGACATTATTCGTGACAAAAACAAACTTGTTTTTAATCAATGTTGATAATATACCTGTATTGCTTACCAAATAACATTTGTAAAATCAATTGCAATTACTCTTAATTATATGCTAAACTCAAGAAGCCCTACATAGATGTCATAGTGTTCTTTTCTAAACAAGGACATGGTAAATCGAAAATTTACTTTACAAGCGTCTTTTCTATTGGCGATGCATTCAAAGCCGAGAATAACATCAAATCATTAATATGAATAGTAAACCACTGAATAATTTCCAATATTATGTGCTGTTTCGGCAGGAAATTACCTCCATTTAATTAGGATATGTATTTGAAAGCCATTGAGTAAATGATAATGATTACAAAACAAGTAACATAGATCAATAAATAAATTAGGTGAATATAATGAGGTATTTAACAAACTGATGTCAAATTGGTTCAAAATCAAACATTTAACGATCAATTTTTTTTCAACCTTCGTTTTCAACATTCAACATCCAAATTTTTTCTTTCAACATTTAACAGTCGTTTTTTAACATTAACTGTTTTTTTGTTATTTATTTCTCAATTTTCACCATTCGTTTTCAATCTTCAACAAGGTGAATATAATTAGGTATTTAACAAACGGTTGTCAAGTTGGATTAATATTAAACATTCAACAATAATTTTTATTTTGTTAAACATTTTTTTTTTCAACACTCGATTTCAACATTCAACATCGTTTTCAGCATTCAAATGCGTTGTCCGCATTCTACATTCGTTTTCAAGATTTAACATTCATTTTCTACCGTCAACATTGAGTTTTTAACATTTAACATTTGTTTTCAACATCCAACATTCGAAATCAACATTCAACATTAGGTAAAATTGAGAATAGAAACGGGTATGTGTCAAAGAGACAATAACCCGACCAAACATTTTTTTTCAATCTTTTTTTCGATTTCAACATTCAACATCGTTTTTAACAATCAGCATTCATTTTTAGCATTCAGCATTCATTTTTAGCATTCAACATTCAAAATTCGACAAACAGAGTCCATGCCAAAGAGATGCAGAGCAGTGTTGGGAGCGAGTTGTTGTCATACTCAGTACTAGTTTTATTATAAAAAGTAAAATAACAAAAAATCCGAACTCCGAGAAAAATTCAAAACGGAAAGTCCGTAATCAAATGGCAAAATCAAAAGCTCAAATACATCAAACGAATGGATAATAACTATCATATTCTTGACTTGGTACAGGCATTTTCTTATGTAAACCTCTCACTTGTATGACAGTCGCATAAAACTCCATTATATTGACAACGATGTGTGAACAAACAAAAAGACATAATAGGTAAAAATGTCAAAAATAGGGGTACAGATGTCAACATTGTGTTATAATCTTAATCACTATAAAAAAAAAAAAATATGCCACAAAGAAACACAAAAGGGCATACAGACAAAGCCCATAAGCACAAATGAAAGACAAGAATACACAAAATTTACCATAGCACATTAACATTATGACGGGTTGTACAGAGCCACGTCATAAGTAACAAAGAAACAGAAAAAGGCATATATAAAAAGCACATACGCAAAAATGAAGGACAAGAAACACACATTTTTTTACCATAGAACAATAACACAATGACGGGATGTATAAGTACAGAGCCACGTCAAATGGATAGCACAAAAAACAGACAAAACAGTAAAAGTAATATTCATAAAGACAAATAAAAGAATACTATAACACGTTAGTAAGATGATAAACAACGTCGGTACCTAAAATCTACACTGCAAGACCATAGTGTATTATTTGAGAAGTTTATACGGAATATTTATCAACAAGGTATTGATACCTTCCGATGAACTTTGTTAAAAAAAGGACGAGACGTTCTTTGACATACCCCTGGTTCATCAACTTTCTACATAGGCACCGGTGACGTTTTATAAAGTCTGAGTATCAGCTGCAAGCTCTTGAATACCGGATAATTTGGAAAATATATATCCCATATGCAGGTCAAGCTGGTAAATTGCTACTAAAGTGGGGGAAATTGATAATTTCAAAATTAAAATCGTCTCGTTTGTCATAGATTCTGGAACTGAGATGATCGCGTATGTCAAATTCGAGGTATAAGTTTAAAAATGAGGCGGAGGAAACTGTGTCCGTTGTTTTATTTAATGTCTAGTTCTTGGGGATAAATTAATGGAATCCAATCAGAAAAGTTTGGATTGTTAATGGAAAGAACATCATCAATATATCTGAATGTGAAACTAAATGATCGGGCTTCTTTGATCTACTTTTTTATGACAAGTGTCTGCAGGAACTCCGACTAATATGAAAATAAGAAGAGGTCGACAAGGCGAGACGCACATTTCGTTCCCATAGGAATGCAAACAGTTTGTTGAAAAACTTTTTTCCTCCAAAATCAACAAATATATTGTCAATAAGAAACTCACTTGTTTCTGTGTGTAGCACGTTTTACCTTTTTTCACTATTAACAAAATATGCCGTATGGTTATCCAAAGTAAAAAAAATTAAAGTGTATGCTATAATTTTTATGTTGAAAAGCATAAAGGATCATTTCTTTTAAACGATTTTTCAATTTTACATGCGGAATGGTGGTATACAGGGTTGAAAAATCAAGTTTTGATAAAACTTTTTTTAGAAAAAGATCGAGATTTAAAATTATCCAGAAGTTCTTTAGAGTTTTTTTTAGAATCCACATATGGTTAATACCACTACGCAAGTAAACAGTTTCACAGTATTTCTGAAGACCCTCTTTCATGCAGACAGAATTTGTGTCACTCTAAAGGACAATTCTTTAGTCGAACATGCATATGAGCCCGCAATGTACAGTTGCTTCTACGGAATTTTGTGAAGCTTAAGTCCTCCGATTTGCTGTTCAATGTAATGTTCATTGAAGCCATGAAGGACTTATGATTCGCCAAAATCTCATCCTTGTCAAATGATATGTTGTTATATATGGGATTACCGGAGTGCTCATTTATTCCCAATTCTTTAACAGGATACTAGTAGTAGTACGATTTGCACAAAAATACATTATTATTTGAATCTTTGTCTGCAGAAACAACAACATACTTATCGTTAAGAGATGATAGACATTTCACAGCCTCTTTGTCTCTGAAAACGGACCTTGGTCAATCATTCACACAGTTTTTCAACTTATGAATGCGGCGTTTTATCAGGACCTGATTGTTTTGACCCATTCTGACAATGTGTCGAGTTCAACTTCTTCTCGTTTAGCCCATGCTGTGGCGTAATCTTCAATGGAATCCATAACTATTTTGAAGTTATCGTTCCAATTGATGTGTAGGGGTTCCTTCAACTTAGGACCATGAGATATCATCTTTCGGAGATGTTCATGTTGAATTATGTTTAGATCCCCAGTAATAACATGGCTAGAGGGGCTGCAAATATAAGGCGAGTGGGAACAGTTACATGTCAGAGGGGTTTTTAGGTATTGTTCTAAATCTAGGTCATTCAATGTCTGTTTATAGTTTAATACTTTGGGGGCAATGGTTTTGGTGTAACTGAAGGATACAATAGGAACAGACTGATTTGATAAAATAAAGTATAATTTTAGATGCTTCCACCTATTGAAGATAAAGACACCGTAATAGTTTTAGTGGACACAAGTGTCTGCTGAGATGTGTTTGCAGTTGGTAGTACGTCAGGTTTAGTATTTGCAATGGATTTTTCATCATATTGTCTGTAATATTTACGTCTACATGTTCCACATATTAAATCAGAACTATCAGCATTTAGGAATTTCTTTTTTACAAGTATTTACGTAGTCCTTTGTTATTTTCTCAACCAAGAAACCGTCTATCATGATGCTTTGTCCTCTTAGTACAGACAACATATGTAAATCGTGTATCTTTAGACATATCCTGCAAAAATGAAATAGCATATTATTGAATAACAAAGAAATTAAATTTCAATTACAAGTAAAACATTAGTATGTTTTTCTATTATGAAACTGTGCAAGTGGATTCTTTGTCTTTTCAACTCAGAATTATACCAGACTAAAATATGAAACACACTTCAGCTCAACGGGACAATGAATTACGAATTGTTTTCAATAAAGTAATAAAAGAAAATGTGAATGTTAGTTTACGTGTTTAATCATTTTCTTATTTTGTTCTGTGATCTATGTACTTTAACATATTGAGTGATGATTATGTAACTACAGTAAGTAGTCGTGTAAAATTTGCTCTGCCGAAAATTAGTAGTAAAACTGCTATGTGAAGATTAGGGAAAAAGACAGAAGTAATTTAAAGTAAGCTTTTATCAATTGGATTGTTTATTGTGACATTTTCTCTATTTTTATCGAGTTAAATTAAAGTATTTCTTAAGCCAACAACGTCCCCATTGTCTCATTGTTCTATGAAGCTTTCTTAGCAACGTAAGCCAATCTGCTTAAATTTTGTGAAAAACCTGCAATATTGTAATAACATTTAAATATAATGACGGAGTGCAATGCTGGTATTCATAATATGGAAGAAGATATCGTTGAATTATTAACTAGAATTGATCATCGATTAAGTGTAATTGAAGAAAGGACGGATAAAATAGAAGACATTGATAGAAAACTTACCGAGCTAACGAGTAAAGTATCGAGCATCGAAAAAGAAGTTGTTGATGTAAAAAACGAACAAATACATTGGAAGAAGAGGCTGGAGAATTTAAGAAAGAACTAACGATCGCTAAGCGAGATATAAATGAGATGAAAGATGCCTGCAACGCCGCTAACAATAAATAAATGTGGCAGATTTGTGGGAGAAAATATTAGACCTGCAATGCAGATCAATGCAAAATAATCTAGTTTTTAGAGGAATTGAAGAGGATCCAGAGTAAGATACTAACCTCGCGATTCAGAACTTTATTTCAAAAGAACTGTTGATTAAAAAAGATATACAGTTTGGAAATATTCACAGGTTTGGTAGAACTGACAAAAATAAAGGCAAACCAAGGCTAATTGTAGCAAATTTCGTCTATTTTTAGGACCAAAGAACAGTATTAGAAGCAAGGCCTCAGTTAAAAGAAAAACTTCAGTTTGGAATGAATTTACAATTCCAACTTGAAATAGAAAACCAGAGAAGAAAATTACATGCTGAGGTGAAAGACGCTACAACAAAGGGGACAAGATTTAGTCTGGTACGAGACAAATTGATTATTGATGGGAAATTTTATAAACCAGAATCCTCTTCTACAAACATGACTGAGGAAATGCAAGCACCCGCAAAAGAAAATAACGGTACTATCGGTAGGCCAAACAAGGGATTTAGAACTGGCTCCTCGTCATAGGAAATTGCAGGAGGTTCAAACGAAAATATAAAGAACTTCCTAAATATTCTTGATGACAAAAATGTGTTTACCTAATATAAATTCAGAGCAAGTAACCATGCGTTGCCTATAGAAAAGGGAAGATGGCAAAACATTGCCCGCAATGAACGGACATGTGCGTTGTGTAGTTCCGGTGATATAGGCAACGAATTACATTATTTGTTTTGCTGTTTGCATGAAAAACGATAAATATTTCTACAAACTAAATTTTTACATAGTCAAAATATAATGTCAATTTGCTAAGTGTTTAATACTAAAAAGCAATCAGTTGTAAATGTAAACGCATAAGCATCGTACTAATTTCTTTCTATTTAGTTTAACCTTTTTATTATATATGAAACTAAACATGTATGCCATCATAATTTTGTACCTCATTTAACATTAACGTACTGCATTTGTTTTCCTCAACTATTGTATTTTTATTTATATTGAATGCTTGTATTTAGTTTTTAGAAAATAAAGTTATTTAGTTTTTAGAGAATAAAGTACAAATGTATCTTTTTATCTATCTAACAACACGTAGAGCTAAATTCTATGTTAATTTTGTATTAATTGATACTTTATGACGGTTTACGTTCTTTCTTCTAAAGCATTTGATAGTTGGAAAGTTAGAAGAATGCGATTTTAAAAATACAATTTAAAAAGAAAAGAGAACAATAAAACATTATCATTATTTATATACTACACGAATGTGAAACTGCTTGAATTTTGATATCCTATGAGATGCACCATTGTTTAAACGACCAGTATGATGTACAATGTATAAAGCATGCACCAATGATACACGTGGTATAATGAAACTTTTTAATGCAGTTTTAGATATAGGCGTATTATTACACATACCTTGTCTATTGATATTGAAAGATTAACATGTGTTATTTTCTTCTATCTTCTGCAAGCAAAAAAGTATAAAACAAAATGTATAAGTTTTTTTAATTGTACTATAAAGACAATCTCATTAAAATCAGCTGTTAGGGATTTTATGGAGATTGACTATAACTACAACCCAGTAAGTCTGAAATAGCCTATATCTGTACTCGACTGTACTGATTTTTACTCGACCAGTCTGAATTGGTCTGAAATTTACTTGATAATACTCGACTGTAACAGTCTGAACTTGTACTCGACCTTTACTCGACCAATACTTAACCATTTTATACGCATCTGAACCATGCTCGACCTAGTCTGAGCTCTTGACCTAGTCTGAACCATACTCGACCTAGTCTGAACCATACTCGACCTAGTCTGAACCATACTCGACCTAGTCTGAACCATACTCGACCTAGTCTGAACCATACTCGACCAAGTCTTAACCAACCTAGACCTTTTTTTTGGTAAACGGACAGAAAGTCACAGGACATAAAGTCACAAATTTGATAGGACAAAAAGTCACAAATAATTTGTTGACAATTGTTTGAATATATAAGAGAAATATCTTGAAATATTTTCTTTTTATTACATATATTCATTTTTAAGTTAAGGTAATTGTTCATAAGCCTTGATCAATAAAAAAATTATTAATTTTGAATCATGCAAAGGATATATTTCTTGGCACCATGAAGCCATTTAAGTACCAAGCCACTTTGACATTTTGTTTTCATAACAATTATTTAATCATTATTGATATTTATTGAATAAATTTTAATTACAAAGTTGCTTTTTATATAATAGTTCAAGAAAAAAATAAATTTTTATTTTTAAAATTAGTTTTTCTTGTTCAAAGAAAAATAATCTAAAAACCGAATTGTGACTTTTTGTCCGTGACGTTTTGTCTGTGACTTTTTGTCCTGTGACTTTCTGTCCTACATTCGATTTTGTTTTGTATCTATCTATTTTATTTCATCAATTTAGGAACTGTTTTTAACAATAGCTATTTCCCCTGGCTAGAAATTTGAACAACACTTTGAAATTAAAAATGTGTTCAAAATGGCATTGAAACCAACATTTCACAATAAACATAATATAACTTCAACACCATATTCATCAACACTTACATATAAATATATATATATATATATATATATATATATAATATATTAAAAAAAAATTGCTTCCGCAAATTAACATATCTTACATTGTTGGGCTGTTGTTTAGACGAATTATATATACACATTGTATTTTCAGCTTTGTATCACCATCACTGCTGGTGATCTGATGGATAAAATCTGTTGTAGAGTCGTCACTGGTTCAGACGTACTTATAAATATAATTATTTCTGTGACTGTATCTTGCATTAATTTATAGGATCCTTTAAAATAGATAATTCAGCTGATCTGTTACAATTCCATCTTCATGCCTTATATATCATGTACTGTGTTACGACGCTATGTAAAAACTGACGAGGAAAGGTAATACCCGGCCACCGAAAGCTTTATTATTATAGAGCATAGGTGGTCGAGTGGTCTAGCGCGTCGGGCATAGTGCAAGGCATTTTGGTGCCTCGATATCTCAGTAGCATGAGTTTAAATCCCGGCCAAGGAAGAACAAAAAAATTGCTTCCGCAAATTTACAGATCTAACATTATTGGGCTGTTGTTTAGACGAATTATATATATATATCACCTTTAAAATAATAATAATAATAATAATAATAAAATAATAATAATACAAGCTGATCAAATAATCTCAAAACTGAATTGTGACTAGTATTTTCAATGTTATTCAAAATTATTTGAATGATTCAATTATATTTTATGGTTACTGGACAATTTTCACCATTAACTTATGCCAGGCATAGATTTTTGGTGTCAGTTGAGTTTAATTAGTTTAATAATAATGTAGTGAACATTTTTTTTTATTAAAATATATATGAAATAGTATATAAAGCAACTTAAAAAATATAAAAAATGACACCTTTGTTTTGTAAAACTAAGAATTTAATATAATCACGATAATATAACTTCTATAGCAATCCTTGATAATCTTTTAAAAAAGGAAATGTGTTCCAAAGTTGCAGTGAAAATTTATTTCAATTAAATTTGAATAATTTTTGTCAAAATTAAAGACATGGCCAAAGAAGCACTTTAATAAGGTTTACCTCAGTACATGTGTGTTTTACAGGTATAAAAAGCCCTATTTTCTTAAACTCGTGTATTACTTATCTAGCGAATTCAAAAGGCCTTGCGATTCAAGTTAAACAGGATGTTGCAATTTTGAATGAATGAATTTTAGAATATAATACTCTCTGACCAGGTGTGATCTTTTTAGTGAGTTTGCCCCAAGCAGGATGTGTTACTTTATACTTCAGCACTAATCAGAAGAACAATTTTATTAAATTCTTTAATTTTTTATCCCTTTTTGATATATATTATATAGAATAGATATGTAAAAATCAATTTTTATATATATTTTTTTTTATTGTGGCTGTTGTCATGTCAGTTAAAAAGAATTTATTCTAACAGTTAAAATTTAAAAAAAAGCAGAGGTTATTTGGTCAAGTTTGGTTCAGACTGGTTGAGTATTGTCCAGACCTTTGGTCGAGTATGGTTTAGACTGAAAAATAGGTCGAGAATGGGTTAAGACTGTTTCAGACTGGTCGAGTAATAGTTCAGACTATTTTCAATGGCAAAGATAAGGGTCAAGTACAAATCAGTACAGTCGAGTATGGTTAAGATTTGGGTCGAGAAATGTCGAGTAAAATTCAGACCAATTCAGACTGATCGACTACAAATCAGTACAGTCGAGTACAGATATAGGCCATTTCAGACTTTTACTGGTTTGTAGTGTATAAAGAGTTCATCAAATTATTTACCTGCAATTTAAGCCAAACTGCACCATATTCTTCATTTCTATGCACATACATGTAATACACGTTTATCGCCGTTTGTTTTTATTTGATTTATATAGATATTTAAGATTTACAGTCTTTGGAAAAGTCAGCACTTTGGAGATCCCCATAATAATGACCGAATCACAAGTGCGGAAAATTTTATTCGAAACCACTAGAAGTCAATAATACCCGACTTGAAAGGCCGTACTTTAGTACTGCATATTAATGATATTGTCATCGAGATTGATACAGTAACTTCGAAAAATAAGGAAAGTTTTTTTTTCTCAAATTCAGCTGTTTTTTCAAGTAATCATAGTCTACAATTTGGGTAATGTTTATATAGTACGTGCTTGACAACATATTATTATTTTTTTTGGTGCATGCATGGTGCGTTGGTCAAAATAGAGAAAGAACATAGTAATTTTGTTATTTTTCGTAAATTTCTCTTATTTGACGTAATTAGCACTCACTATTATGACGTCATCAACATGTTTTTTTTAATGCAACATTACGTCTCAACTCTATGAATCATGTTCTAATTATTAATCGCTAAAAAATGCAAAGTATAACTTTTTATATTTTTGAAAATCTGGGGCCAATTTAGGCTATTATAGCCCCTACTCCTTTATCACTTCCATCCAGATCGTGTCCTGCACCGTTTCCTATAACATCGACTATTGACTATAAATTTTACCTTCCTAGAAGCTACATATTAGAAAATCAAACAGTCGCAATAGATATCAATCCCGGTAACTTGGCATTGTTCGTTGTTTTTTTTTATTATCAAGAGTGTTGTCATAGTTTCCAGGCTAACGGACATATTACTGGTATCACTGCTTACCTACAACAACGACTTGTGTAAAGTCATGTCAAATACTGTTGTTCAGTCAATAGAATAAAGCAATATTGTAATATTCCTACATAAACACCCGATACCGTCATGTTCTACTTCTAACTGGCTTATCTGTCGAATACCATTGTTTGCAACCTACTGAAGATCTACACATGATACAATAGCTACTGGGTTTACAAACTTCGTGGACTCGTTAGTTATATTAAACAATCCTTGTGTTCTATCGTTGTAATAATTATTTCATCGAGCTCTTTACGTAGTCTTGTTTGCAATTCTTTCACGTTCCTTCCGCACTAGCATTTCTCTTTGTTAATTCTTCTTGAAGGTCATTTTTTGAAATTCTGTAACTTTTAGTTTTGATCTTTGCCAGTTGCAATAACCCTTATATGTCCTGTCGTATATTCTGGAACAAATACAATTGTTTTCTGCATTGTAATATTTCAGGGAGATGCGATATCGTTGAGGAGAACTTTGCATGCGACCGGGTAATGTAGCCTTGCTAATAATCATTTCTAATTAAGCTTGTGTCTTATCATTTCTTTATAGCAGGGAATCGATGATTTTTTTTGTTTTATTAATAAATAATTGATCTGCCTGTCTGTACTAGGTGGTGTTCTTCGTAATCCTCGGACCAACGACATGTAGCAGTTCTTGAAACATATAGTGGACTATTCTTACAAAGTTCGTAAATGCATCTGGATTTTCCGCACCAAATTCAGCCATGAGGGCCTAACACTGGCCATGGATAGGTCTTCGAAGAAGCGTTCCTAGTCCACCAATTCCTCTACCTCCGGTCACCTCTACGTCTGTCATCAAGTAGTTCAACCACTGCCCTGGCATTGTGAGCCATATCAACATCCAATTCCAGCCAATAAATTGCAAGCATCCGATGTTGATTATTTGTGTTGATAATGTTATGTATACCTCTACGGCAAGACACAGACAACATCGGGCCCTATAAATAGGAAGCCTTATGTCAGTTTGTCGTGGACCCGGCGGACCGTAATATTCTTTATTTTATTGTGTTGTAACGTAGTAAACCGTAACAGACTTTGATAACTCTGGCTGATCCCTATCTATCCGTATCGCAACGTAATGAAATCGTGCCGTTACGTGACAAATTCGTGACAACAAATACGTGGTGTAACTGTACTAGTAAGTAGTTCAT
This sequence comes from Mytilus californianus, assembly GCF_021869535.1. Lineage (NCBI taxonomy): Eukaryota > Metazoa > Mollusca > Bivalvia > Mytilida > Mytilidae > Mytilus > Mytilus californianus. Next base: position 61,002,822 of record NW_026262734.1, read on the forward strand.
TGGAACTAACCGTAGAAATCCATTGGGCCTACGAATAAGTACGGATTAATGCGGTTTTGATAGGGACTATAACGGATCAGTACGTTCTTATACGGGTTAGTAAGGATAAACTACGGTTGTTTGATCTCTTGTCAAATTTTGCGCATGTTCAACAATTGTCACGGATATACAAGTACTACGACGTATGACTACGGCTACAATACGGAAATCTGCGGACTAATACAGATTGCTAGGAATAATGCCGGATCGTATCCGTAGCTAATCCGGCCGAACATAAAAAGAGGGACTCGACTTTCTCTTTATGATGAAACTATTGTCCATTTAAAAAGGTCAATTTGTTATCTCTCCGCGGATTTTTTTCGTCAGAATTTATGCTTATACACAAAAAAGATCAACTTGTTTGTGCATCTACCTCAATCAACTGTTTTAAGAAAATTTGTCTATTATTTAAAAAATTACAATATCTCGAAGCTCTATACTTTGATTTAAGTAAAAACAGGTATATAAGAAGCATAAAATCTAAATTATGCACATTTATTAATCTTTTAAAGCCCACAGAAACAGTTGTAAGTCTAAGGCAATTCAAATGTACCAATTTGGCCTTTTTACCTTCTCTAACAAAGAGTTCCATTTCTTTTGTTTAATTCTAACATGAATAAATTTAACATACTGTGTTTTGTCTGATTTCTACCACAACACCCAAGCTAGAAGATGTTTGAAAAAAGCAAATAAACAAACAGGAATTTGAATGACCTCTGTTGTACTGAGTGTTTAAAATATAGGATTTACAATTCTATTCAATTTAAAGTAATTAGCAAGTATAACATATAGATTTTAAAATGCTTGTAAAATAATAGCAAAAAAAGGATGAAAAAAAGAAATTCTTTTTTTTTCGCAAATTCCATCTAAACAAATAATTAAAGGATAGTTTATAAATTTTCAGAAATAATCCTGGAAGTGATCAGAAACATGATACTGAAAGTCAGGATAAAAATACTAAGAAGAAACAATCCCACTACATCTCCTGAGACCCCTAATAAAAGGCACAGGCACAACAGTGAACATCGGGTAGTATTTGATCCAAAATGGCAGCATGGAAGACCATGGCTACAGTATTATTTGTAGGTTTGATGACACAGATCCAATGGACAACCTAGCTCTGTTAAATCACTTTTCGAAGAAACACCAGCCACTTATGCCATCTCAGAAATTCATGATCCTGCCAGTCAGTATCTGATTGAAAAGGACATATTTTTATAGGAGTGGACTTCTTTCATTGAACTTATTAGGGATGTAATGACAGAAGTGTATTGAATGGCTAAATACAGAACACTTATTCGGAACCCTAATTTACGTCATAATTGGAATTCCAGGATTTCTCTTAGTTGAAAATCCGTCATTAACCTTGTTGTAATCCTGATCGGAAGTCCCTACCTTGGACAAGCAATCAGTATTGGATGACCAGATGACTCAAGTCTAGAAGTATTATATTAAGGTAATATAACACATTCCCACACTTATAAAAACATTACAGAAGCATCATGGCCTGTCCTAAGTTTTTATTCAATGAAAAGTTAGGGCTACCTTTATTGTTTCCAAATATCATCCACTTGATGAGCATAGCTGCTGTGTTACCTTTGAGCACAACAGAAGTTGAAAGGGTTTCTTACAGATAAAATTGGTTAAATATAAGCACAGAGACCGTTCAAAACAAGAAATATTGAACGGTATCCTTCATGTAAAACTTAACTGTAACAAACAATGTTTTGTACAGCTGTCACAAGAAGTGTTTATGGTATGAAAGATACAAAATTTCAATTTCTTTAAGATAATAGACAGTTTAACAACTGACCCTATTGCCCATGTATGTATATATTGATGCAATGTATATTACTGTTTAAATAATAAAAGACAATGTGTGACATGCCCTTTTTGAATTATCAATATCCAGCGTGCCCTTTTCAGAGAGCGTATCACTTTTCTATCGTTAGGTATCAACGTAATGTTTCTATTCCAAACAGACGTGGCTGCGTATTTACGCATCACGCGTATTTAAACAGAAGATCATTGAGCATTAACTGGTCTTATTGGCAGATGATTCAGTCCATGTTAACATATGCCAAAATGTAAGAATAAAAGAAAAATATGTGTTTACGTCAACGAGACAACAAACCGACAGTTGTTTATACTAATTAATATCATGGCTTTGGTAAATTAATGTTTAAATACGTTATAGATTAATGATTGTATACTGTCTAACTTTCAGATCAAGGGATAGACAAGTATGTCGTCAAAAGAAACACAAAACACGTTAAGGATATTAAGCATTTCAGTTATAGGAATAAAATACGCTCACTGGGAATGGCAACGATAGAATATCGTCAGGACAAAAATGTCATGAGCTTTACATGGTATTGATGATATAAGCTGGATGTATCTTTTGACTTAGCACCACCTAATACAACCAGAGGTCCTTCAGTAATTTTTCTAAGAAAGAGTGTAGGACGACGTTCGAGTCATTGGGATAATTTAAGGTTTATGACCCTTTCTGTAGCCATGTGAATTACGAAATTTCGTGCAAAGCATTATAATTTATTGTTTCATTGCATTAAATAGAAAATGTGGATTTTGTGGCAAATAAAACCAAGAGTTTTGTAGAAAATCCACAGACCTTAATACAGAGATTTTTGTTATAAAATTTTAAATAGAGATTACTCATTTGTTTTTGTATGATGTGCTAGCGTTTATTGTTTACCTAAAGTCAAAAAAAACCTTTAAATTAATAAAAACCTTGTGCTGAGTCACTAAAGTTGAGCACACCTTAGAAGGTGTTTTTGATTTGGTCCATATTTATATTTGTTTTAACCAATATCTAAATTTATAAACTTGTTTTACGGAAATCATTGCTAGCACTGCATGCAGTATTCCTCTATCTATCAAGCACCGAATTGCCAAATATGAGAGTAAAAGGGGAAAGGCTGTGGATTTTTTTCATAAAATTTCCATATGTTTAGCATTGAATCAACACAAGGGTACATCATCCTCAACAGATTTAACAGTGACACAAAGGTCTGCCGAATATTTGTACGTTAGCTTAAAATAATGAGAACATAACCTTCATAAGTTTATAAGTTATATTCTTTATAATTATTTATACTAATAATATTACTTGAGGAGAAATTCTGACTTGGACAATTCCAAGATGAAGGGTCTGTAGAAACATACGGCTTTTTTACCGGAAGACATAGGTACAGAGGTAAATACAGACACAGGAAAATGACACAGCACGAAGTAGAACACAGAATAAGCAAAAATAACAAGAACCACTTTTAAGCAAAATAAGGGGTGCATTGTACAGGTGCCTCTAACGGGTAGGCAGTTCTAGTTCAACTTGCGTCATCCGTTCAAAGCCAAATTTTGGTGGTACCACAGTGAACATTAAATATCTCGTTTACAACACAGTTTTGCAACGTTTACCCAGTTTAATCATTTTACTATTTAAGGATTATAATTTATATGATTTATTGAAGACAATACAAAAGCTGAACCAATCTATAGTTTTTTTATCTTAATAAGATCTTCTATAATCCTACAGGTTAATATGTAAAATAATAAGAATAAGCATTTACACATATGCAACATAATAATAAAAAAGCTACACTTAAGTGTTCCCCTACTCTGGTGCAAGGTAACCTGATGTTACTGCTTAAAAAAAATGGCCGCATAAATTTGCTATATATTTGTTATAAAATCCCTTAATCTGATGTTAATATGATTTCATGTCAATTGAAATAATTTTTTTTCAATTTTTTATCAATTAGTTTTTAGGAAATGAGGGGGAGGGGGCAGAGGTGTTCATATGTGGGTCATATATTTAGAAAGGGGGACAGGATGCCCCTAAAGACAACATTGGTAGTGAAACAGGTAAAGATTCTGCATTAACAGATTAACCATAAATGTTGCTCAAAATGGGGGAAGGGGGCACCTTAGTTCTCCATGGAAATCAATCTCATTATAAGGAGCCATCTAGGACTATTATACTAACAGTCCCAAGTATAATAGTCCCAGGAGCATGTAGTCCTATTGTCTATTATGATGAAAACAAAATATGAGGTATATGTCAATTAGACAGTACTTTACAAATGGAACATATAATAAAAAAAACCATGGCAAAGAGATTTTTCAGTATTTCATATCAATCAACATTTGAAGGAAAGACACATTTCAAATAGTTATTTCAATCTAAAAGTAAAAATATTTATATTTTCAGTTCCAACATTTATTATTAGTGATTTCGTGATACTTTTTTTTATAATTTTCCACCATTTAGATCCTACAACAGTCAATTTGCTTATAAAGGTAAGTTTACATTATATTGGAAATATAAAAGACAATTTACTGGTGAAATTTGTTTTAATACAAATGTTAACACTCTAAAAAGGGGAGGTAATCAACATAGTTTCAACATTAAAGATAACACAACATCAGTATTTTTATAGTATAAGGCCGGGAAAAATATACAAAAGAAATGAAAATGAAATCATAACAAAATTATGTTCCAGCAAAAAAAAAAAAAAAAAAATTGGGCGAACTTATGAACAAAGAGGGATAAATAAATATATCAATGAGACAGTTACCAATCAATGAAAAATGTAAAAAAAGGTCAACCATTGAAAAGTGCCTTTTATAATATGTAATCTAGATATACATTTAAAATAATTATTGCAATCTAAAAGTGAAAACATTAATATTTTCAGTTTCCATCATTTATTATTAGTGATTTCTTTATACTTCGACAGTCAGTTTTTGATACTTTTCAATCCATTTAGATCCTACAACAGTTAATTTGATTCCGACTTTGACGACAGTGAAAAGATAAGCCACCAAATAAGACTGAGCGATGGACATGAAGTATTGTATATTTCAGTGCCTCTGCATTATTCAATTAACAAAAACTTAAACTTATTTTTTGAGGCACGTGGGGCTATGCTTCATATGTTTTATATAACGAATATGCTATAGTAGCACTTTCAATATGTATACATGAGGGGCTTCATTCTAGTATGACGGAGAAAAGGGATAATTGTTATTGTCATCATTGTATAAGACATGCAAGCTTGGCATGTTCTTCTTTTGCAAGTGTGTCTTGTTTGAATTCCTCAAAAATAAGGAAACAACCATTTCTTTTGAGAAAAAAAGATGTAACAGAAGCTTTGTCAGTATTATCTGAAAATAATTCAGGAATTAAACATGAAATCTTTTCAAATAGTAAAGCACAGAGTGTTAACGAATCTTTAAAGGAGATGAAGGGTGAAGATTCAGAAACATGCTGTTCAGTTGCATCTGTGAGCATTTTAAAGCCTAAACAGCTAGGAAGAAAAATCTTTATTTGTCAACAGCAAATTGAAAATCAAGATAATTTTCCTTGTAGAAGTAGTTCCCTGCAAAGATTAACTGGTGTGAGGGAAGACAAACCAATCATTATCAGTAGTACTGATTCTGATTGTGATTCCTTATCACAATGTATTCCTAGCAGAAAAAATCCCAAGCACTAAGCCCCTTACCCTTATTCTATTGCTCCATTTTCTGATTTTGGAGCAACTTAGGTACCGCTACCATACATCTTTTGTCTTTTCAGAAAAAAATTTGTTTTTAATAAAAATTCTTACTCAAATCCCATGCCCCCACAAATGCATTGTACAAGTTTCTTACTTTTAAGTTCAACTTTTATTTTCTTGGAAACCAATAGCTTATTAAGAAACTAATATACCACATTGTTGCTTTATAAATTTTGAAATTATCAGAAACTAAGTATTCAACTTCTTCAGGCAATGTTGACATTAGATAAACTCGGCTATTATTTTAGGTCCTTTTTGGTGTCATATCGCTCTTCAACTGTTTAGGTTATCATACATTCTTGCCTTTCAAATATTCGCCTTTTAGCTGACGTTGTGTCAGTTATGTTAGTAATACATGTGGTAAGTAATTATACTGATATTCCATTTCAAATTCCTGAGTTATTGCCTTTGAAAATGCAAAAAAGTTCTGAAATCAATTGTTTTCAAAACATGGTGATTCTGATACAAATATAAATGTCACACCCCAAATAATTTATTATCACTTTTCTCTTTTCACGGTTGTAAATAGCTTCATTGCATATTTTTAAACCATTTTCATTCATTGCCTTTTTTGTCTTGAGTAAAATGTGATAGGCAAAATATGTTTAGATGTATGTATTGAATAATAGCAGAAGAGAATTGTATGTGCACAAAGTATCATAAAACAGGTAAAAATAATTTCAAGCATATCTTTCACCAATTACAGCTCATTGTAAACACTTACAAATCAACTAGCTTTTGATCTTTACAGCAACAGTAGATTTTATTATAAATCTGGAAGCCAGAGAATTGTTCATAACTGGATATCAATATTATTACCAACCAACCATATACATTTAACCAGTTTGATATACAGGATAATGTCATTACTTAGAGATTTTAACAGAATTAAAAATATTTCAAGAATTTCGGCTTTTCAACAAAACACTTTTCAATTACCCGTTCACAACAGTTCAAACCTAAAGGAATTTTCAGCTAAAGTAAACAGACTAGAAAATTAATTTATCAGCTGACAGTTGTAAAAAAAAATTCTCTGTAAAGCATCTTCAAACCTTTCGACAGTAAAACAGGCTAACAAAAGGAAAAGAAGATATAATCTTAAGTTAAATAAAAAGCTAGGGACTGCAACAACATCTGAATCTCTAAAAACTAAACAGAAAACTCAAAGCTGTCAAACCAACAGTCAACCTAAAATTTTCTGTTGGAAAAGAGTAGCCAATGCAACCTACAACATGCGGATAGTGTTAAGTTGAGGGAACAGATAGCATTTTGGCAGACACATGCCTTACAATAACTAGAGGAAGACCATGAACAAACATTCAAATTGAAATTGAAAGAAGAGGGAAGATAAAGCCCCTACTCATGCAAAGTAAAGGAAGCTGTTTACGGCTGTCTGCAGTACAATATATTAAGAGAACATATATCACCACTATTTCTACTATGCTAGATGCCGGTATTCTTTCCGAGCTACATTTGAAAGAAACGTTATCAAACAGAAACAATTTGACCTTACTGCGGGATGCCAAGACCACGAGAGGACGCCATTATTATGGTGTCAAACTATGTACAGACACACGTGATTTTACATTAGGTAATTTTAGCTCTGTTCGTTCAAGTGAAACAGTAGATACCTATAAGGAATATTCAAATTCGTAAATTGAATTTAAACATAAAACAACATTTAAATAAAAAGACAAACATCTGTCTATAAAATACTATGTAGAAACTAAATATTGATTGCTTGATTCATTAATGTTTTACGTCCTTGTTCATAAGGTAACAGTCCGCAGGAAGACATGTCACCTTACCTGGACACAATATTCTGACTGTAAAACAACAAGTCTTACTCCTTAATGCTGCTTGCGTAGTGAAGAAGCAGCAAACACCAATTTTAAAGTCTTTAGGTTGACCCTGCTGGAGTCCGAACCCATAACCTCCTGCAATGTTGGCAAACAGACTACTACAAGACTACCGATGCAGTAATAAAAAGAGGACACCATTATTATGGTGTAAAACCATGTACAGATACTCATGATTTTACTTTAGGTCAGTTTATATTGGTGGAGGAAGCTGGTGGGCCAGAGGACCACCACTAACCCTAAGTAGGAAAACTCATACTCCTTATCAATGAAGTTTGGAGTCGCTCGCACATGCCATTTGGGGGTTCCAACTCATAACATCTTTGTTGAAAGGCTAGTCATACAGAAGTTGAACAACTTACACTAATCTGCCACTGAGGCCTCAATACTGAACAACGAAAACTTGAAGAGTAAGCTGACCTTGCTCCACATGTAGTATTAATTCGTCATGTTGTTGATGTTTGTAAAATTTTCATAATAACTAAAAACACTTCACTAAGACCTTTGCTGATTGACGATTGAGTATTGGTGTTTAACACAACTTTCAAAGCTTTTAATTATTGCATCCAGCCATCAAAATCAAATAATGATATGAGTTTTGGGATGTTTAAGACATAAAAACAATTGCAGATGTCTTCAGTCTACAGCCAACTAATAACAAGGCTTAAAAAAATTTCAAAAAACCTAAACTTATTTTTGATTAAAATTTAAACATATTTTCATTACAACATTTGGATACTAAAAATCAGAGAAACTTGATTTGGATGACAAAATAATTGAACAAACCGAAACCAGTAATCGGGACACAGTTTTAGAAGCCGTTCAACTTATTTCTAGCAATTTATTAATTAAAAGGAAAAAACTCTTTGGCGATTTTTTAAATGGTGGCCAATTTTAAAACCCGTCGGAAGAAATCATCCTATCATCGAAGTCATGTCCAGGCAACAATATTACTTTAGAAAGACTTATGGCTCAGATAGATAGTCAAAAGACCATTGCTCAAAACAACAGCATTTCGACAATAACTTCCAAATTTATTAATGTTTGAAAATAATCGCACTGCAGACGACTGAATGAAGGAAAAACCAGAGGAACAAAAAAAAATCTCTAATAGCTAAATGCAGACCAATGTTGGAAGAAAAAAGACATAAAGATATCAGAGATTTTATGAAAATATATAACGAAAAATCAACAATTTTGAAAACCAAAACAATAGAAAAGGAAATAGATGAAGCCAAAATTAAGATGAAAAAGAAAAGCTTTTTGTTGGAAGTCTACAATTTAGGTGGGAAATGGACAAAATTAAAGCAAATTGATTGTACAATTAAATGAGACTTACCTTAAGTCGAAATTTGATTGTAATTTTGTTGAACTTATTTATGCTGAGAGTTAACATGAGATGCGCACGCAGATCATAGAGGTCACTTTTTAGAGAATGTAACAGAGCACATAAGCACATGATACACCAAAAGAAAACTGGGTGGGAATACGAGTGATAGGGAGGGCATGTTAACTCTCAGCATAAATAGGTTCAACAAAATTACAATCAAATTTCGACTTAAGGTAAGTCTCATTTAATTGTACAATTTTATTGAACCTATATGCTGAGAGTACCATGAGATTTCAGAGATATGTGATCTGTCACTCATGTTCACTGTAATTTATTACAGCCTCATCAATCATGATTTATTTTCAGGCTTTAAAAAAACAAGATGTTGTATCAACTTTGTAATCTATCAAAGTACAAAAGTAAAGTAAATCAAACGTACATTGACATATGCACATGTTATGTTAAACTTTAAAATGTCATTGATTGTAAATCTAACATATGTATTATCATTATTCATGTTATACATGAGACTTACCAGAATTTGATAAGATATGACTTCTCGAAACCTTCACACTATAATTATCATTATAATTTTGTTTAGATACAGGTTTATCATAAAATTTTCTGAATGTTGATTCATTTGACCAACCTGCCGCTTTTAAAATAGTATCTACTGAAGTAGCACACCGTAGTGCTGCAGATGTACTTGCTGATCTAGTACTATGTGGTTTGTATATAGTTATGTCTACACCAGACGTTTGCAAAACAATCTTAACCCAACGTCCAAGAGTGTCTTTAGACACATGAGAATATGGTTTTATACAGCTCAAGATTAATTTTTGGGTTTTCCGAAAACATGATGTTCTAACTAAATACTCTTTTAGAACAGTGACAATACACAGACTATTATCCTCAATAAAAGCTGGAAACTCTATTGGTTGTAAATGCCTCCCTGGCTTTGAACATTTTAATAAACTTCTCACATCTATATATATGTTACTATCTGTAACAGTTATATCATCTAAATCTAAGCTATGAATGGTTTGCAACCTTTGACCTGTTAACAATAATAGCAGTGTAACTAGCTTATATGATAAAACACGTAAAGATAACATATAAACTGGTGTTAATGTCTTCAAATATTTAAGCACGACTTCAACATCCCAGGTTCTTTGATATCTGGGTAATGATGGCTTAAGATTGAATATGCCTTTTACAAAGCGCTTCACCAATGTTCATTGCCCAACAGTTTTCTCTTGATTTACAGACATAAATGAAGATAACATACTTCTGGCAGTATTAATAGCACTGTAACCTTAACCTATTTTATATAACGGAGTTAAAAATTCTAAAACATTTAACTCAGTGGCTTTAAATGAATTAATTTTTCGTTCACTGCAAAATAACAACCATCTTTTGAAATATGTCCAATATTATTGTCGAGTAGCTGGTTTCCAAGATGCAATGATGATTTCGGAAGATTCTTTTGATAATCCATAATTTTGCAAGATTTTCCCGATATCCTAAAAACTGCTAATCGTAATTTCACTAAATGATCCTCTTTTGTTGGATTCTGGGGTTGATAAAGAAGATTTTTTCGACTGTTTATTATAAATGACTGTGCCACAATTCGATGAAGTATTTGTGGAAACCAGTTCTGAGTGTTCCACAATGGTGCCACTAATGTCATGTCCGCTTGATCCTGGTCCACTTTTTGCAATATCTTCCCTATCAGACTGAAAGGTGAAAAACAATAACAATAAATGTTACTCCATTTTACAGAAAAAGCATCTACTGCTTCAGCATATTTATCAGGAAAGTAAGAGAAATAACGTGGTAATTGATGATTAAATTTTGATGCAAACAAATCTACATCATGTGGTCCAAATAAAAAATCAATAATATTAAAAACATCATCATGCAATTTCCACTCAATATCCACATTTATTGATCTCGATAGTCTATCTGCTTCTATATTAGCAACTCCTGGCAAATGACAAGCAGTAACCCAAATTTTCCTTTGTATACACCAAATCCACAATTCCTTTGTCAAATTGTTTAACTTTACAATGCGGCCACCCATTTTATTAATATAATTCACTGCGACCATGTTATCTAGATACACTTTTACATGAATGTTGTTTCTTGACGAACAAAACCAAATTAATGCTAAAAATGCTGCCTTAAGCTCTAGAAAATTAATATGGTTTTTCTGTTCTTCATATGACCAAAACCCTTTGGTTTCGAACAATGTATCTTGCACAACTGCACCCTAACCAGTGTTTGAACTATCAGTGTTAAGAATAAACTTCGGATCTATTAAAGTCATTAGTTTGAAACTACTATTTATATTATTAACCCACCAATTTAAATCTGAAATATTTCCATCTGACAAAGACATTTTTGCATCAAAATTTCCATAATTTTGTTTTAATAATATATCTTTTGTAATTTCTAAAGACTTTATATATAATGGTGCATACTGTACACCTGGTTCCGTTGGTACTAATTTTCCAATAACCTGTGCAAACTCTCTTATTGTAATCTCTTCTTTGAGAATTAACCGACTACATAATTTAATTATATTGTCTGCCTTTTCTTCTGTTACTCTAATACACATTGTTATTGAATTAATCACAAAACCCAAAAATACAATAATTTGAGTAGGTTGAAGTACAGATTTATCTGGATGTATGGTAAAACCAAGCTGATCTAATAATTCTACTGTGTCAATTATATTACTTTGACATCCAGAAAAGGTCTTGCTCACAAGTAAACTATAATCAATATATGGTGTGTTGCAATGTCCTTTACTTCTCAGTTTTGAAAAAACAACTTTTAAAATTTTTGTGAAAATTCGCGGTGCTGTTGTTAACTCATTTGGCAAACAAGTGTATTCATACAAAACCTCATTCCAATAAAATCTAAGATATTTCCTATCTTTTTCATTGATGCTAACAGAATAATATGCATCTTTTAAATCAACAGAACCAAACCAGCAATTTTGTGTAATGTGTGTTATTGCTGTTTTAAAAGTTTCCATTTTAAAGTGTATTTGTTCAATATCAAGATTTAACTGTTTTAAATTTAAAATTACTCGATAAGTGTCAGCTTTCTTGGGTCTCACAAAAATATTTGAAACATACTGATCCTTAATTGGAGTAACAGGTTGAATAATTGTTTTTGAAATAAACTTATCTATTTCTTTTTGTACATATTCAATTTCTTCACTGCTGAATACAAGTGGGTATGGCTTTATAAGCTGTGTAGGAATGTTTTCAAATTCTAACTGATGACCTTTAATAATATTTAAGATCCAATAGTCAGATGTTAATTCCTTCCATCGATGAAAAAACTTTGAAATTTTCCCCCCAATAAAATTATTAGGAATATTTTGAAGTTTTATAGCAGTTAAGTCAATCAAGTGATCATTTGTACTTACATCACTATCAGAAATAACATGATCTACTTTTTATCTTTGTTTTTTTTCTTATTGAATGTCTTGCTGCGGTCTAAAAAAGCATCATCATCATATTTCCTTATTCTTTTGATTGGTTTTCCTCCATCAATGTGGCGTTTTCTTTTCCCAAATTTATGAGGAAATCCACGCCCTCCATGGCCATGATGGCTACGTCCCCTGTTAGAAGACTGATATGAGTTCTTGGGATTATCATACGTATAATTATGGTCCTTCCCAACTTTTTTACACACACTATGCTCCGCATCTAGCTCTTTGATTTTTTCCTTAATATCGTCCCCAAACAGCATGTCAGTGACTGGTGTGGTATCATCACACAGACCTTTATACCGGGGTTGAATGTCCCCCTTAATGAAACTCCTTCGTCTGAAGGTTATTTCGCTATAACAAGCTTGAAATAGCTGGTACGTATCTCTGCACGTAACTGCATATGCTTGCAGTTCCTCTCTAGACATTCCTTCTTTCTTTGAAGATTTATCCACAAACATATCCATCATATACATCAATGGGCAAGCTGTTTTAGACAAGAGATTCTGTAAACGTTGTTATTTTACATCCACATCTTTATTCCGTGGTGTCATTTGTTTCCAAATACCTACAATTATTATATAAATTTAGTATATATACACTAAAAAGTTTATAGTGTGTATATTATTATTACATGTAAAGGATTATTACGCAATATTTATACGTGTACACATTTCGCATAATCATGATAATTATTGCGAGTTTTTAATCATATTTATAATACTATATTATTTATTACCATGTAAATTATGGTTTGTATTATAAAAAAATGATTTGCAGATACACTTGATTTTTCACAAGATAAAAATTTTATTAAAATGCAATTTAATTGCATAAATCCTCACCTATGTTGACTCGTGGGACTTTTAGACTGCTCACATTAGCAGGCTTATCATATTTCTTTGTGAGATCTTTGTATTTTTCTTCATTGACTCGTGTCCTCAGTCCCTGGTTCATGTATGAGGCTAAACCAGAATTAATTTTTGGACCTGTCTTTTCATCCGAACTAATGAAGTCTTTCATGGATTCCAAGACATTTTCATTTTCTGCCTTTTCAATATCATTATCTACTTCATTCTCAGAACATGCTTCATCATCGCTATCGTAACTTTCGTCACTAGAAATATCTGAATATAATTCAGACGGTGCAGATATGTTTTTAGTTTGGTTATTGTTCATATCATTATCAAACAAACTGTCCAGTTGCGATTGGTAATCATCCTTTGTGGGTTTATTTTTCACGACCTTTCTTGGTCCGGCCATTGTTGCCGATTGTCTAGGATTGACCTTTGTGGAACTTTGTGTAGTATCAGTTCTTGAATTCTGATTTTTCATCAGAGTTTGGATATACAATTGATTTTGCAGTAGCATATTGTAGATATCCGGTGTGACTACTTCCGGAGTGTGAGTGACAGGAGCATTGCTCATGGCTCCTCCTCCTACATTAATGTTTTCAATGCTTGCTTGAAACCCACTAATATTGTTATCATAACCTGGCGAAATAAGTTGCCTGTGGTCATTCATAATGCTAAAAATATTGTCACTTTTTGAACTTGTCTTGGCCGTGCCAGAAAGTTCCGATACCGAGTCAATGCTCGAATGTTCAGCCATGTCATTAACAAATGTATGCTGACAACGTGACAAATTATCCATCACAAGCTACATCGTTAGAATATTAATCCATCCAAAAACTATATCAAATCGTAAAGTTTGTATTCCAAATGTCACAAATATATTAATTTCCAGTTAAAAACAATTAAGATATCCATTATTTTCAAATAAACATAAGAGGGATAAATTCCATGACTTGACCTCATAAGACCAAATACGCTAGTGACCTCTATGATCTGCGCGCGCATCTCATGGTACTCTCAGCATATAGGTTCAATAAAATTCTTTTCTTTCAACTTGTAAAACCAAGAAGCTGAAAATGAATGCGTTAAATCGCACATAACATATCGGAAAGAAATAGAAAACCAAAAAGTAGATACCGGTTCAAACATCTTTTTTAAAAAGTCTCTTGACCTTCCTGGGCTTACATAAAATTTAGAAAAAATATTAGTGTTGGAATAATCTTCCTCTGAAAACAGAGAAGTATATGTATAAGAAATGGAAACCAATACTTCTATAATTGCCAATGAAAAACCATGATAACTGCTTACCAATAAAAACATGATACCTGCTTACCAATGATTATTGCAAGCGAAAGCAATAACATTGATGCATTACAATGTATGGACACGTCCACAAATAAGGTGGAAAATAACAACCTTCCAACAAACTACGTAGGGAAACATATACTTCATATATGGGACGAAGGAAGCAACATACTTATCGAGTATGATGGAAAACTTCTGGAATATAACAGTCCAACAATGACATTTAGGATAATTTCCTGCTTCTTGTATTTATCAGCAATATACTATGCACAATAATCCTACACAAATTATTGTATAGGATTATTGTGCATAGTACATTGCTGATCATTGTGCATAGTACATTCAATGTCTTCACACTCGTATTGTATTCCATAAAAGCTTAATAATTTAACAGCTATCATGTAAGATTCAACATGACTATGCTTTACCTAAAGATGCCACTAAGATATAAGATATGTCATTTAATTTGTGTGGCAAAACATATTTGAAATGTTAATACTATCATTGATAAATATCTTCCTTGTGTTCAGTTAATTAAACGCTGTAAACATGAAGAGCGAAGAACGTAGTATCCCAAGCCTGTGACAGATGACTTTGTCAGAAAGCAAATAGTCAATCGTAATGCGATGTTAAATAGTTGCTCCCTAAGATGCCAAAATTTGCAAAACCTTTAATTATTAGTCATATTAAAACACTAATTTATACATCTGTTTTTGAAGATAAGCTAAAGGTCGCCCAGGTTAGACCACTTTTTAAGAAAAACAATATGCTGGATAAGGAAAGTATCGCCCAGTTAGTGTGTTGCCAAGTATATTCAAGTTTTATGAACGTGCTAATTTTGATCGACTAGCTGTGTTGTTTGAATTAGAAACAATGTGTAAAGATTAATAATATTTGTAGTAATTTTGAAATTATGTTCAAAGGTGTTCCGCAAGGTTCTATACTCGGACCTATGCTTTTTTAATATATTCATAAATGACATTATTATTCCCTATTATGTGCATTGAAATCAGGAAAACTACATTACGTACTCATTAAGAATTTTCTAACATCAACTTTCAGGCACCAGTCATCACAATAATTTTCTAAATGATTAAGTCTTCTATGAAAACTTGTGGCTAAAGTTGATATACTCACAATATTACCTGCATACATCAAACATTTCAAATTCTCTGAGTGAAGGAAGCTGCATCAGAGCAAGAGGCAAGATAAGATAGAAAGTCATTTATGAGAATTTGAAACAAAAAAGGTCTCAAATTATCTCCTTGTCTTACACTTTATTTACTGTTAAATAAATCAGTGAGAGAAACTCCAACTTTAACACATGTTTAAATCTTTAAATATATCTGATATAATGTTATAATTACATTGCATGTATGTTTCACTATGATACGTTATTTTGATTGGCTAACAACAATCTCGCGTCCTTCTGAAGTTAACATACATTACACAATGAAATGTAACATTCATGATGACACGAGGTCCCACAATAAAGTGCACAGGTAAATTAAAGAAAAACTTGATATAACTCGTGTTTTCGTGATTCTAGCTATAAAATGTAATTATAAGTATTGAATGCTTCTTTTTGTAATTTCATGGGGTTGTAAAAGCGTTGACCGTGCGCACATTTTTAGAATGAAGCGCTTCCGCGCTTCATACAAAATGTACTCCGGTCAACGCTTTTACACCCCAATGAAATTACAAAAAGAAGCATTAAATTTCTAAATAAAACAGATACTAACTTCCATATTATAAATTTTACAGTTTAAGACCTACATGAATTACACTGGAAGACTACCGAACAAGTATAGAGTCTACGCTCTTTAACTAGCAGCATTTGTCTATCAGTGTTTTCATTATAAAATATAATCCGAATTCTTTCATTGTTTTTATATTCAAGCTAAGAATTGTGAACTCAATTTTTACACAAACATTTACCAAGATATTTACATGATTTATGCATTCAAAATATGCAAAATATTAATAACACCTCTATCATTAGATGGCTGATATGATTTTAAATGAAATGTTAAAATATAGTCAATCTCATATATATATATGATACATTGCTCATACAAATTGTTAGATTTATGCTTCAAGAATAAAGTTTATCCGAAGATATGGCTATATTTCACCAATTTCTGAATCCGAAAATCTTAGTGACAATGACTACTAGGTCCATATACATTTATTTCTCTAATTCGTCGTCAATTTATCCCTTTCTGCACCCATTGTATAAAAAGATTTAATCAACGTGTGGTTCGTTTGATCTCAGTTCTTCATTGGTTAAAATCCGATTATGACGTCGAATTTTCTTGCTATCCTCTGAATTTCCTATTGTGACGGCATGAAAAAAGGCGAACATGTCTGATGACGTCACATAGAAAGAACACATCTTTTTGCAGATCATTCGAAAAGAAGGAATAAATTTGCCTGCGTATTGTTTGAAAATCATTATAGAGAAACAGATTCCACCACCAAATCTCGTGTAATACGATATTTATCCACTCTCGACAGTTAAATTTTTAATATTTTAAAACGCTCGGCGATCCTCGCGTTTTAAATTTGAAAATTTAACTGTATCGAGTGGATACATATCGTAAAACACTCGATGCAGTGGTAGAATCTATATATTTTTGCATATTTTGAATGCAAGCGTTGATAACTCACATGCTGATCATGAATAATCTGACAAACAAATGTACAATTAATACCTTACTGGTTTAAACAATGAATAATTCATATTTAATAAGCAACACATTAATATTAATATTATATCCGACAAAAAAAAAAGTTTCCCGGCTACACAATCATTTGCCGTTTCCCCCTGAAAAAAATCCACCAAATTATTGTTCCCGAAAGAAGTCTTTTTAATATCTATTTTTTTAAGTTTTCCAGTATATGTTACTCATAGATGATATGACAAATGGAAAGTTGCCGAGATACAACGATTTTAATGACTAACCATCTTTTTGATATACCACTCTGTCATTTTGAGAAAAAAGAGCGCATAATATTATACGAGGAGCATACATTTCCTTACTTATTATATTGCGTGACAGGTATCATCTGTGACAAATATCGATGTACATTATACATGTTATAATGTCAAAGTTATACATTTCATGCTGTTTTGTACAGTATTTGTACATAGCCACATACACTGAGACTCGATCATCCTCTATACTGAAATAGATTTGTAAACAAAACAGGTTAGTGAAATAATGTCAATCACTATTTATATGAATTATAAACATTTTAGTTTTGAAGATTTCACGAAATAAATGTAATTATGATGTATGATATAAACGTTGTTACAATAGCAATAGAAAAAATGTCTTTTATTACATGTATGAATTTAAATTGACTTTGACACAGGAATATCACCGTGGCTTTGTTGAAATACGCCCTTTTGCTTTAGACAAAACCAACGAAGCAAGCTCTCAATTACTTTTTCGTAAATGTGATGACATTTTTAAATCAATTTTCGCGGATTTAAAAAATTCCACGGGACTTTTACATGTTACATTTTAACGAACGTAATCTATGTATTACTGGTACATTATTAAGCCAGGGATTTCGTTACCACAAATTACTTAAAACCTTTACTAAATTCTTCCACAGATATAAAGATTTGGTCTTGAAGTTTGGTTGTACCTGTAGAAAACTTATTTCAAACGGGATTGCACATCCTCATTTGTACGGCAATATTGTTTACCGTGCCCGGAAATTTAGAAACGATTCTGGTAAACTTATCGATCCTTTAAATAAATTTATTCTAAAAGGTTACCAATCTAACACTGTAATTTGATCATTAAATATTGTTTTTATTGGTACTGATATTGATTTTGTTATCAGTAAATTAAAAGCAAACTAAATATTATTGTTATATACATATACACATTCATGGATCTATAATTTGTCGATACCTGTATCTTGGCATTGCACAAGGTCATGTTTTTCTCTACTATTTATGACGTCTTTAAACCAAATCCATTAGATGTTGGATGTGTACGGATTGATAATTTAGTCTTAGACGCATGATTTGTTTTATTAGTTGTTAGTGGCTTTGATATTGCTGTCAGTAACTACGAGTACTCTCAGATCTGTACTTAGTGTCTTTTTGTTGTTTGGATGTACAAGTACCCGGCCACGTCCACTTGTATTTGTAGTATTTGTATTTTTATCCATCTGATGAGTTAAGCCTCTTTCAACTGATTTTTATAGTTCGTTCTTTTGTTGTACTCTTACACCACTGTCCCAGGTAAGGGGAGGGTTTGGGTCCCGCTAACATGTTTAACACCGCCACATTCTGTATGTATGTGCCTATCCCAAGTCAGGAGCTTGAATTCAGTGGTTGTCGTTTGTTTATGTGTTACATATTTGTTTTTCGTTCATTTTTTGTACATAAATTAGGCCGTTAGTTTTCTCGTTTGAATTGTTTTACATTGTCATTGTGGGGCCTTTTATAGCTGACTGTGCGGTATGGTCTTTGCTCATTGCTGAAGGACGTACGGTGACTTTTAATTGTTAATTTCTGTGTCTTTTGGTCTCATTGGCAATCATACCACATCGTCTTTTTTTTATATACAATGAGAATACATTACATATGTATATATATATTGAAGTCATATATGATGCGTTTGTCCCTTTGAAGATTTACAGTGCAATGCTTCCTCCCGTGAAGAATCTGGTAAAAGATAGCTGAACGACACCAGAATGACATTCAAACTTTTACATATGTAAGTTGGAAAAAACAACGATGTGACAAGAATAACGGCCAAAAGACAAACAACAGTATACAAAACACAACTCAAACCCCACATATGCCATAATCCGTTTATGAAATTTGTAACAGTTAACCTTTTTAAAGATATGAAAATTGTTTGGGCACTCAGCTAAATTTATTTTTACCTTTGAACGAAATGATTTTACTGACTCCATGCAAGACTACTCCAGATATCACAGTTTGAATTTTAACCTATTCTGACATACGACAGAGCTAATGAATAATAAGTCATAAATATCAAGAATCTACAATGACTCCTTACTCAAATTATTACTAAATCCATATTTTATTTTTTATTATTTAGGACGAGACCAACAGCATTATTTTTTATTGCGATATTTGTATTGTCTGCCGGTGCTTTGGAAAAGAAATGCAATAAATTGAGCACGAAAGACCTTCTTGAAATAATAAAAACTCTTTTTGGAAGAAAGGGAACAAAGAGAAAATGGTGAGGTTTCAATAAATTTATGTTAGAGCAACTACTTGCCTTTTTCTATTTAAAGAAAATGTATTTCTTTAACATTACTACATTATTTGCCATGACTATCATTGTTAATGAATCATGTTTCAGATCGCGTTATTACTCGCTCATCAATTGATAGTGCTCTGAATACATGAATTGGTCAATTCTATTCTCTTATGCTAGGCTATCTATTTCCCGTGTAAAGATATACTTTTCGCATTGTGATATGAACAAGTGATATTCTACAAATGCGTTTGTTTGGTTGGACATTTTGCAATGTGTATTGGCACTTCGACTATCCATAAGCTATTGCTTACAAACCCTTCCGAATGCTGGAGTATCTTATTGACAACATATTTGTTGAATTTGGAGGTAGACTTTTTCAACAAATTGTTGGCATTCCTATGGGAACGAATTGTGCGCCTCTGCTTGCCAAGACTTTGTTAAACGTCAACAGTGTCAGAGCAGAAAGTTGATGAACCATCATGTGTATGTCAAAGAACGTCTCGTTATTTTTCTAAAAAAAAAGTTCATCGGAAGGTACCAAGACCTTGTTGATAAATATTCCGTATCAACATCACAAATAATACACGATGGTCATGAAGTATAGATTCTGGGTACTGACGCTGTGTATCATCTTAATAACATGTTATACTATTCTTTTATTTGTTTTTATGAATATTACTTGTACTGTTTAGTCTGTTGATATTGATATCCATTTGACGTGGCTTGGTACTTGTACATCCCGTCATTGTGTTATTGTTCTATGATAATTTTCGTATGCTTGTCTTTCATTTTAGATAGTGGGCTTTGTCCATATTCCTTTTGGTGTTTCTTTGATACATTTGACGTGGCTCTGTACATATACATCCCGTTATTGTGCTATTGTAAAACATTTTTGTATTTTTGTCTTTCATTTTTGCTAATGTGCTTTGTCTATATGCCTTTTTATGTTTATTTGATACATATATGACGTGGCTCTGTACTTTTACATCCCGTCATTGTATTATTGTACTAAGGTAAATTTGTGTATTCTTGTCTTTAATTTTTGCTAATATGCTTGGTCTTTATGCCATTGTCCTGTCTTGTCTTTGAGTAGATCTACCCTATATAGGACCACTACCAATAAATGGAATAGAGTATAAGTCACAATGGTTCTATTTAAAATGTTTTTTGTTTAGAAAACAGTACTTTACATGGAGGTGGCTTCCCTCAATCCCTTTCTCTTGCTAATAGGCAAAGCGTTGAGCGTAGCTTCACTGGTAGTCTTGCGACATCTCTAGTTGATGTTGTAATACTAGTAAATGCCGGATGTGGAGCTCCAATGGCATATTGATCAATGCTAATATAATGAAACCTATTATATAGAGCTGCAATGTCTTTTTATATATCGTATCCAATAGGAGTCTATGGCCT
The DNA here is from genome assembly GCF_021869535.1 of Mytilus californianus. Classification (NCBI taxonomy): domain Eukaryota; kingdom Metazoa; phylum Mollusca; class Bivalvia; order Mytilida; family Mytilidae; genus Mytilus; species Mytilus californianus. Next base: position 61,023,961 of record NW_026262734.1, read on the forward strand.
TAGACACGATTTTTTTTCCAGACATTTTTTGTTGGAGGGTTGTTAAATATATCAGTGCCAGATGGTAATTCATAGATTGCTAGTACTAGTAGTTGTCCTATTATTGAGAACAGGCTGCAGTCGTTAATACCTTTTATACATAATTGCCTTTCTGCTATTTCTTTTTCTATTGAATTCCCTGATCTGCATATAGAGACATACATCCCTAAGGCTTTTTTGTGAATGTTGCCTTCTATAAGACTTGTTCCGGCTAGGATGTATGTTGCTGGATCTGACGTTGTACTATGTATTGATAGTATAGGGTTTCAGAATTTCTGTAGAATGTTTCTTTTGCGTGCCGATCGTTTCTGGATGGAAGAAGGATTTCTAGTCCATAAAACAGGATCGGGAGTACATATTAGGGATGTCAAAAGATCTGAAATTTAATACTCGAATATTCGGTGATGATACTCGAGTACTCGGATATATCTTAAACGTCTATTGAAAAGTTTAAATGTTTGGTGGAACGCGGTATTTTTGTTATAACCTTTCATAAACCTAATTATAATATTAATTATTATAATTATGACATCGCCTGGCATTTTTAAGTATTATTGTAGAACTCCAACTGTATGACTACAAAATATAACTTGGTCCTTGGTTATACACTCGGTCCTCCACTTTTGTGTCAATTAAACAATTAATTACAGACCACCGTTTCTAAAAATAACCTATCATAATAGCAATCATTGTTTGTGTACTTGTTTATGAACCGAGCTAGAAACATGCCAACAAAACCATCAATATTTGCTTATAACAGTCCCACTGGGTAAATAATCTGTATCATCTGTTCCCGCGTGTAGTTAGTATTTTTTATGTTACGACTTGTCAACAAGAATATTGGACTTTAAATTACGATATTACCCGATCGTGTTGCTCAGATTTCAAGTTTCTGTGTTGTGCCATTTGCCGTCTTGGCCTTTTTAATTTCAGCCATGGTGTTGTCAGTTTATTTTCGACTTTTGTGTTTGAATGTCCCTCTCGTATCTTTCGCCTCCCTTTAAATTATAAATTAAACAACGATTTAGTTTCAAGTAAAGAGTTATTACATTAAATGTACATATCATACCAATCACGTTTACAAAGAAATATTGATTAACAAACAAACAAAGGTAGGTTAACGGCTTGTGATGAGTTATTAATCCATGAAAGTGTTGATCCGTGTGAAAAATATCTCTGATAATTTGCTTAGGATTCACCGCAGGGCACTTTGATTTTGTTCTTGTTTAGAAATATGAGCTGGTCCACAACTTATGTCTGTTTGACTTTCTAAGTTTTGTAACAACAAGTCCTGCACATAAAATCATCCTCTCAGAAGGAACAAACGTTTCTGGTAACACTATACACGTATTAGTCTCGAAATAAACGTATTCACGCTGTTAATAGATTTTAATTAGTATTTCTGAGGGGATATTTCAACGGAACTTAATTTAGGGGAAATGTGAGGAGAAATATATCAAGATTTATAAAATGCGTACGAGTATCCGAATATTAAAATTGTACTCAAGTACTCGGCTTTCCGAGAGAGTACTCGAGTACTCGTTGCCATCCCTAGTACATATACTTGTAGTAGGTGCAGACAAGCAATTGGGTTCAAACCATTTTTTTTCCATGGAGCCCTGCCCCCTTCAGACGATAGAATGTACGCCTAGCCTTTTATATATTAAACTATGTAAGTGGACAGTGTTTTATTTCTGTACTTGTTATGTTTTATGCCCAGATGGACACAGGTTTCTGGTTGTTGTAATGTGTTATTTCCCAATATAAATTGATGACAATCTTTATCTTTGCAGTTCATTGAGACGAAAGCACATTTCGTTGGCTGGAGCTTGTAATTGTCTTGTTTCTTGTAATTTTCAGCAGTATCTTAAAGTATTTGCAGACCTTCTGGTGTGTTGGCTAGGAGAGACACATCATCTGCACATGTTGGTGCGGCGCAAAGGATGGTTCCTATATGTATATATAAGAAGATGTGGTATGAGTGCCAATGAGACAACTCTCAATCCAAGTCGAAATTTATAAAAGTAAACCATTATAGGTCAAAGTACGGTCTTCAACACGGAGCCTTGGCTCACACCGAACAGTAATCTATAAAGGGCCCCAAAAAATACTAGTGTTTAACCATTCAAACGGGAAAACCAACGGTCTAATCTATATAAAAAACGAGAAACACTTATGAACCACATCAACAAACGACAACTACTGGACTTCAGATTCCTGATTTAGGACAGGTGCAAACAAATGCAGAGGGTTTAAACGTTTTAATGATAACAAACCTTCACCCTTTTTCTGAAACAATAGTGTAACATCACAACATAGGAACACATACTATAACATATCAACTGAAATAGCTTAACTTAATCAACGGACATAGTAACACCAGTGAACATACACTGAACAAATAAATTTGACCTATGATACAATGTAAATATAAAATAACTAAACTAAGGGAAGATAATAAAAGTAACATGTTATACCGGTATGATATGTTAAACAATATAAGAAAAACAATATGCTCGAACAAAAATATCAGCCATATGCAATTACTTTAAACACAAGTAAATAAAAAATAAATTTGTTGTTAGGTATACGTGTACAGTTCAAATAGAGAAAGGAAAAAAATATTTTTATAAAATAAATAATTTGGATGTTCATAGTACGAAGTGAAAATTTATAGTAATACCAAACACTTATCAAAGCTTGTATATAGACCAGATATAACCCTGAATAATATTGAATAACAAAAAAACATTACAATTAGTATCAACAGGTCAAATAAACAAGAAAGTACGATTTGACAGCTTGTTAAAAGCCAAAACAATTTATAATAAAAAATCATGCATCAGAGACTAAAATCAACTAAAACACATCCCAGGGATTTAGCATTTTAACGTCATGAACAGTCAAAGAAGACATGACTTGTGCAATGCCAAAAATAAATGTATCGACAGGCAGTCCTCACGTGACTTCCGGTCGGCATGGTCAAGATTTTTCTGCTCCTGCAAAAAGTCAAAAAAAGATAAGTTTTCTGTGTGTTTTTCTGAGTCAATTGTCAAATAAGTCAAATATTTTCAGTAAATAAGTCATAAATAACTGTATATAAATGTAAATATGGATTAATTAGTGACGAATAGTGAAAATCGTCTTTGAAAAATTGTGCATTGACACTAGGCTTGTTGCCGCCATATTGGATTTTTTTTTTGAAATTGAAGTTTTGAATATCCGAATTTTGTCATTGCATAAACAATAGAATTTCATGTCAGTGAACAAGATAATAAAAGAATACAAAAGGGTTTATAACCTATTTAAAAGGCAGGGCTTTTCAAGAGAAACCGTGCTTTTCACGGACAGCAAGGGGTTCAGTGTAGATAAAGTGGTCCCAGACAGCGTCCGTGACAAGTTCCACATAGTAGCCAAGAGCGGAACTACAGCCACCACTGATGAACACTTAAAAAACCTCTTTGCAAAACTAGAAGAACTGAAACAAAAAGACCCAATCATTCTAATCTGGTTTGGAACTTGTGAGATTACCACAAAGGGAAAATACACATACCTAAGAAATTACCCCTATCAAAATATAGAGTCAATACTAACAGGCTATAGAAACCTAAGAGACAAAATACTTACAAGATTCAAATATGTCACTATAATCTTTCTTGAATGCCCATATTATTCAATCTCCACATTTAATAAAACAATCAGAGAAGGGAAGAAAAATAAAGACATATTAGAACAAAACAACAATCAGAAAAAACCAACAAACTACTCCCTAGTAGTGAAAAAGTATAGTGGTACCAGAATAAGAGGCACTACCCGGCATTAGTAATTGATAAGACAAAAGAGTTTAAATCAGTAACACAAGCAAGTAGCCTGGATAAAGAACTGTGTTACGAAGTAGACTACTACAATAGTCAATTAAAATTACTCAATAAGAAGTATAGAGCACCCAGATTCTCACAAGACCAAATAATATCGAACAAACCCAAAAAAAACCAGGGTGAGGTACAGGAAAAACTATAAGTTATTGTCAGACGGCATCCATCCAAATAGAACACTTGCTAAATCATGGGTTTACAAAATGGTGGAGCTGTCCCTAGAAGTGTCTGAAACCTGTTAAGGAGGAGTCACTGAAATAGGGAAGCCCTGTTTTAGTTGCATAAAGTAAAAGGGAACTGTTATTATTATATATAAATATAATAAACCCAGATAGGGAAGCCTTGTCTGGGCATAGTAATTATTAGGGAGGCAAGACAGAATAGGGAAGCCCTGTTCTGTACATAACGAAGTGAAATATTGACTCTATAGATAGATAATTCAGTTCCGTAGACAAGGAAGCCTTGTCTTCAAATTTAAAGCAAAAAAGCAGAATCTAACAGAGAAATAATAATTAAAAAAAAAATATAAAGATTAAAGTAATAGGGAAGCCCTATTACGTAGAGGTAAGCCTAGTTTGATTTAAAACGGGAACAGAAAACAAGGAAGCCTTGTCTTCTGAGTAAGGGGAAGGAATATATACAACAAGGAGAAATAAAAACAAAGGAAGCCTTGTTTTTCGATAAAAAGGCCAGTGCTAAAAATTTTATGGGGATAAGGAATCCTTGTCCTGAAAAATAAGTAAAGAGAGATAGTTATTGAGGAAACAGGGAAGCCCTATTTCTATCATTTGAGAGTGCAGTCTATGTCAAACGGATGGGGAAGCCTTGTCCCGAAATTAATTAAACACGTGATAGGGAAGCCCTGTCAAAATTAGGATAGTCTAGCTTCATTTGAAATCGAATTTTAGACAAGGATAGGGTAGCCTTGTCCTTTAAATCAAAATACAATTAGGATAGTCTAGCTTCGTCTGAAAGTCAACAATCAAGATAGGGAACCCCTGATCTTTAAATAAAAATAAAAATAGAATAAAATAAAGTACTACAAATTAAATTGGTGTAAGGAAGCCTTATACAATTCCTCAGCCAGGTAAAAGAAAATAATAATAAAAAAAAAAAAAAAAAGGGAAGCCCTATTTATATTTATTAAGAAGTATGGCGTCAACCAGAAAAAACAGTACCACAGGCCCCAAATCGACACAAAAAACAAGTCAAGATGAGGATGAAGCATGGACATGCGCAAAATGTACCAAAATCTTCAGGGAGCCAGAGGCTCAACTTATGGAATGCCAAAGGTGTAAGGAACATTCCTGCATAACCTGTCTAAAGAAAACAAAAGTGGAATACAGCATGCTATGTAAAACAGATGCAATGTGGTTTTGTGGGAAATGCAGAATAGTCATGGAACAACATGAAGTCACCGATATTGAAATAGAAAGAAGGTGCAAATAGATAATGGAGAGTTATGAGGAAAGAATTACATCACTTGAAAAAACAGTTGAAAATAAATGTGACGAGGATAAAGTCAAGGAGATTGTTAGAGAGGAAATAAAAAACTACAATGACGATATGGTAAAAATGATGGTAAAAGAGGACGTTGGCAAAATAGAGGCACCAATCATAGAAGAAAGTTGTAATGAGGAAAAAGTAAAAGATAATTTCCATAATAACAGAAGAAATAAGCAAGATACAAAAGCAAGACAATAAAGGAGATAGCGATTCCACAAACAATGAGGTACATGTAGATAAAGCAGCCAATCCTATAACAAGAAAGGAGACTGTAACAAATGTTCTTGAAGAAATCAATGAGAGAAAGTCAAGAGAAAATAACCTGATCGTCTTTGGGATCCCTGAAATAGATGACGAGAGCAAAGAAGTAAGAGATAACACTGACAAAGAAAAACTAAACGAGCTCTTTACAGACTGCAAAATAAAACTGGATAAGGAAAATTTGAAAACGGTTAAAAGACTTGGGAAATTTGACAAAGAAAAGCTAAATAGACCAATCCTAGTAAAATTACCTAGTGCAGAACCTAAGATCACCCTATTTAGAAACATCCATTATATAAAAACAAACCCAAAATACGAAAAAGTGGGAGTTAGTAACGACCTAACCCAAGCAGAAAGAGAGCAAGAGAAAAGATTGTGGGATCAAGCGAGAAAACAAACCGAAGAAGAGATTTCGGGGGACTACCATTTCAAAGTAAGCGGCCCACCTTGGGCAAGGAAGGTTGTCAAACTAAGGAAGCTAGACTCCTAAAAGATAAAAGAGGAAAAGAGAATGTAAATAATTTTAATGGTAAAAAGGTTTTTAAAAATGTAAAAACAGATAATTTTACAGTTTTACCCAAATTAAGCTGTATATACACAAATGCAGACCAGTTATTTAACAAGCTGCCTGAATTAACCGTAAGAACAAGAGACGATAAACCAAAAATAATTAGTATTACAGAGGTTAAACCTAAAAATAATCGGTATAAACCAGGAATTTCAGAATATTCTTTAGCCGATGTATCCGATTACAACATGTTTGGTAAAAACCTAGACGTTGACACAGGCAGAGGTCTTTTATTGTACATAGATAAACAACTGGACGCATCACAGGTCGAAATGAATACAGAATTTCAAGAAAACTTATTTATTAAGATTAATTTAAACCAGTCAGACTAGCTATTATTAGGCCTAATATATAGAACACCATCAAACAGATCACAGGAATACACTAAACAATTAAATACGCTTACCACTGAAGTTTGTAGTAAAGGCTACTCACATATCCTATTAATGGGAGATTATAATTTTCCTGAAATAAACTGGGACAGTTAGAATTCACCAGGTGAAAGTACAGAAAGTAATGAATACAAATTTTTAGAGAATCTACAAGAAAACTTCTTATTTCAACATGTTACAAGACCAACAAGATGGAGGGGTACCAATACACCCCATACCCTAGACCTGATTTTAACAAATGAGGAAAATATGATCTCAAATTTAGAATACCAAAGTCCACTGGGAAAAAGCGATCACTGCACTATGAAATTTGACTTTAGTTGCTATACAAATATTAAAAGTAAACCAAAAATAATTAAATTATTTAGTAGAGGAAACTACATAAAAATAAAAGAAGAATTAGATGACATTAAATGGTCAGAATTACTACAGAAAGAAAATGATATAAACGATAACTGGAGATCAGTTTTAAGTATAATTCAAGATATGGACAAAAAATATATACCAACAAAAGAAATGAAACAAATCGGTAGAGGGAAAAACAATTTTCCAATGGATAAAAACACCATAGATAAAATTAAAAGGAAAAACATCCTCTCAAAAAAGATAACGCATAATAACGACCCAGATGTGAGGAAAGAATACAATAAGATAAGGAATCAAGTAAAAAGTAGAGTAAATAAGTTGAAGAGGGAATATGAGAAAAATCTGTCTGAAAAAGCTAAAGAAAACCCAAAAGCTATCTGGAGCTATATTAAGTCAAAAACTAAAACCAAAGAAGGAATTGGGGATTTACACCTGGATCCAGAAGACACAAAATCAGATAAAACGGAGGATAATAGCAAGAAGGCCAAATTACTAGTAGAATACTTTTCCAGCGTATTCACCAAGGAACCTGACGGAGTAGTGCCATCACCAACGCCGGTATTAGTAACTAATGAAATGTCAAATCAGAAAATAAAGGAAGAAGTAGTGCTGAAACACTTAAAAGCATTAAAAATAGATAAATCTCCAGGTATGGACAAACTACACCCTAGGCTGCTAAAAGAGATCGCTGAATCATTGGCAAATCCTTTATGTATTATATATAATCAATCACTTGAAAGTAAGACAGTACCTAACGATTGGAAAAATGCTATGATAAGTGCTATATTTAAAAAGGGTAATAAGTCACTAGCCAAAAATTATAGACCAGTCAGTTTGACATCTGTCGTATGCAAAATAATGGAGAAGATATTGCGTGAATTTATTATAGAGCATATGAAAAAGAACAACTTATTCTCTAAAAAAAGCAATACGGATTTATTGCAGGGAGGTCAACTGGTCTTAAATTATTAGAAGTGATTGATAAGTGGACAGAGGCATTAGATATAGGTTTAGACATAGACTGCATATATACTGATTTTATGAAGGCCTTTGATAGGTACCTCATAAAAGATTAATAGCCAAAATCAAAAATCTAGGTGTCAATGAAGATATAGTAGGGTGGATAACAAGCTTCTTAGAAGATAGGAAACAAAAGGTCATAGTGAATGGTGAAGAATCAGACGGGGCTAACGTTACATCTGGGTTACCCCAAGGATCAGTACTAGGACCATTACTATTTGTTCTATATATAAATGATCTTCCAGACCAAGTGGATTCTGATGCATACCTATTTGCGGATGATACCAAGATCTTTAGAATAATAAAAACCCAGAATGACAGACAAATTCTACAAGAAGACCTTAACAAGATGGAATCCTGGAGTGACAAATGGCTACTCAAATTTCACCCGTAAATGTAAATATATGAAAATATGTAAGAAATCTAATAGCACTGACCAACCATCAAATTATAGTCTTCTAAACCATCCAATAGCACAGGTTAAAGAGGAAAAAGATATAGGAGTCCTTATTGACTCAGAACTCACCTTTCAAAATCACATAAGTGAAAAAGTGAACAAGGCCAACTCCATATTTGCAGTTCTTAGAAGAACATTTAAGTATTTGGGAATTGAGACATTCATGCCATTATACAAAACCATGGTTAGAACCCACCTAGATTATGCCAGCTTAGTCTGGTCCCCATACAGGAAAAAAGATATCGACAAAATAGAAGGTGTCCAAAGAAGGGTAACAAAACAATTTCCAGGTCTCAAAGACATGAGCTACCCAGAGCGACTTAAAAAACTAGGCTTACCAACATTATCGTATAGGAGAATAAGAGGGGATATGATTGAAACCTTCAAAACATTGAATGGATACTACGACAAAGAAGTAAGCTCATTTTTAAGAACGGCAGACGATTCTCAACAAAGATACAGTAGCAGGACCAACAGTAATAAAGTCATTTATCAAAGATTCCAAACCAATATCCGTAAACACTCTTTCTCTGTTAGAATTGCTAAAACCTGGAACAAACTACCAGATAAAATAACAAAGTCACCATCAATAAATGCATTTAAAAACCGATTAGACAAATTTTGGTCAGACGAAGAGATATACTATAATGACTACAGAGCAGAAATATCCGGAAGTCACGAACAAAACAGTTATAGAAAAACATTAAATTACGAGTCTGGTGAAGAGGAACCTTGAAGGATCCTGTACTGGAAATCAACTATAAGTAAGTAAGTAACTATAAGTAAGTAAGTAGGATAGTTTAGGAGTTTAACCTCTTCATAGATTAAAATGAACGTGGATGTGTCTTTATACATCCCGTTAGAAAAGAATACAAATTTAGTTATGTTTAAATTTGCTGATGACAAAATAATCGATATTAGTGCCAATGTAAACTATATTCAAAGATCTAATTACAACATTGTTAAGATAACCTTTACCAATAAGTTTGTTTAAAGGTTCGATGAGTTTACACGGATCACATAGTGATTTCCGCGCTTTAAGTACAATATTACCGTAAAATTTAGGATGTGAAATACTGTTTTTAATCAGTTTTCTACAGTTAAAGCCAAATTTACTAATCAAATCTTTGTATCTATGAAAGAACTTAGTAAATGTTTTACGTAATTTATGGTAACGAAATCCCTGACATTATAATTTACTAGTGATGCATTGATTACGTTCGTTAAAATCTATGACATCATTACACACACGGGCATAACGAACAAGTTGGGATATATAAACACCGTATGATGGAGCGAAACGAACATCGCCGTCGAAAAAAGGAAAATTAACAATAGGGAATGAAAAATGGTCTCTTTTGTCGTAAATTTTCGTAAGGAGTTTTCCTTTAGAGATTGAAATGTCCAAATCTAGAAAAGGACAACTACTGCTGTTTATGTTAGATTTAGTTAAAGTAAGTTCTATTGGGTAAATTTCGGTAGTATATTTAGAGAACTCTGGATTATTTAACGAAAAAAATATCATCTAGATAACGGAGGGTATTGTTAAACGTGTCAACCAAATGTAACAATGACGTGTCTTTACTGAGTTTGGTCATAAATTGAGATTCATAGCAATACAGGAATAAATCTGCTATTAAAGGGGCGCAGTTAGTGCCCATAGGAATACCTACTACTTGTCGATACACTTTATCACCGAAACGTACATATATGTTGTCCAGGAGAAAATTTAAATCTTCAATCATATCTTCACATTTCCAGTAAGTGTATCTAGCATACTTTCCTTTTTCGTTACAGAAAAAGGCTTTAAACGAGTTACAGCAAATAAATTTGTAATGAGATTTTTCAAAAGACCATTTAATTACATATGAAAACTATTTCTTGATAAGATTGTGTGGAAGTGTAGTATAGAGAGTAGAAAAATCATAACTGTCAACAGAATTAAAAAGGACTATCAAAGTCATGTATTTTATCTAAAACCTCTAAAGAATTTTTAACACTCCAAAAATAATTAATACCATTATTTTCATAAGCTTTATTACAAAAGTTAATAACAAGTTCTTTGATAGTAGTAAGGGAGGTAGTTAGAAGCACTGACAGATTGGTAGTAGAACACTTACTAGATGTGGAGATGAAACAGAATTTAAATGTTTTTTTTTTTGTGCAATTTAGGTAACCAGTACATAGTAGGGACTTTCAAATGTTCGGAAGAGGCTTTAAGCTGGGTAGTGGCAGTGATATGCTTGTTTACAATTTGACTCTCTGTGGAGCGTACGGACCTGAATGTAGATGAATTTGTAATTTCGTTTTGAAGAACTTCCGTGAAGTATATGCGTCACACCACCACTACATTATTGGCTGCTTTTTCTGCCGGTACGAACACAAACCGCTTTGCGAGTACTTGGAGTTTATTTGCTATTCTGGAAATGGGAATATCATGGACCCTATTACTAATTTCAGAATTGTTTTCAAAATTAGATGTACGAATATTAACAGTATTCATTATTTTATTCAAACTGTTTAGAGATTTTTTATCAGATTTTTCACGTTTACACCAATTTTTACAGTAGACAGACAGAGCGTCTTTAATGACCTGACGACACTGTTTCCAATCTATTTTAGATGGAGGACGATATTTCGGTCCTTTCTTAAGAAAAGTTATGACCTCACGGTCTTCGACGGTGTTGAGGTCTCCTGTAAGGACATGACCATAGGGAACATATCTAAATCTAGATGTTTCACAATCTCAAGTTGAAGGAACATTATTTTCTATATTGAAGTCTCATGTAACTGACGTATAATTAAAAATCAAACTTCTGCTGTTTTTTTTATAAGAATACGAAATGATAGGGGGTTCTATATTATCAAAATATAGAGGTATTTGGCTTTGGATGGTAGAGTCATTGAATATACTAGATACGTTAATTAAATCAATACCTCTATTTATATATTTTAATTTAAGAAAATGCCGTTTATGATTTTCAGGTTTATCGATACTAGGAAATAGCCTATGATGACAAAAGGCTGTAATAATACGGGTGTATTCATACATTGGGCTAAAAAAGGAAATTTTATCACACTCCAGAAAAATAGCATATAATTTACTTATTGGTATATGACCCAGTTTGCATAATACTTGATGTCTGCCATTAATTTTTATAATAGATAACAGATGAGCAAGTGTATATTTCATATGATGTTTAATACGTTGATTACGGTTTTTGTGTTTGCCATGAGACCTTTTATTTTTAAGTCGTTTATCGACAATAATAATGACATCGATTGAAGTTTAGTTATGTTCCCCAGTCCTAATATTTTGTCATTAAGACCGAGAGGATAAGCTGTTTGAAGTCTTTTTATCCAAAATAATTCGCGAACTTCACGTGATTTTTCAAATTGCTTGTGTGATTCTCCTGGTTGTTTCTGAACGGTTTCAAGTGGTTGGAATTTAATAAATTTTAGATTGTGATTATGCTTATCTAAATGTTGATTTTTAATTTTAATTTCCTGTGTATATTTTGGAGTTTAGTATGACGTCCATTATCACTGAACTAGTATACATATGTGTTTAGGGGCCAGCTGAAGGACGCCTCCGGGTGAGGGAGTTTTTTGCTGCATTAAAGACCCATAAGTGGCTTTCGGCTGTTGTCTGTTCTATGGTCGGGTTGTTGTCTCTTTGTCACATTCCATAGTTCCATTCTTAATTTTATATATCAAACTTTTTTAATTTGTTAGGTCTACGAAAGCGGGAAAGGTGTTCTTGATTTCTTTTTTAATACGCTCGTCCCGTCTATCCAGCATATTGAATACCACACTCAGGTTGGGTTTGTGTTACACATATATAAGGTTTTGGGTTTTTCAGGTAATGTCAACAGGAAAAGGAGAGCGAAAAAGCTCTCCCGTTCACTGTTGACCGTACAGTATTTTGTGAAGTTAATCTAAAACAGGTAAGTCACTTTTTGACATTGCACGGGAAAATTTGTGGATATCCACGTGCATTTTTGTTAAACAATCTAGCTGTAGAGGCATTCCAAAAATGTTTGTTTAAGCACGTGGATATTCTAGAAGTTGTGTTGTTAATAATTTGCACCTTTACCAGATTCTTCTATCTGATTTAACAAGGAATTGACATACACCTTATAGAGGTCTGTTCTGAGAACATCACCTTGCCTTACTCCCTGTAGGATTGAAAAAGGGTCTGTGAATTTATTTTCCCATTTGACTGAGGTCATTGATACCTGGCTCAGTAGGTATGATAGTATCCATAGCTTTTCGGTGATACCTGCCAGAAAGAGCTTTCTGTATAAGCTTGAGTGGTCCACCATATCAATAGCGGCTTTCGCATCCAAAAATGAAACGTACAGTAGGACTTACATATCTACAACTTCTAGAATTGACTCATACAGGATTAGAGCGCAGAAAAGTGGATAACCGTTAGGTGTAAACCCTCTGTAATCGGTTTTGTAGAACATCAATCAGTGCTCTTAGCCTCTTTTTATTGGCTAGCAGTGGTAACAATATCACTATTATATAATTAATAAGATTCCATATGTTTTATTTTATACTTTTAACAACCAAATATATTTTCCCTCTGGCCTCAAGTGTTTCCCTTTTATTTTGTATGAGTGTAATTTACAGAAAGCTCACTTTGCTTTTGGCGAACTCAAGTTGAGCCTTTCCAGAATTATTGGACTTTATTCATGGAAAGTTAGACATTTACCCATATGTTGTAGAAGAACTCAATTTTGCTTAAATACTTTTTCAAAAAAATGTATCAAAGGCTAGATTTGATCAAATAATCTCACTTTTGAATATTTATCACATATCACATACTTAAATAATATAGTATGCCAACCATATAACAATAGCCCCTGCCACTGATAGGAGAAAAGAGGTGCGTAACATACAAAAAAAATATTTCATATGGCTAGCTACATTGTATATATCCTTTGAATATTTCATTGATTTTTTGTGTGTGTAATTTTTTTTTTGTTAGTAGTTATTTATTAAAGGTACTACAGTTCCCTTTCAGTTTGCCTGCTTAAGACTTGAATACAGTGCCAATTTAAAAATACGAAATTGGTGATTTGATTGATTTTTGGTGTTTTAACGCCACTTTTAAGCACCGCTTTTTGGCTATTTCGTGGCGGCCAGTTTTTATTGGTGGAGGAAGCCGGAGTGCCCGGAGAAACCCACCGACCTTCGATAGGAAAACTGACAATCCTAGTCAATTAAGATTGGAGTCGAGTGCACCCACACGAGCGGGGTTCGAACTCACAACCTCGGTGTTGACTGGCTAGTGATTACAGTAGTAACTACTTAGACCACTCGGCCACCGAGGCCCCCTCGAAATTGGTGTATGATTGCCAATGAGACAACACTCCACCAGATACCTTATTACGAAAGGTTAATAAATGTATGTATATGGCTCTGACAGCCTTTATCAATGAGTAGAACCAATAACGCATAGTAAGCTACATGTATAAAATGCCCCTAATTAACATGACACAATACAGGCTAAAATGCATATTCTGCATCAGTGATTATGCAAAAGTGAAAATATATTTAGAAAGAAAAGCATGTGTAGCAATGGATGCAAATGAAATAATTGATTAATTCAACAACACTTACCGTTATCTTGATGATATTTTTTCGTTAAATAATCAAGAATTTTCTCAATATACTGCCGAAATTTACCCAAAGGAACTTATTTTAAAAAAATAAAATTTAAACGGTAACAACTGTCCCTTCCTAGATTTAGATATTTCGGTTTTACACGGGAAACTACATACTAAAATTTACGACAAAAAGGACGATTTTTCGTTCCCTATTGTTAATTTTCCCTTTTTGGATGGTGATGTTCCTTTGGCACCATCTTACGGTGTTTATATTTCACAACTCGTTCGCTATGCCCGTGTCTGTTGTGACGTTTTTGATTTGAAAGAACGTAATCTATGTATTACTGGTAAATTATTAAGCAAGGGATTTCGTTACCACAAATTACTTAAAACCTTTACTAAATTCTTCCACAGATATAAAGATTTGGTTTTGAAGTTTGGTTGTACCTGTAGAAAACTTATTTCAAACGGGATTGCACATCCTCATTTTTACGGCAATATTGTTTACCGTGCCCGGAAATTTAGAAACGATCCTGGTAAACTTATCGATCCTTTAAATAAACTTATTCTTAAAGGTTACAACTCAATTCAACACTATAATTAGATCATTAAATATTGTTTTTATTGGTACTAATATTGATATTGTTATGAATAAGTTAAAAGCAAACTAAATATTATTGTTATATACATATACACATTCATGGATATACAATATGTCGATACCTGTATCTTGGCATTGCACAAGGTCATGTTTTTCTTTGACTGTTTATGACGTCTTTACACTAAATCCATTGGATGTTGGATGTGTACGGATTGATAATTTAGTCTTAGATGCATGATTTTTTTTATTAGTTGTCAGTGGCTTTGATCTAGCTGTCAGTAACTGCGAGTACTCTCAGATCTGTACTAAGTGTCTTTTTGTTGTTTGGATGTACAACTACCCGGCCACGTCCACTTGTATTTGTAGTATTGTTATTTTATCCATCTAATGAGTTAAGCCTCTTTCAACTGATTTTTATAGTTCGTTCTTATATTGTACTGTTACACCACTGTCCCAAGTTAGGGGAGGGTTGGGATCCCGCTAACATGTTTAACCCCGCCTCATTCTGTATGTATGTACTTGTCCAAAGTCAGGAGCCTGTAATTCAGTGGTTGTCGTTTGTTTATGTGTTACATATTTCTTATTCGTTCATTTTTTGTACATATATTAGGCCGTTAGTTTTCTTGTTTGAATTGTTTTACATTGACATTTCGGGGCCTTTAATAGCTGACTGTGCGGTATGGGCTTTGCTCATTATCGAAGGCCGTACGGTGACCTATAGTTGTTAATTTCTGTGTCATTTGGTCTCTTGTGGAGAGTTGTCTCATTGGCAATCATACCACATCTTCTTTTTTATATTCAATCCAAAAAAAATATCCTACTAACTCACACGTTATGGATTATGCAGTTTATTCACTAAATTGTCAACAAACTTTTACATACTTCATTCAACTAATTTATATTAAACCTGGGAACAGTATATCTGTCAATATATATATGTTCGTTATTAAACAAGACAAAATCAAAGAAAAGAACAGGGCGAATTGGTAACAGGGCTAAAGGACCTAGAGCGAACAGACCAGGATTCCATTCCCACCACCTACCTAGAATAGCAAATGGTCCTCCCCCTATGCATAGATATATTAATACTAGTCTAATAGTCATTATACATGTTATATCAATGCCCTAAGACACTGCACATTGAATTTTAAAAAAGTAAAGTCATGAAGAGTTTAAACCAACACTTCAAACCAGAAATTAGGAATCACGAGCCCCTAAAAATGACGCATGCCTTTGACAAAATTACACCCCCCCCCCTTTTTTCAAAAGAGAAACAAAACAAACACATAACGATAACTGTATTAACGAAAGGAAACTTATGAAAAAAAAACCATAGCTTTCCTATGGCCTATTCAGCATGTTCAGATAAGATGTTCATTAAAAACTCATCGGCGGGTTACATACTATATATACGTTTTTATATGGTTTTACTTGCTGTTCGGTGTGAGCCAATCCTCCGTGTTGAAGGTAGTACCTTGACCTATAATGGTTTACTTTTATAAATTGTAACTTGGATGGAGAGTTGTCTCATTGGCACTCATACCACATCTTCCTATATCTATATAACAATATTCACGAAATAAATATGGATCAACAAAGTCCGATATCAACAAATCAATCCCATGATGATGTAGGCCTAATCTGTTAGTTTACCAAGCTCGGCCTGTTTTTGGAATAACTTTGAAATGAATTTAACATATCGCATGACTTCCTTGGCATTCAGATAAACAAAATTGCTACAAAGAAGTAAAAATTCCAACTGTTAATGACATTTACGTTGAAATTTTCGGCGCCGGAAATTGACAACGTTGGTCTTTATACTGACACAACATCGGTTGAGGTCGATTCCGGCAATTCTGCTTCAAAAAAATTATAGCAGTTATAATTTATTGATGTCTTAAAATATATTTGTTATGTTTCAATAAATTTTAGTCGATAACTATTTTTGAGAGAAGAAAAGCTATCGTGTACTTCAGAAACAAGGTTTAGGGAGGACCACGCCCCCATAGTGGTAACATACAAAATAAAGATGACCGTTCTTCATTTCTACTCGATAGATGTCCCTAATTTTTTCATAACATATACATTATGTACCAAAGATAATTATATGAAAGTAAAAAAAAAAAAATGGAAGCGAAGATTTTTTTAGAAACAGCTAATAATTATAGCAGACCAATTGACGTAATAGAAAAATTGACGAAAATGGCGTCTTCTTCAATTTCGAAAAAATCTATTTTTTTACAATTTATTGACACATATTGTTATTTTTAAAGGGGTTTAATATTTATTGATTCACTTTTCCATGAGAATTGAATGAATATTTACTTTAACAAGAGGCTCTCAAGAGCCTGAATCGCTCACCTGTATTTCAGAGGAGAAGATTTTTAAATGTTAGCAAACTTGATGAACAAATTGTGTAAAATTGTCTTTAAAGGGCAATAACTCCTTAAGGGGTCAATTGACAATTATGGTCATATTAACTTTTTTATAGATCTCACTTTGCTGAACATTATTGCTGCTTACAGTTTATATATATCTATAATAATATTCAAAATAATAACAAAAAACTGCAAAATTTGGTTAAAACTAACTGAATTCGGTGGCAGCAACCCAACAATGGGTTGTTCGATTCGTCTGAAAATTTCAGGGCAGATAGATCTTGACCAATTAAACAATTTTACTCTGTCACATTTGCTCTACAAGATTTAGTTTTTGAGATATAAGCCAAAAACTGCATTTGACCCTTATGTTCTATTTTTAGCCATGGCGGCCATGTTTGTCGATGGATACAAACTTCGGATACAATTTATAAACAAGATACCCTAAGAAACATTTAGTTAAAGTTTGAAGGTAATTGGCCCAGTAGTTTCAGAGGAGAATATTTTTAAATGTTAGCAAACTTGATGAACAAATTGTGTAAACTTGTCTTTAAAGGGCAATAACTCCTTAAGGGGTCAATTGACAATTATGGTCTTATTAACTTTTTTGTAGATCTTACTTTGCTGAACATTATTGCTGCTTACAGTTTATATATATCTATAATTATATTCAAACTAATAACAAAAAACTACAAAATTTTGTTAAAACTACCAATTCGGTGGCAGCAACCCAACAATGGGTTGTTCGATTCGTCTGAAAATTTCAGAGCTGATAGAACTTGACAAATTGAACAATTTAACCACGTCAGATTTGCTCTAAAAGCTTTAGTTTTTGAGATATAAGCCAAAAACTGCATTTGACCCCTATGTTCTATTTTTAGCCATGGCGGCCATGTTTGTCGATGGATCAAAACTTTGGATACAATTTTTATATTAGATACCCTAAGGAACATTTAGTTAAAGTTTGAAGGTATTTGGCCCAGGAGTTTTAGAGGAGAAGATTTTTGAAATGGTTTACGACGACAGACGACGGACGCCAAGTGATGACATAAGCTCACATGGGGCCCTTCGGGCCCCGGTGAGCTTAAAACAGAAACTCTTCCAATTTCTAAATCTACCGACCATGCAAAGATAAACCTATGAAAATTGAGACTCCTACATTAAAATTGGAACAAATTTTTGCCATGGCTTGAACACTCCTGTCCTTTACGAATTTCGATGCCAAAAACTAGCGAGAATATGATGTAAAAAGTTTTGAAAAATCGAAGGATAGTTTTTTTTTGTTCCTATTTTTAATATAGCCATTTTATCCTACAGTACAGAAAATCAATATCCGAAATTCTATGTTCAGATATAAAAAAATGACATTTCTTTTTATTTTAATGTTCAAAAATGAAAATAATATGTAAATTCATATATTTTTCTCATACAGATTTGCTTATAATCAACAATATTTATCGTCGGTACTTTGCCTCAAACGAACGAAAAAAAAAAAATACAAAAGCGCGCCATTTTTCAATTGACGTCGGCCGACGCAAAAACGGCAATTTTCGGCGTATGAGTATTGAGCGCCGCCGAATCACATGTTGGCCAAAAAGGCACATCTGGTTGTCTTACTGTTGGCTAGTTATTATAAACGATTTTGATTCGGTCACTGTATTTTTTTAGTCAGTGTAGGTACCGGTGTCGGTATACGTGTCCGTGTAGATGACTTTTCGAAAATGTCTAATAGCTACATGTAACAACAGTAAAATGATAAATCTGACTACGCCTTATTTAAATCGTTTATTATACCAATATATGTTCTGCTTCTCGTTGAAGTCGCCTTTTCATTTACAGCAACATATTTAAATCTTGTTTGTTTACAATTTTTTTTAATGGATTTTTTTCAAATGTTTGAATATTTTGATATTGTGTATCAATTTAGCTGAATGTCGGACAACCGAAATTTGTAACCTCTGTTACCTGTAAATACTTTGAAATTGTTTTCAATTAACTTATTATTTGATATCCACAAATTTTAATCTATGCAAAATGTAAATACATACAACCTATCATAGTTCAACGGTTATATCAAGATCGATCTTGTAGTCTGTAGAAAAGAAAAATATTACCTGCTTACTTCAACATGTCAATTTGTCAGAGTACTATCAATGTAAAAAGAACTACAATAGTATGAAGGGCCCATTGATAATAATGAAGTGGAAAAACTATAGCCAATAGCAATTTTAAACTATTAAATTCTATAAAAAAAAATCGGGAATTTGATGTCTTCAATGTTATTCAACTTCGTACTTTATTGGGCCTAATTTTATCAGGCGTCAGCCAATGAGTATTTTTTAAACGCCACGCGAATCCGGCGTACACACATTTAAGTCATTTATCGAGGATTAATTTATTATCGTAACTCGATTACGTTGAATATGTTAAACAGGCCAATTTACTTTGCCTAATCAATGAACTCACAACAGTTCATCATTTTAAATTTAGCGTATTGATCTGAAACATGTTTATTATCTTGCTCTTCAGAAAAAAAAAATTACTTCCATATCAACAGATATTTATTCAAAATAAGTATTTGAAAACATTTTTGTTAGTTTAATCAAAATCCAGTTATCAATTATATGCAAACTTTAAAAGAGCTTTAGCTTCTTTACACTATGCATTTTATAAGAAATCGCAGTCAGACATATTTGCACAAACCTTATCGTTACAACTGCCAATTGTCTTTTTTCAAATTTTCTAAATGTATCTAAGCATTTAACTTCCCATTTATAAACACTATTTTGAATTTCATTTAATTTACATTAAAAACGTAACGTATGCTTTTCTGCTAATAATTTCATTAGGAATGATGTTATACATGGTTCTATGATCGACCCACAAATATGGTGATAGGTCAAAGTTCTCACGTAAAAACTTATTAGTCAAGCCATCAACTGCTTTAGATGCAGACAAGTCGGATTGTGCCATTGAGATTTGTAGAGTAAACTCACTAAACGCCTCATGTGAAGGTGTTTTGTTTGCTATATTGAAATCTAAAGAAAACAAATTAGTCAACAGGTTCATTTTTGTACTTTTTTATTTTCAGAATTTCTTTATATTTCTTCAATTAATGCATTATTCTGTGCATGTATTGGTTTTATGTCATCAATGGATTCCCCATATTCTTTGTCATGAAGATAATGGTTTCTTTCCTTCAACATTTAATTCAATACTGCAACCAATACATGCAATATAAACATATTGAGAAGATGTATGATTGCCATTGAGACAGCTATCTACCAATGTTGAAGTTAAGTGGATGTAAGCAATTACAAGCAATCGTATGGCCTTCAAGATTGCCAAAAAACATACAGTATAGTCGGATATAAACGGCCTTGATATACAAGATATGAAACAATTCAATTGAGAAAACTAATTGATCTAATCAATAAAAAAAAAATTCCGAAAAAAATAGGACAGAAAAAAAACAACTACAACTCCTGAACTACAATCTCCTGACTAGGTACAGGCTCAGAATGCGGCGGGTGTGTGTAAATCTCATTACATAAACTGCTGCGTGATAAAGGAATTAGGTATTGGCAATTCACTTGGAAACTCAACATATACCCTCATGACATTTACCACAGAGGAAAACTTGGATAATCATAGGTCTGTTCTATGTTCCTTTGTAATTTTAACAAAAGATGAAGAACTGTATCTTACATCACTGTATTGGATACCTAAACTACATAAGTGTCCTTACAAACAACAGTATATTGTTGGGTCTTCCAATTGCAAGTGCTCCACGAAACTTCTTT
This sequence comes from Mytilus californianus, assembly GCF_021869535.1. Classification (NCBI taxonomy): domain Eukaryota; kingdom Metazoa; phylum Mollusca; class Bivalvia; order Mytilida; family Mytilidae; genus Mytilus; species Mytilus californianus. The sequence continues at coordinate 61,044,845 of NW_026262734.1, forward strand.
CTAAATTATTAACACCAATTTTATCATGTTTATCAACAATCACAGCCGGGCTTCAAACATTTCAAAGTTATTGTGAAACTGCCTATTCTAGAGGTGGCGTGAATCAGATGTGGATACTCAAAACATCCAAAGATCTTTTAGAGTACAAACAATTTTTTCTGCACTTTATTCAAGTATTCCCCATTCCTAACCAAACGATAAATTGAAAGAGTTGGTGTTGCTTTGTTTCATAAAAAAGATTCTTTTGTACATAAATTAAGGCGTCAGTTTTCTCGTTTGAATTGTTTTACATTTGTTATTTCGGGGCGGTTTATTGCTGAGTATGCGGTATGGGTTTTGCTCATTGTTGAAGCGTACGGTGACCCATAGTTGTTAATTTCTGTGTTATTTGGTCTCTTGTAGAGAGTTGTCTCGTTGACAATCATACCACATCTGGTTTTTTTTTATACGAACGTAGACATAAGTATCTTGTCTAAGTTGGGAAAAATCTTACTCTGTAAAGAATAACTCTGATTTAAACAAAGGGATCCACTCTTTCAGCCTAAGAGTGGATTTGGGATCCACTCTTTCAGCTTAAGAGCGGATTTGTTGCAGATTTTTCTCCCCACCTTTGCTATTCTTTGTCATTTATTCAATTGATATGATAGTAGTTGATGTAATTTCGTATTAATTATGTATTATTATTTCATATTTAATATGAACTTTTATGTCAAATGTTTTATTTGCAAAATGTATTTTTTGCATTTTATGATTTTGAATAAATGACCTTTTTTCGTCAGTTTAGTTTTTATATCATTTAGCAAATCAAGCTCAAACTCTGGCCTGTGTATACATAGTATGATTATGGTATCTAGCTGTCTGTCTTAAACTTCTATCTACGTTCGTATAAAAAAAAAACAGATGTGGTATGATTCTCTGCTGTCTTAAATCATGTTGTTCAGCTTAATTTTCAATTAGCAAATAAAATTGGTTATCTTGTCTAAGTTGGGAAAAATCTTACTCTGTAAAGAATAACTCTGATTTAAACAAAAAAATCTCTGAAACTAACATTATCAAGATGCCTGATTTCTTGATTGACAATGTATGTTTTACGTTTGGAGGACGTGTTTTTCAACAAACTATCGAAATTCCCATGGAAACCAATTGTGGCTCTCTTCTTACCGACTTGTTCCTTTATTATAATGAGGCTGACTCCATACAGGAACTTCTTAGGACGAAAGATAAGCAGTTAGCATTATCCTTTAACTTTAGTTTCCGCTATAGTTGAACGCATCTATCCCATAGAACTAGAGATAAAGGATACAACAGACACAGTTAAGTCTGTCTCATATCTTAACTTACATCTAGAAATTGACAATGAAATTCGTTGAAAACAAAACTGTACGACAAATGAGATGATTTCTGCTTCTCAATTGTGAACTTTCTATTTCTATGTAGCATTATACCAGCAGCGCCTGCATAGAAAGCATATATCTCCCAATTGATACGATGTAATATCTATCATGGTTTCTTTGATAGAGGGTTGCTGCTCACAAGGAAGCTATTAAACCAAGAGTTCCAAACGGTGAAATTGAAATCATCCCTTTGTAAATTTTACGTATGCAATCACAAGTTAGTTGACCATTATTGACCGTTTCACAGATGATATCGGATACGTTCCTTATGTCGTAACTAAAATACCGTTTCCTTTTCAAGAATGTGACCTACAGAATTATACTTTTTTTGGTGGGGTTCGTGCTGCTTAGCATTCGATAGAATGTAAAATTGAATACTCTTGCTTCTCAAGGAAAATGGTAGATATTGTAAATGCAAATACACACGAGCTAGATTTTACTGTAGGCGACAATTTTTATTTATCTAGAAGACCTGTTAGACAAGGGAAGAACTTCCAGCATATTCATGATGAATCGTTTACTATAACATGTCTCGCGAGTGCACATATACTTCGTTTAAGAGATCTAACAAAAAAAAATTTCACCGTCCCGTGCATATCAATAGATTTAAGCTTGCACATATAAGGGTCCCTTTACCAGTACCCTAATTAAAACTACAAACCGATGAAAGTGAAAATTCTATCAGTAAGTCAGACAATAGTTCTAGGTCCGTTGACAGAGACAACTTGAACAATTCTAAGTCTGTTTTTACAGAAAGTGAAGCAATGGATAGAGATGTGGTTTCTGAACATGATACTTCAAATATGAAAAGACAAAAAAGTAATATACAGAAAACCGTGCATTACCGTGATGACAAATTTATTCACCTCAAGAGAATAGTGAAATTATAAGAAAACAATGAACTGAAAGTTAAACGCATTCTTGCCAAATGAAAAGACGGTGCAACTTCGTTTACCTGATTCAGAAAGTAGGAGAGCCAGCACAGAATGCATTTGTGCTACCTTTATCAACATTGCAACACAAAGCCCAAACCTGGCCACTTTCAAGACCACCGCCGTTGATTAAGTAGATATATGTTGAGTAACATTATCGTTCATTCCGCATGATGATGATTGCATCGCCAAAACATTATTGCAAAGTCATATATTGAAAAGTTATTCCAATGAAACAGTCAGATTTATGCATTTTATTTATAGTAAGTGTGAAGAACCTGTTTTTTTTTATATTGATATATCATAAAATTGCTAAAGACTAATTTTGAGGAATCATATTATTTGATTTTTTTTGGTGATGATTGCATCGCTAAACAGAAATAACACTTTGCATACAACAAATATCAACGATTGTGTGCTTTATAAAGTAATGATTGCAAATTTGAAATGTATCTATTTTATATTGATGTCTACATGACCAGTGACCAAACTAAAAATTTGGTTGGGGGATGTTATATACCTCTATTTGGTATTCTTGTAACAGAAAATGAAGGACATAATTTAGCCTGTTTTATGCTATTTAACGAGACTGTATTATTTTCTTGCAGGCGGCGAGCAGTAAGTGTCCTCTGCACGACATGTGGCTGTTTGATGGCAGAAGAATAAAATTGAAATAAGTAAAAGCGTGACTTCAATTCATAGTTCCCCCAGACAACATAAGGATTGAGGCGTACGACAAAACGGTAAACTACTGTCATCTTTTATCGTTACAAAGAATATCTCAGTAACTAAAACGTGGTATAAAATGACAGAATTAAATAAATATTTAGTCCTTTTTAGGGATAAATAGGAATTACTGGAAAAAGGTGTACGTAGTGAATAAACCTTTCAAACATTATAAAAGAGGGGCGTTAGATTGAAGAGGGACATTCAAACTCATAGATCATAAATAGACTGACAACGCCATAGCTTCAAACGAAAAAGACAGACAAACAGTAGTACACAGGACACAACATAGAAAACTAAAGACTAAGCAACACGAACCCAACCAAAAACTAGAATTCAGATGCTCCGGAAGGGTTAGCAGATCCTGCGCTGCATGTGGCACCCGTCGTGTTGACCCCATATTGTGTACACTACAATGCAAACGATGTAAACACAATATTGATAATACATTGTATACATCGCAATGTTCACGATGTAAACAGTATATAAGAGTTGTTACAACGATATTGACAATATATCTTGTTAACATTTTTAATACCGCAATGTAAACAATGTAAAACTACATCGTTACTACATCGCGATGCACACAGTATTAATGTAAACGATGTATACAATATAAAACAGCTGTTACAATGTAAACAACATTGTAAATATCGCGATGTCGACAATATTGTTTTAACATTGTGCACTGAACGGGGATGCGCTTTACATCAACCCTACTCCTAATCCGCATTATTTTACCAATACCATAGCTCCAACATGTTAAACTGAATGCAAGAAGATGAGATGGGTATACAATGTCTCGTAGATTAAAAAAAACATTTTTTATTTTTGAAATTATTTATTGGCAACATATAAGTTTGTGTAAAACATAGAAAGGATCGATGATCTGTTTTGAAAAGGATACACATGTTTTTGTTCTGATAGTTGGATGCTAGAATGAGCGGCGCTTGCTAATGTATTAAACAAACTAGAAAAAAGTAGCTAAATGCGTAAATGTTCTAACATCCCTCAAAATATTGCAATGTTATTCTTTACAATGTTATACAAAGGGGGCAGTATTGTGAAAATATTTAACGACTAGGCAAAAACCAAAGAAAACGTCATATAGTAAAATTGAACATTTATTTGATAAAGCAAAAGACTTCTTGACAGTATTATAAACTCTATCATATGTCTATTGTCACTGCTCTTTTTCCTTACATGTAACCGCCTCTAAACACTAGAATGTAATATCCATTCATCTTGAAATAGATGTAATAACCTCTTTTATTGGATATACTGAACAAAAAATATGAGCTGCTCAAAACACAGTTGTATTTTCCAACCATATATTTGTCTAGCCTTTTCTTGATATGAATCGCCATTTCCCTAGGCTTGCGAACATAAAGTATAGCCTCTCTTGCAAACGTGAACACAGTATTTTTCACTGAGCTACTCATTGTTTGACCTAGTATATGGACAGAACTGTATCTTTTTTGTTTCCTCACCCCTGGAAGGACTTCTAAAATATGAAAAAAATATTTTTATTTCTTTTATCTGAAGAGTACATTTATTAACTACTGTGTATAAGTTTTTAATTATGTTTGATACCAAAACTGTTGTGAAGATGTGGTCAAAACGTCATGGAAAATGAGTATATTCCTACTATTTAAGAAAGGTTTTAGGGTGCTCAAGATTGTCATTTTTATAATTCCTGGCTAACGTTAATGCTGTAAAACATCTATATTCAATACAACACTGGTAAAAAGAATAGTAACAAAAAATAACGAACTCCGAGGAAAATTCAGAACGGTAATTGCCTACTCTAATGGAAAGATCAACAGCTCAAGCACCTCAAACGAATGGATTACAACTGTCATATTCTTGACTGGGTAATATGCATTTTCTGATGTAGAAAATGGTGGATCAAACCTCCTTTTAAATTTAGCTCACACTCTCACTTGTTAGACAGTCGCATGAAATTCAAAATGCAAATGTAAGCAAGCAATGTTAAAAGGTTCTATAGTGTGCGTTTAATGTTAAACGAAAAAAATGATTCGGTACTTATACATCCCTCGGATTTCAAATGTTTGGCTTTGAGCGTTCCTGATGAAGGTAAATCCAGAAAAGCGCTTCGGACGCATGAAATTATTAAACGTGTTGTTTTCAATTTTTCCATAATTTGAGCTTTTTATGAAGATTAAAACTAACGAATTGTATTTAAAAAAAATGAATCAAATTAATTAAAAAAAATCTAAATGTCTTAACAACAATAAAACTTACCTGGCGAATCACTCTCGACATACATCTTTTTTAATCCTAAAATAAAATTACTTATTGTTAGATCATTACGTTAAAGATAAATAGAGCATTTTTGAAAGTGTTTTCTTGTGGTATATCAAAGCTACAGGTGAAAAAATTTTACAAGGGACTGACCGACTGTGGGTACCAAAAGGTGTTTTAAACGAGAAAGAAAAACCTAAAAATATACATTATCGTAATTGTATACCGTCAAGACATATTTTTTTCTGGAATTATTTGCTGGAAGTTGTATTCCATTCTACCGTTTATGTTAAATTGTGATGGTCTTTTCTAATATTTTTATGTTTAGTCAAGTTTGAATATTCATTATCTATTCGTAAAACAGGATGTTTATAAAACAATTAAGAACTATCGTTCTGATCGAAAATTAATCTACAAAAGTATTTAAATATTAAAATGAACATAGTTTTTAAACAACAGAAATTAAATACAGCGAATCATACACTCATTATTGAGTATTATTGCATCGAAGCATGCTTACTTTATCATCTACTTCAAAATATAATTTTATAATAACGTTATTAATTCCGGAATTGTGTTTCTGAAAGAACTTCTTATGTAGGTAAATTCAATATGGTAAAACGTATATACTATTATTTTTTTAATCCTACATGTTTTGTTCATTTTCTGCCTATTAATCCTTCTGATTCATGTTTTGGTTTTGCCTTATCATTTTAATTCAACCAACATGTGATAATAAATATAACCAGAGCAAAATTTCTAGACTCAATTTGTGAAAAGTGTTTTTTCTGTTTTAATTTCAGTTTTGTCACCTCAATAACACATTTTCTGCCCCAAATGTTGTTTTGATAAATTGATAAAAATATAAAAATAAAGTCTTGTGCATATTTTGGCATGAATTTAAATGAATCCAATCTGATGTTCAGTCTCTTAATCAATGTTTCTACATGTAGATACGGCTGGTTAATTTTGAATTTTTGAAATGTCCGCATTGTCGATTGTCTCTGTAAACCCGTGGATTAATTTAAAATATACTATAGTTTTTAAAATATTTAACGAAACAAGATGATATGAAAATAGTATCAATCGAAAGAAGAGGTGCGTTGTTGGGTATGTTTGATGTGTTATTAGATAAGAAACATATATTTTTTAATTTTGTTCTTAAATAATTTAGTTGTATTTTAAACTTTGTAAAATATCTAAAAATAATTTAATTGTGGATGTAACGCGTCTTCTGATTGGCTGACAGTGTTTTGTCTATCAACTCATAGACATAATTTTGTCATGTGACCATGACGTCATCAAAGTTTTTTTTATGATTTACTCCGGTTCAAAATGCAATTTAGAATTAAATTTTAAGGAATGACTGTAATATTAATTTTCTGTCTATTCGACATAACATAAAAAATGTTGTGCACACTTTACTTTAACACGCTACGCGGGTTATTCAGTGTGCACCAAATTTTTTATGTTATTTCAAATAGACAGACAAAATTTAACAGTCATTCCTTAAAGAATAAAACATCTCAAAAAGACGTAAGATAATGTTCTATACATAAGTACTCCATGTACCTTAATGTCAACTTTTTTGCTTGAAATTTTTGGTGAGCAACAACTATTGCTATCTATTTTGTATATCCTTTGAGGAAGTTTTGTTAAATGTAATCCAAGTTTACCCATGAAGTGACCAGGATCTCGAAAAAAATGTTTAACTTTTGAATCGATTTGAATCAATACTTACCATTTAAGGTTTTATTGTCGGATTGTCTCTTGTTTATTTCATAATCCAAGTCAGCTTCAACTTCTGTTCTTTTCACGGGTGCTAAAATATTACAAAACACATTGTGACTAAATTCATTTTTGATTGTCTTTTGTTTACATTCAAAACAAATCAGTTTAATATATAGATCTTGTGAATGTGTTGCAGTTGCAATTTTTTCGTATATTCCTTTTTATTTAGTAAATTAGAGCCATATCGGCAACTGTAAATTTAAGAATAGTTACTGTATGTTTTCTAGAAGCCCACAATTAAAGTTATAAAATAGTAAAACTCAATGTTTTTACACCATGACAATTGATGGTTTTACTTGGAAAATGTATTTGTTTAAGTTTACTTTGATGAATAGAAATATAAGAGTTGTTAATAAAATGGTGTTTTATTGCAAATAATGTCATACGTAGTCTGAAGATTTTGAAGACAATAATATTATTCCAGTAGAATGGTGATGTATTTAGGCAGCAGTATTTTGTCAACGATCAAATCACATAAATCAGTGAGGGAGACACACATTACGGTAACATACAATCCTTAAGATGTAACAGTAACTCCTGAAAAATACTTGTATCATCCACTTCGAGAATGCGCAGTTAGCATAAATTAAATATCGAACTCCAGGGAAAATTATAAACGGAAAGTCCCTAAGCAAATAGCATCAATCTTTATAATGAATAGACATTTTTCAAATTGTTTTGTATGTGACAAATATCACAAACTCTCAGTGAAGACAATTCCTCGTTTTAAAGCTAAAAACTAAATCTTTGTAAAACTAAAGTTGATAATAGTAAAACATTTGGTCGTTTGCAAAAAAGAAATTTAAGTTACAATACCCCAAATATAGACATGTAAACATATCCATAACTCTAATTAAGAAATTTACATAAATATGGTTGTCTCAAACAGTACAGGTATTTCTTTTTCAGCAAACATTTTTAAGTTATATTTCAAATGCATAAAAGGTTAGATTTTACTACATGATATATCTCCTTCTTTACAAATACATCTTGAACAATTGATAGAAATCATTATGTCTTCAAACAGACAATTAAGGGTTTGATACATTTATGTACATATACCAAGATCATATGAGCTGCGAATCAAGTTACATTGTAACCTGTTTGTTTTAAATAAAATTTAAAAACTTTCTTTTGACCATAAATTTTATTTGAACTTACAAATTATTACAGCTATAAAACATGTATGTGTGAGTCTACTCAGGGAAAGGCCCATAATAAGTGAGGAATATGACAGTTGTTTCTATTCGTTTGATATGTTTGAGCGTTTGATTGATTTTGACATGGTAAGGGACTTTCCGTTTTGATTTTTTGTATAAAGTATTAACATATTTTTTAATACTACCTAATGTAGAGATATCAACCAAAAGGAAAACCTGCCTAAGTTCACAAAATATAATGGGAAATGCCCTTCTATTCCTAAAAACCTAATGAGATGTGGCAACGTAGACAAAATGTAAATAAAAAGGTTTTGCATCTAAACATTGTTGACTGAACGAAATTTCATCCTATGATATCAAAACAATATGCAGTCACTATAGTTGTAGAGTAATTAAATACATGTACTTGATGTCATATCAAAATGTCTTTTAAAATGAATTTAAAAAAAAGAATCACATTATTACGATTAAAAATAATATTTAAATAACGAAAGTATAAAATTATTATGTTAACTACTTACTTTCACTGTTTGTTGCATAACAACCTTTCATAAGAAAAGCTGCAAATACGACAAAAACCAATTGATTCATCTTTGATTTTGCTGAAAGTGCACAACAGAATACGATATTCTAATATTTTGAGAACAGATATGTATATATATAATATATATATGATAATATAATAATTATATAGATTTGTAATTGATATGGTTTCATTTTTTCTTATGTATGTAACATTTGGCTACAGGTAAAATATATTTTTATTGATAACATGCAAAAGGAAACTTATCAAGAAGTTGCACACAATGTCATAGGAAGCAGCCCTGTTGCTCGTAATAAAACATTGTCAGTAATTCCAATTGTTTCAACCAGGAAGAAATTGCCAAACAAATCTGAACAATTATAATCCATTAACGTGAATGATAAGAAATATATATTGAAAAGGTCTATAGTATGTGGGTATAATAACAATCTTAATTATGAATAAAGAAATGAAAGACAGCATATATGATTATTCTAATATGCAGAATCATATGTCTATGTTTGATCTAAGTTTTTCCTAAAAGAAATATCAGAAAGGAACTATGAAGGGGACTTCAAGTATTCATAGTAGTTAAAAAGTTTTGTCTGTATCATTTCAAATAGTACGACTAAATTATTTTCGGAAATATCCGTGTCAGCTATTACTTTCAATTTCTGTTTGCAGAGGAGTAGTTTGAATGTCCCTCTGGTATCTATTGCCTATCTTTAAACGTTGTTTATAAATCGTCCTGATTTCTTTACGATAGGGCTGATAACACTGAAAACTGATGGCAATCAAAGGCACATCTAATTTCTTTTTACTGGTCACATATGAATTTCTTCTTATCTGAAGCTACGAGAAAATATATTAACAAACTTTATCGTTTCATTGTAATCATTTGACATAGCTGATGACTACAGTGGCATGCAGTTTGTCATTAAACCTTATTGGAAATGACTATTCATCTTGCTTCTCTATTAAAAAATCTAGTTCAAACTAAACATGTTAAGCTAAACTTTGAAGGAATAATTTTCGGTAAGGGTGTCGGTATTAATTTCTTTTTTTCATTCAGATCGGATGAAAAAATAGTTCTTGAATCTGATGGGTCAAAATATTTTATTTCTCCTCCTAACCTGTAAAGCAACAATACCTATTTTATCACTTTTTGTTTGGGGACCGTGTTACACAATTCTTTTTTTTTGTGGTGATCAGGAGGGTTATATGGTTATTGTGGTGGCACATGTTTTCAATGAAGCCTATGATGAAACTAATATTCATCATCTCCTCTGGAAGCACATGACTTATATTAATCATATTTGTCTTGAATAACACAAGAAAGGATGTCTATATTAGTTTATTGTTTTTGTTTTCTTTATCATGACAACTGAGGTACTTTTCGATTCTGAATTGGCAAATATCTTCAATTTTGTTCGCTATGATAACAATGTAAATTTTGCAAGAATATTGTTCCACTTCTCTTTACCAGATTTGTGCACATAATATGAATAATACAGTAAAATATTTTATGCAGACGACTCCTATTTTATCGTTTGATACGTTTTATTTTATATTTTGCATATAAACTTGTACCAACAATTTTTATTATACCAATTACTCAAAGTCCCAATATACCTACTATTGAAATACTGTAAGATTCAATAAGGCTATGTTATAAAATCAACATACTGAACTGTTCAATTTTCTAATGGCAAGTCCTTTTCGCATGACTGTGTCTGTTAATCCGACTCAACATATTACCCAAACTTAAACGTCCATAAAATTGTCACAATAATCGTCAAACTAACTATTAAAATATATGGATGTCCCAATGGATTTACTTGATAAAGAAATATTTTAATAAATTATTGAAACCTAATGTATATTTAATTTAAAATTTGATAAGAAATGTATTCTTGTTTAATATTCTTTTATTGCTTATGTATGTTTAACCTTGGTGAGTTTGTCTTTATTACATAATAGATTAAGCTTTTATTTTTCCCTATACACATGTAATGAGTTGACATGCATGTATATAAGATTGGTCAAATGATATAGGTAACAAATGTGACCTAGACAGAACGGCCCCGCGTCGATAAGTCCTGCATTACACATGTCATGGTTAGTGTTCATTTAAAAAACATACTAAAATTTTCAAATCATTATAGTTTGAAATCGACAATGACGAAGTTCAAACTTACACATCACGACAACCTTAAAATTATTGTTTTATATATAAACAGGCAGAGCTGGCCTGTCCATGCCATTGTCAGAAAGATAGCTGAACGAGGCATAAATGTTACCTGGAGTACCGTTAAGCATGTTATAAAAAAGTACCGATCCGGCAAATAGACCAAATACTACCAACTGTCAAACTTATTATCGATCATGACGTAAAAATAAAAAAAAAAAGAAAACACTTTCAGAAAAACCAACCCGGACATCTAGTGATATTCGCCGTCTTTTGTCCGAAAAGGGTACACACGTCAGTAAAACAACAGTACTTAAGATTATTGGTGCGGCTGGGTACACTGCAACATCGCCAAGATATGGACAGATGGTACGTGATGCTAACAAAATAAAACGGGTCGCATTTACTAAAGAAAACATTGTCAACTTTTTTCTCCGACGAATGTTCCGTTCAGCTGCATGACAACAAGATCGTTATCTACCGCGAAAGAGAATCAGTTGCACCAGTATAAACTAAACCTAAGCACCCGATGAAGGTACAAGTTTGGGCTTGCATAAGTCGTCGAGACACAACGAGTATTCTGATATTCGAGAATATTATTACATCAGCATTTTACATTTACTCTATTTTGGTGTCAAACCAGATTCTATTCATTAATCGAGTAAACCCTGATACTTATCGCTTTCAACAAGACAACGACCCTAAACATACCTTAAATACTAATGAGTTAAAAGCAGCAAAGTATAAACTGGTGGTATAATTGGCCAGCAGAAAGCCCTGATTTCAATTTGATTGACGTGGTTTGGCGAATGAAGTCAAGAGTGTCTAAAAAAGAGCCCAAGAACAAAAGAAGATCTAATCGATGGCATAACGTCGTTTTGGAGAGAAGATACGACAATTGCAATATGCAGTACTTTCATCGACCACCTTTGGATATTGTTCTCTTTCCTTTGATACACTGTTTATAATATATATTAAATGAGAATTATTGAAATCAAAGGAAATATTTGCATTACATTCCCTTTTATTGATTTAAAAAAATAAATCGAAATGGAAGAAAAAACGACGGCCACCAATGGGTCTTCAACATATAAATGAACTAAAATAACAAAACACACAAGACTGACAACGGCAAGAGGCTCCTGACTTTGGGCAGGCGCAAACATGCCTTTTTATTAATATTGACCATTTTAACTCGGAATATTGATTAATATATTACTTTAACAAGAAAAGTGAGATTTACCTTTTTAAATGCTTATACGCTTGAATGTTGATAGACATGTTTATAGTAGTGGTTTTTAATTGAATGGCTTGTTGATCACTGTTTATCTCGCAAACAATGAATAAAGTGTCCGCTTAAACAAGCTGGTGATTTTTTTTACTTTCTATTGCTGGTTTTGCATTACTTCTATGCTAAACAGTTATTTGAACTTTTTTTTTAAACTGATGTTTGATTGTCTGTCCGTATATGTTATTTACATATATGTTTTTTTTTACTATTCTTTTTAATTACAAACAACCTTTTATTGGAATACCAGTAATGCATGTTCCTAAACATTATCTTAATTGAAATGTTTCCTTCCTACATAGAAATCATAATAATAAATTTGCTATATCTCAAAAATTTTATACTTCCAATTTGTTGTTTCATCCAAAAGTAGGTTTGATTCTTTACTGAAAGATTTTGAAATCTCTCGACCCTATTTCTGAGGAGTTCTTTATTATATTTTTGACTTCTCAATCTTTTGATTTTATTGTTTAAATTAATTGTTCCTTCATTTATTTTCCTTTGATTCCTTTCACGTCTTCTATTGCTTTTGTTAAATCAAAAGACACATGAGCTAATTAACTTTCCTGTTTAAACGAAATATGTATAAAACTGCAATATGTTATACAAACCGATTAACATATCGTAGCATTTTTACATAACGATATCGGAATATTGGTATTAGTCGGATCTTTACATATAATTGTGATTTGTTTACAAACCGGTATTGATAAAAAATAATAAACAATGTCGAAATGTTCAGCATTTGAATAAATCAGTATTTAGGTAAGTTGATGCAAGCATACGATCTCTATTGCGTCTTACACTTTGAAAAGCAAATAATCGTTAACTAATTTATCATAATATTGTATAAAAACGTTAATTGTGAGCTATGAAAGTCAAGTAGCTCGAGCATTTTTCTGGGTAAGTTTTAAAAAATTTCAAAGAAATATTCTTTACTGTGGGTTAGCATACATAAGTCTTCACTATCCTATAGATTAACAACTTTTGGTTATATTTATAATTTAGAATCTTCATTGATGGTGGAGCACGAATGCGCAGTAATTAATTATGTTGATGTGTCATCTGTATGCAAGAGTGACATTCCTTTGTATTATGTTCCGATTTGAAAAAGTCAATCCAAACTATGCGAGTATTGTCTCCCTTGGACAGGTTCCTAATTTTATTTGATTTAATTTTGAATAATTACAAAATTTATGAATTCAATAGATTGTAGTTTTTGTAATTGGTGTATTAAAGACATTGATGTATGAATATCATTTCATAAATTTGAAACGTTTAAAATTATTACATACCAATATAAAAGAAACGTTCATCATTTTTAAATATTATTTAGTTACCCACATGTGTTTACGACAACGACTTGCAAGACTTTCTCACATGATAGTGTGTGTAGTGATACACTGTACTGAAATAGACTTTGTCAGCGCAATGCCTCAGAAAGAACAGAATACTGTCTACATATAATATGAGGTAAAACATTCAGGTGATTAAAACGCGTGTAATAGACAGATACAGTCATTCAGCTGTCATGGATACACTGTTAAATAAATTGTGTCAATATCATCTAACCTGCAACATCATTCATCCTGCTTTAATATGGTGTATACAATTTTGTCAGCAATTCAGAAAACTTAATTTAACTGCATTACTCGATCCCTAATGACAATTATATGAAAGAAGTGTAACACCCTACCACAAACACACATACGCACAAACACAGAACACCATAGCCACCACTTTATTCAAACTTATGCCAAATGATTTAGTGAACAATTATAATTAGAACATACAAAAAACATTTTTTACTTTTTTAAAAAAGACTATAAATGAAAACTGAATTATGTTATCTCCCGATAATGATAGTATGTTGGGAAAAGTAACCAGAATTATCTAATATCAATTACAGAGAGGGGCTTTCAAACAGTTTTTAATTATAGCTGATTTAACGTTAAAACAATTTTCCACTATAAACGAATGTTGCTTTATTCAAATATAAGGAATTTGTTAGCTAAATCTTCGATATTATGAATTTTTATTACAATAGATAAACATGCTACATATTGCACTTCATGTTTCTGTATAAAATATCGACCTTATACTTCTATTGGTCTTTAATATATGTATCCATTCACTTTTTAAAAGATAACGTGGGAACAATTGAAATAAAATTAATCAGTTTAAAACATCAAAACTTTGACTTACAATGGGTTTCACAAATATGCATTAGAATAAGTGAAAGACTTAAGTAGAACAGAATATTATGAAAATTTGGTTTTAATTGAAATGGTTCAATCAATATTTGCCCTTGTTTTGTCTGAAAGATATTATGCTTCTTCACTGAACGCTTTTATATTGCTCTGACCTCATTTAGTGACAAATAACATAAATAATTGGTTTTTTTTTTATTCCTTTTAAAATAAGACATGTATTGTCTTTCAAAGTTATATTCGTGTGTTTTCATTGTTCAAATGCATTGTTCCTTTATTATTTTCTTTTTGTTTCTCTCACGTTTTCGTTTGGTTTGTTAAATCAAAAGAGATATTAACTTACAACCTTTCCTTCTAAAACAAATCATTTAAAATAACAATACGTTAAACAAACCGATTGATACATCACACTTCATATTTCTGTATATACAATTAATGTTATACTTTCTATTGGTCATTGGAACAATTGAAATGAAATTAACCTGTTGAAGATAAAAAACAGAAAAACCTGACTGAAAAAAAAAAATGTTGACAATATACATGTATTGGAGAGAGAAGACGAATTTCACATATTTGGCTTAACGATAGATAAAGATATAGAATTCAGTAAGGTGAGTATTTATTGTAACAAAACGAAATCTGAGATATCTCAACTAAACTAAATTTGTTTAGCATTGCAGAAATAAATTTAAAGCATGGTGTTTGTAAAATTATCGTTCAATGTCCTCGACAATAACTCTTACGGTTCATAACGCTGCAGTATTCTCGGAAAAGATGGCGTTATGGGTTCATTTCAATAATACCGCCACAATATTTAAAA
Organism: Mytilus californianus; assembly: GCF_021869535.1. Classification (NCBI taxonomy): domain Eukaryota; kingdom Metazoa; phylum Mollusca; class Bivalvia; order Mytilida; family Mytilidae; genus Mytilus; species Mytilus californianus. The sequence continues at coordinate 61,060,142 of NW_026262734.1, forward strand.
AAGACTTTCTTTAAGTCATCATAAGATCGTCCCTTATAAACCAAAGTTATGCATTAAAGGAAAACTTTCAATATTTGAAATAGAATGGAATGATCAATTTATAGTTGTTTAATTAATATGCAGTTGCAATTTTAAAATATATTATCAAAAATTATACGAAAACCGTATCAACAAATTTAATTTGTTCTCACTGCTTTTTTTTAAATCTATGGCATTCGTTTTCTTAGATTTGTTAACATAGATTTAATTTGTTATCTCAGATTTTTGGGTTCAATCCTTCGTTCAAATGCCTGTACCAGGTCAGGAATATGACAGTTTTTATCCGTTTGTTTGGCGTGTTTTATCTTTTTATTTTGCCATTTGATTAAGGACTTTACGTTTTGAATATTCCTCGGAGTTCAGTACTTTACTTTTTCGTAACGAATGTAATGATCTGTGATAACGAAATTAACCCTATGATCTCAAATAACAAACATCTGACATAAATGATTAAACATATTCGTTATCTGTGATGATAACGAATTATACAACTCATTTTGACGATACGTAATAACGATTATTTTGAAGATTTTTAAATTCGTAATCTCGAATTAAAATCATATGTATTACAGGCATTAAATGGACATCTGTAAATAAATGTCTTCAACTGTCTTTAATAAATATAGTGACCTGTTTAACTGATTTTAAACTTTAATTATTATGATCTGTTTATTAATGAGATTTACTAACATGCGTGAAATTCGTATAGTAATAGTTATTAATTAATTAGCTTGGTTGATCACTGCTTGCATCGCGTTAGATGCCAACAAATAATATGGAATTCGTTATATATCAAACAAAACAAAGAATCGGTTGTGTAGTGATTAAAAGCAAACAACACATAATAATGACATTGATTTATTACACACCAGCAACATACTTGTCTGTATTACCTGTGTTTTAGTAATATTTTGTTATTCATACTAGTTTGTCTCTTTTTTGTGATAATTTTGTCTGTCGTTCTTTGAGGTATGATTTCTCTATTTTCACCTTGGTATCTTTATTATTTTTTATTTGTATTGCTTCACCTGAACATAAAACCATGATAAATTAACGAACACTCTATACTTCTTTCAATGTTACGTTTTGTTTATTTTTCAATACAATATGTTCGAGATGAAGTAAAGTTTGGACAATTGAAATGAGATTATTTAGCCGGTTTAAAATAGAGTAGCAAAACTTTTATAGGATATTTCTTCTCAAAATATACGTTTATTGCACGGAAAATATAAATTTCATTTATCTACATAACACATTAAGATAATCATACTTCAATAATGGGAGTATATATTATTTTTTTTTAATAAATTTTCTAAAAGAGTCTTACTACAATTGCTTAAAATTGCTTTCTTTACCGATGACGAAATAAATAGAAATAAATAGAAATCGAAGTGTTTTAAGAACTATCGTTTGGTGTCCTCGAACCTAACTCTTGCGGTCCACTACACTAAAGTATTATCGGAACGGAAGGAGATTTTGGGTACAGTTCAGTAGTGGTACCGTCACGAAATTTAAACAAAATTGTCTTAAAGTTAGATGGACTCCATAAAAAAATACGTTAGATCGTTTTGAATACAAATATTGAGCTTTTTATCTTAAAAAAACATACCTTTAACTTTTTAATACGATATTTTTATAAATAAGATCAGAAAGCTTTGTCCCTTATCATATCTTTTAATTAAAATGTGTGCCTATTATGTAACAATTAATGTAATACTTTTGTTTTATCTGAAAGCTATAATACTTTTTCACTAAACTATTTTAAAATCGCTCCGACCTTATTTCTGATGAATAACATAGATATGGAATCTTTGTTTTATTCTTTTTTTTAATCAGTCACTTATGCCGTTTAACTTCTCACTTGTATGATTTCATTGTTTACATGAATTATTCCTTCATTGGTTATTCTTTTGTTCCTTTCACGTTTTATATCGGTTTTATTTAAACAAAAGACTCAAAAGCATATGCAAAAAAAAAAAAAAATTCAAATTCAAATCACAAAAATACTGAACTCCGAGGAAAATTCAAAGCGGAAATTCCCTATGCAAATGCCAAAATCAAAAGCTCAAACACAACAAACGAATGGATGTCAACTGTCATATTTCGGACATGGTACAGGCATTTTCTAATGTAGAAAATTATGGATTAAACCTGTATGGTACTGATTACCAATTGATGTTTCCTTTATACTTAAAACAGTTAATGAAAAAAGCTTGTGTTGTATCTTTAAGATATGAGACTTCTTCGTTAGACGAGTTTGAAATCGCTCCCATCTTAATTCTGAAGAGTACAATTGATGATGATGTTTTTGTTTTATTCTTTTTAATATCAGTCATTTATTGTCGTGTGGCTTTGCACTCGTGTGGTTTCATTGTTTACATTAATTATTCCTTCAGTCATTTTCTTTTTTTTTTGTTCACGTTTCTATCGGTTAGCCGTTGTTTTTAAAGACTCACAACCCATCAGGCACACAACATTGATTTAACAGTGAATCAATGTTTATTTTCTATGTTGAATCAATGTTGAATTATTATTAGCTTTTGCAAATTTGTATCAACGTTGAAATTCTACGTTGAATCGACGTTGATATTCAACTTTGAATCAATATTGAATAATGGTTGCTTCAACATTGTTTAAACCAATGACTTACCTTGAATTCAGGGTGAATACCATATTTAGCACGGAATCTAAATTGGTAAGTCGTTGTGTTCAACTGTGTTTTCACCTAAAACTTAAGTTTCATTCATCCTGTATTTTCTGTGTGTTGCATTCCATAATTTTATATTCAAGCTAGTGTCTTCTCAAGGCCCTCTACACATTAAATGTTACAGCAACATTCTGCCGCAGGAAACTTTATCCAATAACTGCTCCATCAGACCAAAGTATAAAAAATAATTTTAGAAAAAAATTGATGAACTTTAAATAATATCATTGCCTGGTCATATATGACATGGTGTGGGCTTTTGCTCATTGTTGAGGATTGTATGGTGACCCAAAGATATATAAATAATGTTATTTGGTTGATGATAGTCTTGTTAACAATAGGTATCAATAAAATCTTTGAATATATGCCATTGACTGTAAATTACTTAAAAGAATTTTCAACAATAAAACTGAGAGACCACATTCTTGTGATAAGAGCATGGCTTGACCATGATGATGTCAACAACCAATAAACTGAATAACAAATATGTGTGTTTAGGGCTTTCCTACGAACAATAATTTAACCCCCCAGATTGTTTTAAAATTTACCGATATGCATATAAAACCACAAGTTATCATCCCATAGAAACTTTGAAAAAATCAGCAAAAAAAATAAAAAAATATTTCAAATATTGACCTATCCTAATTTTTGAAAGCACACAACCCTTAATACACATATTCTTTGCCCAATGTCTATTCTAAATATCTGAGTGATCAAAATATAAAACAAAGTTTGCTGTTCCTGCTATATGTATTCTAATGTCCAACCACTGATTATAGAGAAATATTCAATACGATAAAATTAAAATAAATTTATTAATTTTAATGATATGCATATAAAAACACAAGTTATCATCCCAGAGAAATATTGGAAAAATCAGCAAACAAAAAAAAAATATTGCCAATATTGAACTATCCTAATTTTTGAAAGCACACAACCCTTAATACATATACTTTTTGCCCAATGTCTATTCTAAATATCTGAGTGATCAAAATATAAAACAAAGTTTGCTGTTCCTAATCCATGTATTCTAATGTCCAACCACTGATTATAGAGAAATATTCAATACGATAAAATTAAAATAAATTTATTTATTAATATTGAAAACCTCAACTTCTTTCTTCTCCCATCTTTTCTTTTTGGAGCCCATTTTAGAACGGTTGTTGTTTGGTCAGACACTTGTTGTTCCGTGATTCCATAGGTCTTCATGATGACATCTACAAAATCAAAAGTTATAACATTGTCAAGTTTAATACTGCTCAACACATTTAACTATTAATAACTTCATAATGATGATATTTAAAGTATAAATCAAAAGCATAAGAACTCGTGAAAACTTAATGAAAGTTAAACTTCCATCAAAATCTCAACTGCATTTCTTTTTATATAGACCAGAAGGTATAATCTGCAAGAAAATCCTAAATACTAAATTTTAACTTGAACAAATTGAAGGTTATTCTAACTATGTCTTTTTATATATTACTTGTGCTGCTGCAAGGATATCTGTCTGATCGACATATACGAGGGTTGTAAAGGGGGGTTTTTAACACGAAAATATGTGAAATAAAAATCTCCAAAACGCTGCACGGAAAATAAAATCGTAAATTTATATTAAGGAAAAATACTAGAAGTTATTACTCAGTCGTTCTTGGAGATCACACAGTCATGATTATGGACACGAAGACCCTGTGGTCACCTTTTCGCGTCCGCTAGTTGCATCCGATTTGAAAAAAAAAATATTCATAACTTGATAGCAATTAGTATCCTGGGACACATAATTTAAAAATCCGGACTGATTCGAATTTTAGTCCCGGTTTACTTTTTTATCAAATGTGGGACAAGCACGAGAAATTAAGTACCAACACGAAACACGGAAAAATGAATAAGGGGAAACACAAATAACGCATGACGAACCAAAGACAACAAAACGAGAAATAAAAAGGCCAAAAAACGTTGCAAATAACTCTTTACCACCCTCATATATGATATACCCTTCATCTTTGAATACCTTGTCAATACACTACTTCAATTTTCAACTACAATAAAATATTAAAGGTCCAACTTGGTGAGCCATATAGCTTCTGACCTTTCCATCCCAATTTTGTAAACAACTCAAGTCCTCCTTTTTATGAGAATTCGTGTAACTGAATTGAACAGGTAAATAAAGATAAAATTTCTTTTTACTTTTGATTCAATCATATGATGAATTCAAACAGTCAACGATAAAAATTCATGAGACGTTGCAAGGTAAATCGGGAATGGTAACATGCTAAATATCCCTCTTTTCCTCGTGTAAAATTTCAACTTTTCAGTACAGTTTTCATAACAACATGATATGCTCACATTTCTAAAATACGATACTTTATTTACTGTAGTAACAACAATTTATAAATACTTACGGTAAAATATAAAAGCTGTATACAGGAAAGATATTGATAAAAACTCTGTAGTCTTAGTTTAGAATCACCTTGTGGTCTCGAAAGCGGATATTCAAACTTTGGCAACAAAAACAACTGCATATGCGCATATCTGAATATGTCTTAAAATAGAAATGTTAAAAATGCCGCGAAAAGTTAAATCACTATTCCAATAGATCTATCGATTGTTTATATTACAAGTTATCAACCATTGTTTATGTACTGATGTATACGTCTTTCTATTTAGATTGTTAAAAAGGATAGGAAACAAGATATTTGACATTATAAGGTAAACGGGGGGGGGGGGGGGATATTTTTAGGGGAAGGGGTTATTCACAAATATTTATATTTACTGTATGGTTCTGTATGCAAGCTGCTTCTATTAATTTATTATGTTTTGGGGTGGGTTGAAATTTGAGAATTTCTATTATTTGGGGTGCAAAGTTCATGATTGATTTATGCTGATATACACTGCGATTGCTTTATATATAACTCTATAATCACCACGACAATAAGGGATAAATCTACTGAATATTCTATTTTATGTGAATATCGTTGTCAATTTAAAAAGAATTGTGTTGTGCCCAATACTTCTTTTTTTGACAATTCTGGTATCCACAACTATATATGATATTGTTTAGCCAACGTTGATTAGATGTTGGTATTTCAACACAATGTTAATTCAACGTTGAAACAATGTTCTAATTTCAACGTTGAATTGTCAACGTTGAATCAATGTTGAATATTTGTTGATCAATGTATAACCTAAAATCAACGTTGATTCAACAAAGTGTGCCTGCAGGGAAGTGACGCTCAGATTAAAAATTGAGAAAAGCTATCATCAAAACTATGTATTGGACAGGTCCGATCACTTTTCTTTACAAAGTTTGTACTTCTGTAAATATAGACAATGCAATTTTCTATAGAAACTCCTTTTACATCGAAAACTTTACCATGTTTACTATGTAGTTTTGAGAGAAAAAATATATCCTAGAATTGAAAAATCATATTCACTACTATTTTTTTCAAAGGTAAAAATATAGGTTTGTGCGGACATACTTTCGACATTTATAAGCAACGAACTTTTAAGAGTTTAAACTTGTTCTTAACTTCTGTTCTGCCCCTACCTTTACTTTTGTCTCTTTCAGAATCAAGGCTGAGGCTATACTTTTTTTATTTTAAACTGGTAACATTCCCAAGCTATATCTCGATGAAGTGAAACATAAAGATCATATCTGGGAACCAGTATGTAACAAAATAATATATCTATGAATTATATATATCTCCCCAAAAGAGGTGTGGTTTAAGAAACAGCTGTACTCACACAGTGAAACATTAAAAGAGTTGTGCCCTCGGAAATATTAATCTGGAATGTTGCTCTTAAGCCTACATTTCTTGAAGGATTGTTTTAAAATATTAAGTTTTCATCAATGTCTGGTAGGAATTCGAAAATCAGCGTCAAACAATAATTCTAATAAATAAAAATTATGTCCTTTTCAGATGTAAATGTATAGAAAATTGCATTGTGCACACTCTCAATAGAAAAAATTCTTGTCAGATAGTTATACAATTTATATCAAAGATTTATTAAATGGACATGTCTCGGACAAATCATTAATATGAGGCTTTGTAACTTTAAAGGTAAAGCAACGATTACTCTAATGATAATTGTGTTAAACCTAATGCCTTATAGATTTGGATTAAACTAATAAATCATGTTGTTAATCTTGTTTTCGAGTCGATAATTACATGAATAACATTTATTTGATAGTTAGTATTTCTGCTGTATATTGCAGTTCAACAAGTATTATTGTATCAAGGTTATTGATGTCATGCTAGTGTCATAAATAAAGGCAACAGTATTATAACGCTGTTCAAAGTCAAAAATTGATTTAGAAAAAACAAATCCAGGTTACTAACTGAAACCATGAGAAACACATACAAACGGGAAATCTTACATTGACGATACAACTCTAAAATATCTATCAATTCCTTAACATACAAGACTGGGAAAACTATATTTCCTACCTAAAATTCACAAAGTGAATGACTAGGACAAATAAACTTTAAGTAAACAAAGAGTGGTTAGACACTTATAATATTACAAGAAGACCTATTTTATCTGTATGCAACAGCTCACTTTAAAAAGTAGGTACATTCCTGAACTATTTCATTAACCCGTAGGTGAAAGAACAATGCACTAACACTAAAGAAACCACCACCTTTATTAACAAACTAGAAAAAATCAAACTTCCTCATGAGTTATGTATGTGTTCATTTGAGATTTCTTCTGTGTAAACAAATATGCTTCATGAAGATATACTTGAGACTGTGGATCGTGCCTGATCTAAGCTGACCAAATTTGGATATAAAATCCAACTTCCTCCAAAAACAGATATGTTTGAACTACTACAAAAAATCTTGAAAAAAATATTTTTTAATTTCACGAAAACATTGTTATGCAGAGAGTTGGTGTCTTAATTGGACTATCAGCCGCACAATGCCTAACAGATCTGAGAATGTTTGAAATGGTATCAGACATACTTAACCGATTCCAATATTTGGAGGACATATTAATGATTTCAATTTACAGGGAGGGTTTGTTTAAACATATTTATTTATAGTGGATTGGAAAACAAGTAGTTGCAACTTATATTGATACATTTCCACTTTGCGGGTGCGAGTGCTGCCTTTTTGCGGCATTAGCCTGCTCTTTTTTTAAAATCCACAAGGATGTCTTTTACGTGTAAGAGATATGGCTCTCTCTTAACACGGGTCAGCCCTTTATCTATCATTGATACTCAAGACCATACTCGCAAATGGTGTCAAAGGAAGAGCCGAAAATTCAGTCCCTGAAATTTTCTCCCCGGAGCTTACCACTACATCACGGCTCTCTAGGGAGGGATTTTTCATTTTTTTATTTTTTAACAAATCTGAAAAAAAAAACATTTAAAGGGAATTTATAAACAATAGGCTCCAAGGAACCTGTGTCGCTCATCAGATATTTGTATTTATAATTGATGCATGAAATTATGCAACCTTTATACTTTTGCTTTAGTTTCAGATATATATGTCAAAAACTGCATTTTTCCGCTATGTTCTATTTTCAGCCATGTCTGCCATGTTGGTTGGTACAGTAGGGTCATCGAACACCTTGTTTAAACAGGATAAACTCAAGTTCATTGTGGCTAAGTTCGTCTCAGTTGTTTCAGGGAAAAAAACGTTTGTAAAAGATTACAAAAATTTACGAAAAATTGTTAAATATGACTTAAAAGAGCAATAACTACTTATGGGGTCAATTGACCATTCCAATCATGTTGATTTATTTGTAGATCTTACTTTGTTGAGCATTATTGCTGTTTACAGTTTATATCTATCTATAATAATATTCAAGATAATAACCAAAAACTGCAAAATTTCCTAAAAATTATTAATTCAAGGGCAGTAACCACTGGCTTGACAAATTTGCTATAAATGCTTGAGTTTTAGAGATATAAGCCAAAAACTGCTTTTTACCACTATTTCTACTTTTAGAAATGTCGGCCATGTTGGTTGGCATGTGGGGTTATTGGACACATTTTTTTAAACTAAATACCCTAATAATGATTGTGACAAAATTTGGCTAAATTTATCTCAGTAGTTTCGGAGAATATTTTTGTAAGATTACAAAAATTAACGAAAAATTGTTAAAAATTTACTATAAAGGACATTAACTCATTGAACCATTAACTCATTAAGGGGTCAATTGACCATTTTGGTCAAGAGAACTGATTTGTAGATTATACTTTGCTGAACATTATTGCTGCTTACATTTTATCTCCATCTATAATAATATTCAAGATAATAACCAAAAACTGCAAAATTTCCTAAAAATTACTTATTCAAGGGCAGTAACCACTGGCTTGTCAAATTTGCTATAAATGCTTGAGTTTTAGAGATATAAGGCAAAAACTGCTTTTTACCCCTATTTCTACTTTTGGACATGTCGGCCATGTTGGTTGGCATGTGGTGTTATTGGACACATTTTTAAACTAAATACCCTAATAATGATTGTGACAAAATTTGGCTGAATTTATCTCAGTAGTTTCGGAGATGATTTTTGTAAGATTACAAAAATTAACGAAAAATTGTTAAAAATTTACTATAAAGGACATTAACTCATTAAACCATTAACTCATTAAGGGGTCAATTGACCATTTTGGTCAAGTGAACTGATTTGTAGATTTTACTTTGTTGAACATTATTGCTGCTTACATTTTATCTCCATCTATAATGATATTCAAGATCTTAACCAAAAACTGCAAAATTTACTTAAAGTTACCTATTCAGGGTCAGCAACCTACAATGTAACAACGGGTTGTCCGATTTGTCTGAAAATTTCAGGGCGGATAGATCTTCACCTGATGAACAATTTTACGAACTTGTCAGATTTGCTTTTAATGCTTTGGTTTCAGAGATATAAGCCAAAATCTGCATTTTACCTCTACAATGTATGTTCTTTTTCTAGCCATGGCGGCCATCCTGGTCGGTTGGCCGGGTCATCGAACACATTTGTAAAACTAGATACCCCAATGATGATTGTGGATAAGTTCATTTAAATTTGATCAAGTCGTTTCAGAGGATAAGTTTTTTTTTAAGTTAACGACGACGGACGACGTATGCCGGACGTCAAGTGAGCCAAAGGGCCAAGTGAGCTAAAAATCATCCACTTATTAAGGTCACACACATCATTTCAAATACCGAAATACAATTCCTAAACGTAACAATATTCAAGGGGCAGAGATTCTTGCAGGACAATATTTTTGATGTTAAACCATACCGAAAATGTACAGATAACTGCCAATACCTATACAAAACTTCTCTTATTCTAATGATGTCTTCAAAGGAATCACTATTGGTGAAGCAATAAGAATGATAAGATTGTCAAACAATGAGATCCGTAGACATACAACAGGCACATTGCTTTATAAAAGGAAAACAAAACGTATATCAACGCCACTAGATTTAGCAACTAGATACAATTCTTTGTTTAAACAATTGGCAAAAGGATAAGGAAACACTGGCACATTCTTGAGAATAATAATACTGCAAAGAAAATATTCCCAAAACCACATATAATTGCATATGAACTTCATATAAATCTGAGGGAATATCTAAAATTAACTAAACTATACTTTGAATGTAAAAAAGGAAGCACAATGAAAGATGATATATGGAACAAAAGATCCGCCAGGTGTCGTGCTCTTTAAGATATTCCAGTCCGATGTAAAATACAAGCATATTAATAGATTATATCCTGTACCAAGTTAAGAAAATGGCAGTTGTTATCTTATAGTTCATTTCTGTGTCTGTTGTATTGTCGTTTTGGTTTTTTGTTGCATTTCAGTGTTTCTGTGTTATCGTTGTTTTCCTCTTATACTAGTAGTTGATGTGTTTACCTCAGTTTTATTTTGTAACCCGGGTTTGTTTTCTCTTAATCGATTTATGACTTTCAAACAACGGTATACCACTGTTCCGTGGGAAGATCTATTGATTTTGTGATGATGATATTTTTTTCTTGCGCAGTATAGTTGTTTCAAAAGAAGTCGATTACGTATTTTTTATATGATATCAAACACTTTATATTCTTTTTTCCTTGTTATCTCTACTCCGTCGCAACAGTTTAAGAAACCGATAAAATTATTTGACCAAATTGTTCTTGCTATAATTTTGACGGAAGCCATTTAGAGACTTTATATGAGAATTATTTCCCAATATAAGTGATATGTATTTGCAAGTGGTAAACAATACGTGGGTCTTTTGAATAGAGGTCCAGGGTTTACTAAAGAGAAAATGAGGTCAAAATTATGTAGTGAATTTTGATTTAAGCTTATTGCAGCTTGTCTGCAAAAATAAACTAAAATACCGACATTTTTGTTTTGTCTACAATGATTCAAGTGACCTGTCGTTACGTATATAGTTTGGTTAAATAGTGCGTCAATATTTAATAGGAGTGATCTCCCCTTTTATGTATAAAACAGCTGTAGTAGGATATAGGTTAGTAACTATATATAGAAGTAACCTGATGTCATTTGAGTTTGGGTCCTTGCATGTTGACCTTGCCATTTATATTCTAGATCTTGGCCGTTGCTATGAATCCATATGTATATGTGATAACGCTTTGAAGGTTTTTGTATTAAGTTGACATTTAAGGTTGAATAGGTGAGCCCAAAGTGACATAATTCTTTCAAAAGTAACTGAAACCATACATGTTAGGAAATGGAGAAGAGTGACCTATCAAATGGTATCAGCAGTGAAATTGTTAGCCGGAATTTGTCATTTATCACCCTTATTTCAAGCAAAAGTGTATAGACACCATATATTTGTGTGACTAGACTATTTTGAGACCGGAAGTGACATTTAATTTCCTAAACCTGATGTAGCAAAGTATTTCCTATTTTCAGATAAAAGTATATAGACACCATGTTTTTTTTTTTGTAAATTATAAAATAACATAAGTTTAGACACTATTAGTATTCTTTAAGTAAACCACAGGTAGCTTCTTATCAATTATAGAAACAATTTTTGTAGAAAACCTTTGATTTTTGTGTCATACTCGTGTGTTTTCAGTTTAAAAATGAATTGTTCCTTCATAATTTTTCCGTTGTTTCCTTTTACGTTTTCTATTGTTAGTATTTCTAAATCATAAAACACATCAAAAGAAATGAAACAATTAAATAAGATTTTGATAAACACACCGATTAATGTATCAAACTTCTTGTTGCTGTATTTCGGATCTACCATATTCTTTTATTGGTGCTAAAGTGTTTTGTTATTCGAAGATTGGGACAATTTAATACATTTCCTTGAAACTGTTTTTTAACAATGCAGAAATAAATGTTTTTTTGTCCTATAGAATAACCATCGTCCCATCACGATAGAGTAATATCGGAAGGAGGGAGGTTTGTATAATATCAATGCTAATATCGATAAATCAAAATAAAGACTTTCCTAATTTCATCAATTTTACGTCCCTTATCAACTAAAGTTCTGTATTAAAAGAAAACTATCAATCTTGAAAAAATGTTTGAATGATAGTTCAAAGGAATGATACATTCTCGTCCAGTTGCAAATGTAACATATATTAACACGAAGTATAAACAAATGTTCACCAAAAAGGTTAATATGAATCAAATTATTTTGTTCTTTCAAAAACATTGTTATGAAGATTTTTTAAAAATGTTCTATAAATTATCATGATTATTTCAACATAGCATCAGTTTTTAGCCTGATATTGCTATGATATCTTTTTATCGGTAATTTGTGCATTTTTGCTTTGATGTATACTCGCTGATAATGTCAGTATCAGTGGACTGTTCTGATTTTAAAATATTGGGTCTGTTCGCAATTGACTTGCGCGGGTGCACTGCATAAGGATTTTCTTTCCCTTTCATTCAAAAAATTGAGCGTAATTTTTCAGCAGAAACGCACTATTGTTTTTGGGTGAATAAAACACTTGTCATGGTTTGAAAGTTTCAATAATGTTAGTGTAGCCTTTTTGAACGATTGTGTGAAAAATTTGAAAAGAAAATGTATGAAAAACCCAATAAACTTTAGAAATTTGCAGCTTTATTCAGTGATAGCTTTCCTGATCATGTTACTATTGACAAGGACCTACAACAATACATATCGTCCATGATATTCCGATCTGAGTTTTTATTCATACGTATTTATAATATATAGACTTGTGCTGTTCCAAGTTGTCTTCTCTTCTATATCTTGAGAAGAATTTGTTTAACCTGTTCAATCACTAAACAGTGTTGCAATTCATATTTAGACGCAACAAATAAATAATGACCAAAAAGGTACCGCTATCGATTGAGAGAAACTAGAAAATCATCAAATATAATTTTGAAAGAAGATGTGGTTTCATTGTCAATATATAGGCAGATATTCATAAACTAAAGAACAAATAATCAAATAAATACAAGTGAAGATCAGGATGAATTTTAAGAAGGGGAGCCCGGGGTCACAAACTAGACAACATTTGATGTCAAACAGGTGAAAAGTCTACATTTACCTCCTGCCTGTAAAAAGTCTGCTCACACAGTGCTTTCCTAAAATGATTTGAAATCAATGTGATCGTTTTCAGGATGAACACTGAGCGTAACATGACAAGAAAAAAGGAATGTTGGCAGCTTTGCAACATAAGCAATTCCTTCGACCACATTGTTTGTAGCAACCGGGATGTGGAGTTGGTTGCTTGGTTAATACAGATGTCACTAATTTGTCACGGATGTGTTTAGGTCTTCTTAAGGCCATGACTGGTGGTGAGGAAAATACTTTTTTTTTAAATTACAGTCATTTTCTATAATTTTCATAACAATAGATGACACATTTTAAAATCAGGATAGTAAGTGAGTACACGTGGTGTTCTGTTCGAAAGCTGTATCAATACTGTTGTTATTGTACCCTCGAACAACTAGATGTTTGCGTTGTTGTCCAAGACTAGACTTTTGTTTATTTTCGGTAGAGCATATTTTCTTGATTCGTAGTGCCTGACTTAATCGGATACCACGGGAGCAGTGTTTAGGATGGCAACTTTTAGGAGAAAGAAACGTTTGTCCGTTGTTTTCGTATGAAGGTCCGTTATAATGGTTCCGTTTTCGATGTAACTCGTAGTATCAAGGAAGTCTATTTTCTCCATAGATGTTTCGTGTGTAAATTTAATTGAAAGGTGGAAAGAGTTACAGTGCTCCAGAAAATCATTAAGATGGTCTTATGAATCTAAAATTGAGAATGGAAATGGGGAATGTGTCAAAGAGACAACAACCCGACCATAGAGCAGACAACAGCCGAAGGCCACCAATGGGTCTTCAATGCAGCGAGAAACTCCCGCACCCCGAGGCGTCCTTCAGCTGGCCCCCTAAACAAATATGTATACTAGTTCAGTGATAATGTACGTCATACTAAACTCCAAATTATACACAAGAAACTAGAATTAAAAATGATACAAGACTAACAAAGGCCAGAGGCTCCTGACTTGGGACAGGTGCAAAAATGCGACGGGGTTAAACATGTTTTTTGAGATCTCAACCCTCCCCCTATACCTCTAGCCAATGTAGAAAAAACAATCGCACAACAGTACGCACAGTAAAACTCAATTTAAGAGAAGTCCGAGTTCGATGTCAGAATAGGAAACAAAAGACAATAATACATAAATAACAACAGACTACTAGCAGTTACTGACATGCCAGCTCAAGACCTCAATTAAACTGATTGAAAGATTATGTCTTCATCATATGAATATCAGGCACAATCCCTCCTGTTAGAGGTTTAGTATTATACCATCATAAAATATATGAGAAGAACATAACCCGTGTCATGCCAACAACTTGTTTTAGAATAAATATGTTTAATTCCGATGCAAAGACCATATAAGTGAATCAATATTAAAGCCAAAATATGAAATCTTTAGTGACCTGACAACAGTATCGTAACTATACCCCTTCTTAATAAGTCTGTTTAAAGGTTTTGTTAGCTTTTGAGGTGAATCTGTCCATTTAAAATCAATATCGTCAATAAATCGAAACCATAATAATGGCTGGTATGGAACACTAGCCATTAGGCGATTTTCAAGTTGGCCTAAAAATATGTTGGCATATGACGGGGTCATTTTTGTTCTCTAACTATTGCCGTCTATTTGGATATAAAGTTTGTCATTGAAAGAGAAGTTGTTGTTCTCAAGCACTAGTTTCAGAAGTGTAACAAGGCACTCGGTTAGAGGATTTTTGTCACTACGAGTGTTCCATGCCTCTTCACACGCTGCTATTCTTTCGTCTTGTGGAATGTTGGTATATAAAGAAGACACGTCGAAGGATGGGAGTATTGAATTGTAAGGTAGAGGATTGAGGCTTTCCATTTTCTTTAAATAATCAGTCGGATCCTGAATGTAAGATGGTAGTTCTTTAACATGAGGTCTTAAGTGATGGTCTACAAATTCGGATATCTTTTCAGCTGGGTGACTATTAGCTGAAACAATCAGTCGACCCGAATTGCAAGTTTTGTGTATTTTAGGCAACATATAGAATCTTCCAGCCTTTGCTCCGTTCTCAAGAGGTTGAAGACAGTCAAAGGTGTCATTATCGATATGTTTTGGTCGTACATCTCTTGAAGGATGGTGTTAATCTTTCGAATGGTAGTTGGTGTTGGATCTGTGGTTAATTGCTTGTAAAAATTGCAGTTTGACAGCTGACGATTTCTCTTTGCTACATGTATGTAATCTGTTTTATTCATGACAACCACAGCGCCCTCTTTGTCGGCAGGTTTTATTACAATATCCTCTTGTTCTTTTAACGCTTTCAAAGCGATGCTTTCTGACTTAGATACATTAAAATTTCTTTTATTTGTTATACAAGGCTTTGTATCAGATCTCATATAGTTAGTAAATGACTCCAAGTGTTAGTTTTTCCTTGTGGTGGTTTCCATGAACTTGTTTTCCTTAATTTTGAGATCGGCGTGACTTCTTCGTTTGTCTCAGTATCTAAATCTAATAGTTCGGCTTCTTCAAGGTGCTGCTTGCCCCTATTTTAGAAAAAATGCGTAAACGTCTAGCGAATTGATCTAAGTGCTCGTCTAGCTGAAAGTTGTTTTCATTTGAAGGGGTAGAACAGAAGTTTAAACCTTAACTTTCTTCAGCACTTGTTGGTTCTTTAGATGACAAATTTACAACAATACTTTCATTTGTTTTGTTTCCGTTTAAATTTTCTTTTTTTAGGGGCCTTATGGTTTGTTGTATTGATATAAAATATTCTGATTTAAAGAAACAGTGTGAACTTTATCTCTTTGAAATGTATTCCTTTGTTTTTCTCTATATCTGGATTGTTCAATATATATCTAAAAAAAGTATTTTCCTCACCACCAGTAATGGCCTTTAGAAGAACTAAAAACATCCGTGACAAATTAGTGACATCTGTATTAACAAAGCAACCAACTCCACCCCCCGGTTGCTACAAACAATGGAATTGCTTAAGTTGCAAGGCTGCCAATACAAGTAGTTCTTTCATCAGCTCCGTCACTAAACAAAGCTATACCATCTACTCAAATTCCAATTGTACAACGGAGAACTCAATTTATATATTAACATGTGGCATTCAGTATGTGGGAGAAACAATGGATAAATTCAATATCCGGCTCATTAACCATCGTTCATGATACAAAACCAACAAAATTGCCCTCTCACAAGACATCTTTGCTCAACGAAACATCCTGTTGATAATGTCACTTTCCAAATCATAGAAATCAACACCGAGTGGGACACCACGACGAGAAGGAGAAGAGACCCAGCAGGCATCCGATGTTGTTCAGACGTGGATATTTGGTTGAAAATAGGTCGCAGCGTCGGCGACCTAAATTCAACGTTGGTTCAACGTCGACAGTCAAACGTCTGTCGGACGTAATAGAATGACGTCTATATAACCTTGTTTTTTTTTTGTCACAACCTTATACAACGTCGACACAAGGTCGGATTCCAAATGTCGGTCGGACGTCTAAATTAATCTAAAATATCAAAATCACACGTGCATGTACCTGGACATATATACCCAGCAGGCACGCAACCTTATATTTATATTGGTTTGCTTGTGTTTTTGAATAAATTAAACGATTACTGTTGCTAATATATCAAATTGATACGATTAAAGTTAATGAATAAACTGTTTTCAAATTTTCGCCGTAAAATATTTCAATTACACGAAACAGATTTTATTTCAATTGGCGCATGCGTAAGAGGCCGACATTTCGAAATTATGTGCGCCAATTTGATTACAACAACAAGTTCTACGACGGATGCTGTAAGAAGTGCAAAGTAAGTGTAATTTTCATTTATTGTTTGCTTTAATAGTAGATATTTGATAATTTAGTGTAAACAGTACAGTACATGCAGTATTGTAGCTGTAATAAGTCGCTGTTCCCGCAAGTATGAGTGTACAGTGATTTGTGAAGATCAGATCTCGGTTCAGATATAATTTATAATTTAAACCTCAGCAAACAACTAGGTTCACCTTAAGATATATTTGACTTGTAAATTGAAAATTGGATGATAAAACTTGTGTTAAAAACATTATGAACAATCATTTGGTAAAAAGCATGTTTTATTGTTCAAAATGGACAAATGGATATTAGATACAAGTTTTTCAACTTTGTAACGCTTTCTCCAAAAATCTATCATAATTGCAGATACAGAGAGGATTGATTCATAATATACCATTGAACATCGGATGAAATTGAAGAATTTATTCGTCTGACAAGTATTGAAATAATTATTTATAACCCCTTATTGAAGTTAAATTCACCTGTGTAAATTTAAACGATAACATGTCGTTCTTATTTTTATATGTTGATGCAATTACAAGTCAAAGATTTACAACACAGGATATTCTTGACCTTGATATACATTTAAAACACACAAATTCTTTCTACTCTAGCTGCCACTTTAAGCATGTATTCCAACATGTTATCGGTGAAGAAATATGCAGATAAAAAACACGTGTGACGATGGCAAATTAATACACAATCTGACCAATTTTAATTTAAAGTGGTTTATATGATAACGTCGAAATAGATGATGTATTTAATACTGATGCTATATCAATTAACCGTACTTAATTATTACAGCACATAAAATTCAAGGAAAAAACAAATATTCCTATAGTTTTGGTATCTAAACAAAACCCATATACATGTATATGTAAAATAAAATAAAAAGTATCACAAAAGACTAGAATTTATTACAGTTTGAAGAAGAATGTAAACAAATTTTCAATGTTAAACTACTTCTTGCGTATAACAAACATGCCAAAAATATCTATTCAAGAAGATTTTAAATACAAATAAAATATATCAATATGAATAATTATTCATGAATAATATTTATTTTGAATTATAGTAAAAATATAGGGGTCTATCTGGCAATGTAGGATACATTTTTTATGGGGTGTTTTATTATACAAATTGAATGTTTGTCAAGATCTCGGTGCTTGTTGTGCATTATTGTTTCTCATGATGAGTGACCGTCAAGATCTTGGTACTTGCGGTGCATTACTTATTGTTTCCCAAGATGAGTGACTGAACAGATCTCGGTGCTTGTGGGGCATTATTGTATCTCAAGAGAGTGACTGTCAAGATCTTGGTGCTTGCGGTGCATTATTGTTTCCCAAGATGAGTGACTGTAAAGGACTCGGTGCCTGTGGTGCATTATTGTTTCTCTCAAATTGAGTGACTGTCAAGATCTCGGTGCTTGTGATGCATTATTGTTTCCCAAGATGAGTGACTGGCAAGATCTCAGTGCTTGTGATGCATTATTGTTTCCCAAAATGAGTGACTGTCAAGATCTCGGTGCTTGTGATGCATTATTGTTTCCCAAGATGAGTGAATGTCAAGATCTCTGTGCTTGTGATGCATTATTGTTTCCCAAGATGAGTGACTATAAAGATATCGGTGCTTGCGGTGCATTATTGTTTCTCAAGATGAGTGACTGTCAAGATCTCGGTGATATTTCAAGATAATTTGAAAAAAAATACTTTATATTATCCATCATTGATCTGTGTTTGCAATGTATGATCCCTTGCTTTTGAAACAAAATATAAAGAATATTTTCACTATACCTAGAACAATTTGTTATTGAAGTCAGGAGTTTAACTGTTTTCCTCAAAACATCGATAATGCAGCACTAATGACATTATGTTGTTAACACTAAACTGTTTGGTTTTCACATAAATTATACATTTTTTTATATTAGAAACAGTACATGACATACAGGTAACAACAGCTTACCTGAAGTACCCACCTGGCAGAATGGGAAGAGTTTTCGGAAGAAGAAAGCTGGGACATCAGCTAATGGAGCAGCAGACATTAATAGAAATGGAGCAGAAAATAGACATTGATATTTTTAAAAATACCACATTAAAATATGTAGATTCATTCAATTATTTATTGTTTTGTTTCAACACTTATTTCAAGTGTTCAAAGCTTATAGTTATGCTTTTTAGAACTGAGCAAATTGATATTTGTTGGTTTCTCCTATATTTACTTTGCAAAACCTTATATGTCCACCTCAGGCTCTGCATATCAAGTCAAAAATATAATTTACTGGTCAAGGCCGGACAATGCGACCATTTTTTAACCACTGGTCAACAGCAGATGTATGTGCAGTGTAGTTGTGGAGACATGAATTATAAGGTTACCAGCCTTTTTTGGAAAGAATGATTTTCTGTGGTTTTAAAGATGTCGAAGCACTAGTACTTATTCAGGACGTCAACTTGTATGAATTATTGCTTCATTACCTTAAGTTGTCAAATTTAAGAACATGAATAAGGATTTACTTTGGTCTTTAATTAGCTCTGAAGATATCTGAGGAACTTTAAAGAGGTTAAATAGTGGTTGTTATGACGTTGATAAGACGTTGTATAGATATCTGAGGATATTTAAAGACGTTTAATGGTGGTTGTTAGGATGTTGATTAGATGTTGGGCAGACATCTGGGGATATTTAAAGAGGTTTAATGGTGTTGTTTTGACGTTGATTAGACGTTGTACAGACATCTGAGGATATTTAAAGAGGTCTAATGGTGGTTGTTTTGACGTTGATTAGACGTTGTACAGACATCTGAGGATATTTAAAGAGGTCTAATGGTGGTTGTTATGACGTTTATTAGACGTTGTACAGACATCCTGTTGGTTGATCTGATGTTGTACCAACGTTGTACTGATGTTGTAACTAGGTTGTACAGACGTTGAACGGACGTATGTCAAGACGTAGGGTACACGTCAGTTTTATACGCCTAAAAATGTCACATATAGCTAAAAACTAACGTAGGCGCAACGTTAGGGTCTGACGTCGAACTGATGTATATACAACGTCAAATGTCTGCTGGGGAAAACTTTGGATCCACCAAAAATTGCTGAACTTTCGTTTCCGTTCTCCAACTTAAGTATGTCTCAACCAATTGTTATTAAACTCATACACAATGCTTATTACTACAAAATACAGATAAGTTTGGAATTTAAAGTGGTGTCATTTTTACTATTATAGAATTATGCCCCTTTACAAATGGAAAAATAGCTAAATTTTTCGTTTTTTGTTCTCTTACATGTACATTAGTTAGCCTCAACCAAATGATATGAAACTTATACACAAAGTCAATACTTATCACCACAAAAGTCAGATCAAGTGCACATTTGGGTAGGGTCAATTTTACTGTTCTGAAGTTATGTCCCTATAACTTTTATATGATATGCAAGCGGGGCCATATTCCCCATTTATTTAAGTCATACTTCATTAAGGGGAGATAATTGGAAACTTATTGTAGTATCTGTTAAGCAAAACTCCCAATGTTAATGGATTTTAATGAAACTTGACATTGCATGTAAAACAAATGGAAAACATATTGACATTTTTTTACTTATTGTAGAATGAAAAGAATCTGCTTTACTAAAAAGCCACCAAAGATAAGATATTTTATGTCGAAAACAGACCACACACAAACTATGCTTGACTAGAAGATTCAACATCCAGCAAAAAGAGGAAAGTGGCATTGATTCAGTTTCAAAACACACTCCTTATTTTTCCTTACAAGGTTATATTAGATATTAATTAATGATATTTTTGAGCAAAAATTGAATATAAGTAGGTTTGAGACAGGCTGCAGGTATAGTGCTTCTTTGACAAACTTTCAATCATGCTATTGTGAAGCACAGCGAGTTCTTACTTAAAAGAAAAATTGATTATATAATATGTAGAAAAACTTTCAAGAGGATAACATAGTCTTTATAATTATGGGTGAGACTTTTCCAGTTTAGAATAGTAGAAAAAGTCTGTCGTTCTGTCATTCCTTAAGATTTTAAAATAAAAAATTGAAAACAACACGTTTAATAATTTCATGCGTCCGAAACGCTTTTCTGGATTTACCTTCATCAGGAATGCTCAAAGTCAAACATTTGAAATCCGAGGGATGTATAAGTGATTTGTGAATGTGACTGCTGTGAAATAATTTTATAGAAAACTTTTAAACTTTGTTAAACGTTGGATTGTTTACCATATTATGTTGTTGACCACATCATATCACCATTTGTATTATATAATAATCTTAAAGGGAGGAATGATACTTTATAAAAATAAGAAAATGTGGTTTGGTTGTCAATGAGACAAGTCTCCATTCACGACCAAATGTATCGTAGTCGACAATTTCTAAAAGTTTTGCAATATTGACATCATATGAATGCAAATCCTCTCAGACAGTTTGTCAGAAAACTAATTTACTTTTAAGGATTTGGTATTGTCATGAACGTAATGTGATTCTTTAAAATCAGTATTTTTGTTATTGATGTGTATGTTCAAAAACTTCCAAAGTTTAGGGAGGAGAGCAATGTGTATGATATATTAACTTGAAATTGGGCAGAAACAAATACAATAACCTTGCAAGACGTCATAATTATTTTGACTAGTTGTCACCCACATGTTCTGTTTTAGTCTCTTCTCCACTACTAGTGAAACCCACTATTACTCCTGTTTAATGTACTTGTATTTCTCATAAAAGTTTCAATTCTATAAATGTTGAATTTAGCTTTCAGAATAGGATACATTTACAATGAAAATGTTTGGTTACTCACAATGTGTGTCAGGGATAATGGCCGCGCCCCATCATGAACATCGTGATATAATACGAGTTCCGAATGAGAACATGAGTATTTCCGAAAGAAAAAAAGGGTTCAATACGCTACAAGTGTAGACACAAATCAGTGTGGATAGTAATTGGTTTTGTGTTAGTCTGTTTGACAGTTTCATCAATACATCACTGAGTTTATATTTTGGTTGTGCCCTCTTCAGTTGTTCTTTGAGCTATTTCTTTGTCTTTTACATATGGTTCTATCATTTGTTAAAGTGTTATCAACGGTGATGGTCATCTCGCCTTTTTAGACTGGTCATGACTACTGTGTTATATACTGAGACTATAAAAAATAAAAGTATCAGTTTCAGATAATAAGCAAAACCCAAACCAAAAAATAACCACGAAAAAACCGGCGTGTTTCGGGCTACAACATAAGTATGTTTTTCAACAACTTGGGTTTTTTTGCAAGTAACCATCATCTGATGGCTGAAAATGTGCACTTGCTAAGAAATTTATATACTGCCATTTACTGATACAATGATACAAGATTAGCGTTCTGCTCTTCTGTCGAAAACTTCCTTAGAGAAAGCTGTTGTCTCATCTTTTAATAGATCAGTTCGATATTATTATTTAGTTTTAAATTAGAAACATTAAATGGTCATTCGTAGAAAAACCTGGGAAAACAACTTTTTTCCAAGGTCCCGATGTGATTTATCTTGGATAAACAATGTATACGGAAACATCACTTGTATATTTTCACCCACAGAAATCCTTGCCTTAGATGAAGTAGTGCTAAACTTTAAATAAAAAAGTCTTTAAATTAAAATGTCTGTTCTGTGGTGGTGGCCACCTCGAATTTTGATTGGCAACAAAAACTAAAAGGCTATCTATTGATCATTTGGACAATATTTGAAATAAAAAGCAAAGAAATACCAAGATATTTACAATTTCATGTAATCAAAATACAATTTGTCACTCGTAACTATTATAAAATCCAGATCCACACTAAAAAATAATTTTGTGAAGTACCTACAAATATGAAAATTCCAGTCAATTAGGGATTTTAGTTGGCAAGAAAGATTTTGCAGAATTTTAAAATATCAATACCTTATATGACTTATTGGACCCGGCACACCTTAGGTGAGCTAAAAGGTGTCGAACCTATAATGTTTTTGTTTGTCTGGAAACTTTTTATCCGTAGACTCCCAAGTCCTGGTTAAAAATAAATAAAAACAATCTTAATAAGATAAAAAAATTAAGTATTTACAGTACAATTTCTTATAAATTCAGGAAGACAAATCATATATATGGTGGTTAAATCTCACATATACGCTAGAGATAGGGTACTCCAACGACACACAAATAATATAAAAAAGTTACGTACACTATATAAGGTACTAAAGTTATATACACGCTATAAGATGGTTCTCTTGACAAATATGTCATATAATTCAATTAAACAGTAAACCAAAAACACTTACAATCAAACGAAAAAGAGTACCCTGACGACAAAAATACACGCAATAATACAGTACTCCAATCACATAAATAATTTTAAAAAGTGTGTTATATTAATCAATGAGACACTAATGATATAAAGTTTTGGTATTTTTGCCAACGAGAAAGTACATTTATGTCACAAGTATGTGACACAAAATGCGGAATTAAGGACAATTATACAGTACTATAAAATGGTGTTACATATACTTTATTGAGACTCAAATGACACAAATAATAAAACAAAAAGTTGTGGTGTTGGGCATATAGGTTCTTGACGATAAAATACTAAAAAAGGATGTTTCATATACATCAATGACAGTATTCCTATGATACAAATCAAACAAAAAGTTGTTCGTCAATAATGTGACAGTACCCTCATGACGCTAAAATGCGGTCTATAGGTCAATCAGACCGTACTCAAATGACACATATTTGAAACAAAAGAGACAACACACTAACGAAACAGAAAAAAAAAAGTGGCATTGACTTCAACCATAGACAAATAATAAACAAAAATGTGGCATATACTTCAGATCGACAACCATAAAGACACAAATAATAAAACAGTGTCTCTATACGTCAATGACACAGTATACTGGTAACATCAATGATTAAACAGACAATGTTGATTATACATCAATGCCAGAGTACACTGACGACATAAATAATAAAAAGAACAATTTGACATATACGTCAATGACACAGTACACTGACGACATCAAAAATATACAAAAACAATGTTGATTATACGTCGATGACGCAGTACACTGACAACATCAATAATATATAGAAACAATTTTAATTATACGTCAACGACACAGTATAATATAGAACCCTCTGGGAAAAACCAGAGAACTCCTTTTGTCAGAAAACACTGTCAAATATCCAAACATAGTATCATCACTGATCTGTGTCCACACTTGTATTATGTTATACAATAGAACAGGGACAAGTAGTCGAATCCAGGTTTGCAGTAATGACAGACCATTTTATTGATATTATATTAGGCAGTTAATGTCTATATGAAGACTGGAAGAATTCTAAAATAGGTACTGGATTCATTAAATTTTTTGAAGGAATTGTCTGTTCAAGATTTGAATAGTATTGGGTTTGGGGTGATTTGTAGAAGAATTTCAAAAAAATAATGTAGAGAAATATCCCGCAAAAACACTTTATCTTCTTGTAAAAGGCCTTCTAAGTTGAGCGCTTCGGAAGAGGACAAGACTACATTACAAATGGAAATAAATAACAAATATTTTGATCGTCACGGTTCTTTTGTATCAAAGTGATGATATCGAAAGTAAGGTCAGTGACTACATCCTTAACGAACTCGAAATGAGTGGCCACATCTAATTTGGAATTGTGTGCAGATTCGACAAGAACGTAGAACTGGATACAAATATTTTTGGAATTCGAAAATAATTCCTTCAATGAAATTAAAGATATACGCAAATAGTGAAACCCCGTTCTCAGGCAGACAAAAAAAAAGAAAATAAAATTGCTTCACTGGTTTGTGACAAGCTGTATATTGACGAAATCCTTTATAATCCAAGTGATCAAAGACACTGAAAAAAATACCTAGTAAAGATTACTAGTTTGGCTAGTAATTCATTAAAAGTCCCTAGTAGATTATCAAACAACTAATTAGACTAGTATGTTTACTATCGTGGATGCATCGTATTACCAAGCACCAGCTGTGCAACTGATAACAGGATTTCCCGCCGGACGATATCAGATTCGCGTGGCTTCTGTTGTACATGAAGTGATGACCGCAATCAAGAGAAGAACCTGAGTATTTTTGGCCTGATTCGTTGAAAAGCTGTAAGTATTTTAATTAATTTGTGTTTTATTTTATCGTCTTAACTTATTTTACACAAAAAAAGAACCACACCATCTCGCCTTTTCACGTAAAATGTACTACAGAAGATGGTCAAGTTAACCTTGAGAAAAAGCACCGGTGACTCGTGGAACAAGCTTGATCTATTTAAGTTAATTTGTTTGATTTCTAAATATGTCTATCAATGAATATTTCAATCTTATGTGTTATATGCCCCAATTAAATAACAAAGTGTATTAAATGTGCAACAAATTGATCATTATTCAGTAGTCTGACACGGCAGCCGCACCCCATAGCCGGGGCGACATTTTGATGACCTATTTGGGAACGAGATGCGTGATAAAGATCTACAAGATGTAGATTTGGTTATTTTTATTTTAACACCATTTCTTCTTTTCAGATACGAAAACTAATTAATAGTATGATCATTCTAACTTCACCATAGAAAACCGTAACCTAAATCCGAAACGTTTTAAAATTATATAATTAAAGTACGCCTCCGTCGATGCTAATTCAGATCAGGCAAGAGGAGGTCTGTATTCGGAACTCTTCGAATTTTCGACAGCGGATTGAACACGGATCATTCACATAGATATGGCGGGAGATCCAGCATGACTGACGAAGCCTACAAAGTCGTTTCTACTGCAGACGAAGCGGAGCATGATATATACGCTCATGAAGTTAGAACAAACACAAACTTCACAATTTACCGAAGAAATAAGAGGTTTTCTTCGACTGATACAATTGGTTGGTACAATGTTTCGTAGTACGCAGATAAAAGGGGGAGGTTTACTGAGACTAAACATTATCAAGTGGTTGTCTGGAAATATTGAAAAAATGTGTGAATACAGTGGCGGATCAGCCATTTTAAAAAGGGGGATTCCAACCATTCATGGATCTGCCACTGGAATATCACGGCCTTCTACAAAATCATTAACCAGCGTTAACCGTTTCTCCGGGGTAATCCTTTTTCGGTTCTGTCCGGAGCGATTTTCTTATTTGCCCATGAAATCCTAAGGACTGAGATGAAGTGGCCTATTTCCAGTTATTTGTTTGCACTTCAAAGATAAATATTTTATGTTATTCATTTCAGTATTTCTTCTTCAAGTGCTGAATCTCTCTGGTTACTACTTATGTGTTGCATATAATGTAATTTGTAACACTTCTTAGTAACTGGACAGGTGAAAAATAGTCATCACCAGTGGAGACAGGGAGGTCTGAAAACAAGATTACATTCCAGGACTAAAACCAGATCATTTAACATTGGAAAATTGATAAGGACAATTCATGTGCAGGATTTTTTTTATGGCAGTGGCCAAATTGCCATGACTTCTCCAAACTGTTGAAAAAATGCAGATTGCTTAATATGTTTATCTTTCAGATATTTTCAGGTTTGCCCCATACATGGAATCTAGATAGAACTAATGATAGAATAAGGGATTTTAACATTTAAGGCCCCCAAAAAATATACGTCTGTTTTAGGTTACATCATAAAAAAAAAATTGTTTGTTCCCCTGCACTCTTTTCATTCATAAATTGTTTTAAAGATTAATAAAAAGGGTTTTGTTTTAGTTATTGGCCTTGGATAGATAAAATATGTGCAACAATGGAACTGCCCTTTTATTAATAATTGGTTTATTTCCCTGGGTTATTGGTTTTGGGAAAAAAGATAGCAAAGTGATTATTTCACCGCATAAGTCGCATGTTTCCTTAAAACAGCTGTAATATTCACTATGAACATTTGGATGTATCTGTTGAAAAAAACAAATATTTAAACTCACAACAATGAAACTTATCATTTATAAGCAAACAACCAGGTTTCGGCAATGAAACACCACTTCTATATGAGAATACTTTATATCTAATACATGTATTAACCAATTGTTTACTCTGTGATACCAAATGGTGAAATTTCTAATTGCATTTTATTAACTTGCGTTATTTATTAGTTTATTTGCATTTAATATTTTATCATTTTCTCTACTGTTACTTTTTTACTGTCTTTTTTATGTGATAACTCAGTATGAAAATCCTATGACCAACAAGACAAAAGAGTTTTACATTAAGAGAATAATTAAAAATGAGAATGTATTATTTCAATACTGAAACCATTGATCTTGTTTTAACAGACTACAAAGCACATAAAATTTGGTGGGAAGATGGAATAGCTGATGACAGATGTAAAATAGATACCAATGGCTGTCCTTACATTATTCTGGGATATGATGTTAGAGAATGTCAGCATGGTCCTGACCGAAACATCAAAAAGAAGATCCAATATAAGGCGGAAAAAGTATTTAACCTAAACAAGGATTTGTATAGTAATCTTAATGTACAAATTCTTGACTTAAACAATATTACATGTGTATTTGCGATTTACACATATATTACATTGTACCATTAACTATATTTTCAACTGATAAGCATGATAAGGTAGCAATTTCAAAATTATTAGAGAGTTTTTTGCCATTACTGACAATTCCTATCTGGTACCCGAAACCAGTAAAAGTCATTTTAAATAAAGAAACAACAAGCATGATCTTCTTAAACTATTATAAACTTGTTTGATAAATCGCTATTGCACCAGCTACTTCCAAAAGTGTTAATAGGTTTTTGGGTGAAGATTGCATGAAATGGTTGTGGTTGTCTTACAATTGGTCCAAGTTGTCTTGGCCAGACTTGTCTTTGGTCTAAGTTCTCATGTATTCACTTTTAATATGCATATTACAGTATGTATTGTGTATCAACCAAAAGTGAAATATCACAGTTCATATAGTTTTTCAAAATTCCCTTTATTAAACCAATAGTATTTGCTAAAATAATTATATTGTATTTTATGGGAACATCAATAGTGGTATGTTAATGTCATTTTGTTTTGCAGGAAGAAAAGTCGAAAACTGACCATAGCTATGTTATGAAAGGCAGGACTCTGATTCAAAACACTAAAAAGATGATATGTCCTGCCAGGATAACCCAGAGACGCATTATTAAATTTCCAGGATACAGGGTTTGGTTTTTTTTATTTACAATTTTATGCTGGGACATATTATGGTATACTATTGTCTGTCTGTTCAACAATAACTCAAAAACGCTTTAACCAATTTGTATGAAACTTTGCTGAATTGTTTATATCATTTGATTTTTATAAATTTTAGATTTTATATGTTGATTTTTATAAATTTTAGATTATATGTGTCAGAGTTATTGGGTGTTATTCATTAAAAGAAGGTGATTTTTCTTACAATAACTCATAAGTGCTTTGAGTAGTTTTCATGAAACTTTGGTGACTGGTTTAAACTATTAAAATAATCTCACTTTAGTTTTTTTATGCCATCGCGTATGGCCATCTTTGTGACGTAGATCAGAGACTCCGCCCAGATCAAGCAAATATTTTTTGTTTAACAGGCTCCTGGTCTGTCATTCTTAAACACCTATGTATGTTTTCTAATGCAATACATTGGTTGAAACTGTTGAAAAACATTAGTGAATTGAAGAAGTTTCAACATATGTTTTTGTAGATGTATTTTTGTATTTAAGGGGACAACTGTTTGACTATCAAATAACATAGAAGTCAGAGTGAAAAAAAGTGCATTTTTATACCTGCGATTCCATTCTCCGTTCGTGTGATGTTTCATCAAAATATGGAATCATTTCAGTTGTTGATTTAGTATTGAAAATTTTACTGAATTATCTCTTATTAAATACGGTTTTATGTGTGTAGTTCGTGTTTCTTTTAGAAAGAGGTCAGGTGCTCTTGTTCATTCATAAAATTATCGTTCATTCATAAATTTATCGTAAAATCAAAATCACTACACAGGTTATAGTAATGTAATCTTATCTCGCATTTCTGATTTAATTAAAAGTAGCACAGTTTACACGTTCTAATAACTCTTGACATATTTCAATACTTCCATAATGTATCGGGCCCTTCTATTTTAATTGGTGTTGATACTGATAGACTCCGTGCTGTAATAAATCCATTTTATCGACAGTGTAAAATGATTACCTGTAATCTAAAAATAGAAAAAACTAAACTGACCTATTTTGTTAATTTGTTTGCGCAAATAATTTAGTGGAACGAAACCTTTGTTAAAAACACATAACAATAAGTTAGTTTTCCTTTTTTGTCATAACTCTGTAAGATTTATCCATCACCTTATTAATGAAATGGACCCATCTAAACATGATATACGCCAAGTCAAGATGAAGAGATATTCACAATTTGAGAAATACAAGTACATTAAACAGGAGTAATAGTGGGTTTCACTAGTAGTGGAGAAGAGACTAAAACAGAACATGTGGGTGACAACTAGCACTAGTAACTCCAATTTAGCTTGAACGGACAAAAACGCATTAACGGCATTTAAA
Organism: Mytilus californianus; assembly: GCF_021869535.1. Classification (NCBI taxonomy): domain Eukaryota; kingdom Metazoa; phylum Mollusca; class Bivalvia; order Mytilida; family Mytilidae; genus Mytilus; species Mytilus californianus. Next base: position 61,089,652 of record NW_026262734.1, read on the forward strand.
AAAGATTAATGAAAATTGAATAAAGATTGACAAAAATTAAAAATTATTTTTAATGCATTTCAATCCATATCAAATCATTTTAATACCAGTCAAATAGATTCCCTTGCGGTCATTCAAGTTAATTTGAGATGTGGTTAAACTGCGTCAAACTAATTAGCCACGCCCCCGTTAAACGGAATCAAACTGATGTTAAGTCCTTTTAAACTTTAAAGTGTCCGCCTTTTTGTAAGGTAAATCACTCAAGCGGTACAGCATCCGCGTGTATCTATCGTTTAACCGTTCCGAGCGTTATCGATTTTAGTCAGAAAAGTAAAAATGTACCTTTTACAAATATTCACATTAAAATTAAATAATGACAAATACATGTGTAAACTAAGTTTTTTATAGTTAATGATGCCAGATTTTTAAAATGCAGCGAAAAGTATAATTAGTTCTTTTTTTTATTTGTAAACACGCAGCAGCTCTTTAGATAAAAAAAAAGTGACTGTGATAAAAAAAAAATTATTTTGCTTGAAATAAAACGAGAAAGCTGGTAGTTATTTAATAGCCAATAAAGGGACCAACATGAGCATGTTTGATGAATGCCAATGGATATTGTACGCAAATATTAATCTATATGAAGGTATCGTCTGGTCAAAAATGTTATTTCGTCGAGAATATGCAATAATATTTGCCACGGTACGTTAAGCAAATTTAATTGAACCAATTCCGTCCCGAACTTTTAAAAATTCACATTAAAACATATCTTTTTTTTTTGGTCTAATTCGCCTGGAAAATTAAAATTTCGTTTAGCTTAAACAGTTTTAAATGCGCCCCGTACTCGTATACCGGATACCAAATATACATGAACACTGTTTGTCTTGAGTCTGATAGTGCTCTGCTAGTCATTACTAAATTCATACGTGTAAAACAATACAATTTCACTCATCTGCCTTCAACACAAAGTCTTGGCTAACACCGAACAGCAAGCTATACGGTGCCCCAAAATGACCAGTGTAGAACCATTCAAACGGAAAAACTAACGGTCTATATATTCGACTTTTGAAATACATAATCAAACAACAACCACTAAACAGCAGGTTAGGGCAGATGCAAACAAATGCAGCGGAGTTCAAAAGCCCAAATACACGAATAATTCTCGAGACTTAAGTGACATTGTTTTAATAAGATCAGAACCTTATATGTGTTAATTTTAAAGCAAAAGATATAAGTTAGTAAGAAAAATATTGACGTACCAATTCTAATAGCTAAGAAAATTTCCTTTTGCTAAACGATGATAACATTTTAACATTTTGGAATACCTTATAATTCATAATCTATTTCTGAAACGACTTCTCGCCTTGAACATGTATGAAACGTTTGCCACTGGACGTTAAACAACCATTAATCAATCATTCAAATTGTGCTTTAAAAATGAATTAAGCCGCAAGTGTATCCATCAATGAGTGCTGTTGTTTGTTTGTCCATTTAACATATACTGAATTCGTTTTTGTCCGGAATTATATTCCTTAGAAGAGCTCAAGTATGTAAATAAATTCATAGGGTATCATGTGCTAGTTGAAATTTTTTAGCGAAATCAGTATTGTGTGTCCAACGTTCTTTCATGCATATCAAATGTTGTATCCACTTTTTGCTGTTCGTAGTCTGTTAGTCCTCGGTCTCCAAACTTTAGCACACACTTATGTAATGACCAATCTTGAAAGGGGGAACATTTTTTTTTATCAAAAAAAAAACTAAAACAATTTCTATATTCTATCATTCAATTAACCGATGTACACCTAAGATTTTCAACTATAGATGTTGAATTAAAAAAAACAATAATAAGTCCCAATGTATTTTTATGGCAAACATATCTAAAGGGTTATTTTCTCATGCAAAATAACTATTTTTTCATTTTTTCAAGATAATAGTATTATCAGATATGTTCTTTGACACGTGTCTTACGGGTCACCGATTTTCGGCAAAATCAAAGAAAATCAGCAAGTGCCTAAACATTAGTTTTAAGAATGTTGATGCTGTATTAATATATGGAACATGTCTTCATACCAAAATATAGTACTCACATTTAATTTTCTTGTAAATGAAATTGGGAATGAATATGGGGATAATGAACGTCATACTCAACTCCGAAATATATAATAAAAAACTAAAATTAAAAGTATACAAGACTAACAAAGGCCAGAGGCTCCTGAATTGTGACAGGCGCAAAAATGCGGCGAGGTTAAACATATTCATATTTTTTTCGAATTGTCTTTTTTTGTGAAATTATTCAGCAACAAATTAATCTATTTATTTTTGATACAATGAAACAGGATTTTTTTAACGAAATGAAGTATTTTTTCGTCCCTTATATTCAAAGGAAATAAACAATTTGTCAAAAAAAAAAACAAAAAAAATCCGCCCATCCTTCTCTTCACCCCCCCTCCCCCCCTTAAATCCAGAAAAGAATGAATTGACATTTTATGAAGAATAAATGTAAAATCATAGATAAACTGCTATTATATTCTTATTAAGATCTACATTTTAACAGATTCGGGGACTAATATTTCTCTAAAAGCCCATGCATACACTAATATTTGTGTGTTTTTTGTTTCAAGTTGTTTCAATTATCATTTACATGTATGAGGCTATAAATGGGACCAGCATTTATAAGTAAATGAATGGGTTTTACAGATTTGAGAAAATGGGGAAACTAAGTTTAAAAGAAGCGAGGCAAAAAAAAAAAATAGATAACAGAATATGGAGGTGGTGTAACCCGAATAATTCAGTCGTTATATTCCGCTGATCTACGATTACTACATAAATTCACAATTTTATTAATGTTGACATTGATAGAAATAGTTTTTATACGCCCGTCAATTTTTGACGGGACGTATTATGGTTTACAAATGTCCGGTGTCCGTTCGTCCGTCCGTCCGTCCGTCCGTCTGTCCGGCGTAAATATGTCGCACCGTAACATCAGAACGACTTATCCAAATTTTATAAACTTAACATAGTTGTTTCTTATGATGGTCAAACAATCTGTATACTTTTTGGTGAAAATAAGATTAAAACTTTTTGAGTTACGGGACTTAGTAACTAAAACAGGTGTGTGTGTTTTTTTTCACATGTCGCGCCGTATCTCAAAAACAATTTATGATTATTGCATAAAACTTTACACACTTCTTAGTTATGTTAATCTTAAGATCTGTATACTTTTTGGTGATGATTCAAAATTTTATTTTAGAGATATTGAGTATTTTGTTAAAAAAGGGGGAGGGGTTTTTCCACATGTCGCGCCGTATCTCAAAACAGTTTATGATTATTGCTTAAAACTTTACACACTTCTTAGTTATATTAATATTAAGATCTGTATACTTTTTGGTGATGATTCAAAATTTTATTTTTGAGTTATTGCGTATTTTGTAAAAAAAGGGGAGGGGTTTTTCACATGTCGCGCCGTATCTCAAAAACGATTTATGAATATTGCTTAAAATTTAACACACTTCTTAGTTATATTAATCTAAAGATCTGTATACTTTTTGGTTTTGATTCAAAAGTTTATTTTTGAGATATTGATTTTTTTTTTTAAAGGGGGGTTTTCACATGTCGCGCCGTATCTCAAAAACGATTTATGATTATTGCTTAAAATTTTACACACTTCTTAGTTATATTTATCTAAAGATCTGTATACTTTTTGATTTTGATTCAAAATTTTATTTTAGAGATATTGAGTTTTTTTGTAAAAAAAGGGGGTTTTCGCATGTCAGGCCGTATGTCAGAAACTATTTATGATTATTGAATAACAATTCACACACAAGACGACGGGCGTATCATGCGCTCATGGCGCAGCTGTTTATTTGAAAATATTTTATCGAACTTTAATATCGTAATCTGTAAAGTTCAACGAGACTTTTTGTACCTTTTTGCATGGACTGTCTCGGATATAACGATAACGCAAATCACGTGTATTAAACATGGTATAGGCCCAGGAGGATATCATTTCATTATCACTTCCTAATATCCAATCCACAGACACGAGTCACACGACATCCCCGTATCTTCTAATTTTACTAGTATACGAATTACCAACAAATTTGGCAATTACCAGTTGTTGACGCTAGTAAGAAAATGAATAGTTAAGTTCGAATTATTATTATTTCAAATGTCAAAAACACTTTAAGTATTATAACAGATCATCTAAAAATCAAACTAAATAAGAAGTATCACAGCTCAGATCGGCCAATGTCACTCATTAGGACTTATAACTAATTGAAATACTGACACATTGCTTATAGTTTGCCTAACGCTAATTTGAATCGTAAGATATTACTGATTTAAAAACTTGTAGTATCAAAATTGAATTGCATAAATTAAAAAGAAATACATTGTGTATCTAATGAATTTTTATCAGCTTTCCGGATGACCCTAATAATATTTACCTTTCAAATGATTTTTCTACAGAAGGTTATATATCTTCTCTCTGGTCACTAAATTGCCCTAAAGCTAAAAGTCACCGTCAGATGTATAGTAGAAGGCAAAAATACGCTTAGTTGTTAATTTCTGTGTCATTTGGTTTCTTGACGAGAGATTATACCACATTTCCTTATTTTTTTTAGATTTGTTTGTGTTCAATGTGCAAACAATGCGAAAACATATTATATAGTATCTTCAAAATGAAACGGTGTGTAGAAATACCGCAAAGGACTTCTTAGTGCACTAAGGACACAAAAACGATGTTTTAAGATCACAAAGAACATGGATATAAGTATATAACTCATAAATATAAAGTTTGGTATCAATAGATATTGTAATTTTGAAGTAAAATGACTTTTTAATCAGCGCGTGCCACTCGGCACGTGACCAACGGCTTATTGCAAATTCCCAATCATTAAGTTCAATCAGCCATATCCAAATAACAATCGTCTTTTGATCGTTACTAATTGATTAATTAATGATAGTTGTTGAATAAACCTAACAGTTTAGGATCTTATAATTTCAAGCTGATGAAAGAAAAATTAAAAACTGAATTTTATGTTTACTTTGCTTTTGTTTTATTTTGTTTTGAAGGGATTTGCTTTAGTAAACTTGTTTTTTTTTTTTTTAAGAAATCTGTTTTGAGATAGAAATTGAGAAAAAAAAATGCTTCTGAGATTTCATTTCCACATTTACAACTCTATAGTTTACATACTATCATTATACCTTGAAAGGCATTTGAGAGTAAAACATATTCTTCAAAACCCGATTATAGAAGTGATATAGAAAGACTTCACGAGGTTAATATTATTTTCAAAAAGAGAATAATCATATTAAATTGTCTTCTATGAAAGTTACCTTTATTACGGATGTCATTGTTTTTTTATTGTCATTCTCCACCATATGTGTATTTTGTATAATTATAAAATTCAATTATGTTATTAATATAACACTGATGCATTTAAAAAATAATGTAAACCATATATTCTTGCTCCTAAATAAAACTCTTATAATCTTATCCATAGTAAATCTAGTATGTGTACCCATTTAAAGTATTTCTGTTGAACAAAATTACCGTTCTATAACTAAAATTTGGCCCAGTGATTTCAGAGGAGAAGATTTTTTGTAAAAGCTAACGACGACGGACGCAAGATGAGCTAAAAATAAGAGTAGAAAATACGATATTACATAGAAGTAAAAAATATAACAGACACAAATACAAAAAGCACCATATAACTGCATTTATCATGTTTATAAAATATTTCAGGTCTGCAAAAACATCACTATCAATCAAGCATATAAAAAAAACAATTTCTTCTACTTAGAATATTACAGCAGGTCTTGTCAACCACACCAAAAACAGTACTTTTAAAAAGATGTATAAACTTATCATCATATAAAATATTAAAATCACCATTACTTCTTTTAACTTCATAAAATAAACTTTCACGTAAATCTGCATATAAAGGACAGTCTAATATAATATGTTTCTCATCTTCAATTTTACATGTTTAATCAGTATACAAAGTGGATTCTAAACGGTCAAGGTTTTTCGAATTTCGGGATGTCGGGATTTAACTTTTTTTAAATTCGGGACTTCGGGATTTTATGTTTTTAAGCCCTGGATTTCGGGATCAGGACCCCTCCGACCCCCCCTCCCCTCCCCCCCTCACAAAAGATATGATCATAAAATTTAAAATAATGTATTTTTACAAAGTCTATTTCTATATGCCATGTCCTTTGTGAAAGTTGTATCATTCCATCAGGTCCTTAGTGCACATTTTTCTTCTTAGTGTACGAAGGAGGTCCTTTGCGGTATTTCTACGAATGTGCAGCCTTGGAGCCTTTATATCAGGAGACTGAATTAACGAGAGCTTCTAAACACCACCTAGGCCGCCTTTGTGCACTAAGCTCCTTTAACTGGGCCAAGCCCATGATGGGATAGTGTTATGAATAAAAAATAAACGTCGTTTTTCCACAAGATATTATATTATCTGATGTTGTTTGTCGAACAAATCAATCAACAAAGAAGCATGGATATTGAGCACTTGTATAACACTTGTACATAAGTTTAATAATGACAACTATCCATTTTGTTATAAAAAACATATGCATATTTTTTAATTTGAGGTTTCATATGACTTTGAGATCAATACCTCTTTATCTCTTCTAATTACGAAAACACAAGAATTATTTTTATTAGTTTGAAATTATTTCTTAAAGGTTTATTGGATGAATTAACAAGGTGATTAGACATTACACAAGAAGAGCGTGTGCCACATTAAAATAATAACATATTTTTTAAATTTTAAATAAGGAATCGTTTTGAAACTAATTTTTTATTAAGTTTTTGAAAAAAGTCATATTAATGGAAATCAGTTAAAAAGTCAAAGTTCAAAGTCATAAAGAAGTGTTCCGTGTAGAAATGTTTTCGAAAGTCTAGTTTGTTCATAATTTCTCTATGTAAAACGGTTTTGTAAACTTCTTTAAATAAATTCGGATCTTCCCTCATCTGATCACCAGCATGGCTGAAGAAATTGTTCCCAGATGTATTGTGAGGTGACACGTCCAGGTATTCAAGCGATTTCCTGTCGGACTTTAAAACTCTTATTACACAATTACATCAAGCAAGTTGGTGCATCACTTGACCTCTGAGGGTATTGATCAGTGTACACGGCCGATAACTTGTAACTTTCCATTTTGAAAATATCAGGTGTAATATACATCTTTGTCTTGCGTGTCCGATAGTGATATACTATAGTCATTACTTATACGCTTGTTTATAAATAACGTTTCTGGTGTTAATAATGATATTTATGAAAATCTTGTTAATTTCCCCAAAAAGATCTGATAAAATAAAAATCTATTTACATATTTTCCAAGGGTATATACTCGTTGTCAATATATATGGACATTTGAAACATACACATTATCAAGGATTTGTATACAAATCCTTGACATTATACATGATTTCACATAATGTACGCACTTGTCGATCATTGGTTTATACGCCTTGAAAGAATGTTATGGAACTATAATAATAATAGATAGTCTCAATTTAGAATATATACATGTATATACATATTGAATATACGAGAGAAACATTCAAAACCAATCTGATTTAAAAACAGGTCGAAGTATTACTCGCTCGCTAAATATGATTTATGATAGTTTGTATGAGTGTAACCATTGTAACCAATGTAACCATTATGTCAATGGGGGTTACAAAACAAGGTAACTCAATTATGGTGCAAATTTTGTGCCTTATATACCTTTTCTGCTCTCTGGTCGGATTGTTGTCGGACACATTTTCTATTTCCATTCTCCATTTTATTCAATTGGTTGCATGCATTTTTGTTTTATCTCTCTCTGATGTTTTCGCAGAATTAATCTAAATATTTTAAAGAAGACATTTAACTCTTTCTTCTAAAACTTTTAGCATTAAAACCTAATTGCATGAAATTGAATTAGTATGTTATTATCAGTTTTATCACTTTTTCGGATGAACTTTATAATATTGACCCAGGAAAAGATTTTTGATAGAATTTTATATATTGTAGAATTCGTTCTTTTTATCGACACATTAATTGATTATTTGCTTCCGTAAAATGATATTTTCGCGACGTCAAACTGAAATATCGGGAAAAATGCATCTTTTCGAGATTTAACCATTAGCTTAAAAACGAGAACATGGACCCCCTTTTTTTAAAAATGGCGTTTGGCATGATCCTGTATGAAGACAGAGACATATAATACAATTCGGCGTTTTACGTTTCCGCATTTTGGCACTACGTTTCCGCATTAAAATTCTTACGTTTCCGCATTAAAATTCTTACGTTTCCGCATTTTTATAGTACTCTTTTCCGCATTGTTTTTACATTGATTTTATTAAAGGTTATTTACGTTTCCGCATTTAAATTTTTAATGTATCCCCCCCCCCCCCACCCCCTTTACTCACCAACTGGGTGGAAGTAGGACTTCGAGCAGGATAAGTCTTTATGACTAAAATGAAACTACAAATGTATCAACTTAAAATGATAAAAATCACACATGATCATATATCAATTAAAAGTCAATGAATATGTTCAGCACTAAAAGTTTATATATATTTTAAGCGTCAGTATACTATTATACAGTACATGTAGCACAGTTTAAAGCGGTGAACTTGTAGCCAACTGACTTTATAAAGTCTAACCGCGTATTCTATTCTCTACCATACTTGACAAACTGTTCGGATACGAATTCAGCACGTTCGCGATCATTTTTACGAACTGATGCTATTGCTGATAAAGACCGAATTTTGATGTAACTTGTTGTTTGGATCTTCTGCAAAACGTCCATAAAAATAAATATAATTGTGTGACATGGATAGAACTGGGAGAAACGATTCCGGCCCAGTTGTGGTTCTTTTGGTATCTGTGTCGGGAGGAAATGACCATATTTGATAATAAAGTGTTATACCGATATATCATTATTACCATTTTTTACAGGTGAAATACAGGTAAAAATGCTGAAAAGTGATATCTATTTATTTCGGAAAAATAATGCACGAAAATGTGGAAACGTGAACTGGATTTTTGCTAAAAATGCGGAAACGTTATACACCCATACAATTATTATATGTCTCTGATGAAGATTATTCGTTCCAACTTTTATGAAGAAATAACCGACTTTTTTCAACTACACTAGATAAATAAACAACAAAAATGCCGGTTTTTTTTTCTTCTAAAATCAATTTCTTTCTTTAACAAAAAGGATTTTTGATAAGGATTGTTACACAAATGTAGAGCCCAATTTTGTAACGAAGATATTCCTTATCTCTTTACCGAAATCCGCATATGTTTATCTTTTGAAACAAAATTTAAGGAGACAGAAATGTTCAAGAAACCGAAATTTTTAGTAAATGTCGAAAACTTCAAACCCGTTTATCTTTAAAATTCAACACATGAAGATATAGATATAGTTTTTACTACATATTCAAGTTGATTTTGTGAAAATTAGCTTGTATGTGAACTTTCATAAAAAAAAAACACTGTGTTGTTGGTCGTTTGCCCATAATTGCCCTAAAGCTAAATGTCATCGTCAGATTGTGAGGGTCTGAATCGGGATTCATTATTTCTGTATTCTATCATTTTAGGCAATTTTTTCTATTCGTTATACCTTTTGCCGATCATTCTTTATTCCATGTATTCTAGAACCTCATCATTTTCTTTTCTATGTATTTGTCTGGTTATTTTTTGTTTTCTTTATTCTTTTGTCAATAATTTTCATCCACAACGTCATGTATAATGGAAGACGATAAACATTTTAGTATACATACCACCCGTTGTCAATTCTCCCCTGATATACAAACCACATGTAGTTATTTCTCACTTGGACACAGGACTTATATATATATATACAACTCGTCTAAACATCAACCCAACAATGTTAGATCTGTAAATTTGCTTTCGCAAATTTTTTGTTCTTCCCTCGCCGGGATTCGAACCCATGCTACTGAGATATCGTGGTATATACTTTACGTAATAGAAACGAATGGAATAATATCGCACTGGCTTGTTAAATGTATTTTGATCTGACAACAAGAATACATTTGTTTATCATAATTTTTTACTTTATCTAAAATTAAGAATGGAAATGGGGGATATGTAAAAGAGACAACATGAAAACAGAAGGCCACCAATTATATTTGATCATGTTTTAGTTTCGAAAAAGACATCAACCATCGTATTTTCAAAAAATCTCTACAAGGATGATCAAAGTTTTAACGACCTTGAATGGCTATACAGACTGAGCCCTCGCACGGTCGGTCTCTAAAATTTGCCGAATTTAAGAAACTTTATCAAGAGATAGGCTTTACCTAGCTTTAGGCCCCGGGTTTTAAAAAATATCTATTTAGGAACCAAAGTGTGGCTTCTTTATATTTAATTTTGTCGAAGAGAACAATTACACAAAGTGCAACATGCGAGAAGAGGTTTCATTTTCGCTTACATTTTTTTTTATTGAAGTGACTAATTTTTTGAGGTTACGTCACGGAAATATTTTCAAATGAAAAGGTGCAATTGGATGCATCCCTAAAAAAAAAAAAAAAATAAAAAATATAGAGATAAAATTACGGCTATTCGTCAATCAGACAGCAATCCTACATAAAAACAAGTAGGTTATCTGACATATAGAATAAAAGGTTAACTTTAAGCATAACCCGCGCTGATATCAAATTTCTAAGTTCTGAGTAAAATTCAACATACATGTAGGATTCTGAAACGTAAAATATACGAAAGTTGTTTTTTTTACGTACGATACACGGAGAGTGCCATTCCCTAAATACATACGGGTCCACAAACTATTATAATGTAAGGGTAAATGAGGATCTCATTAGAGGAACAAAGTAAAGATGCATGCTGAAGGAAGAATAATTTCCACACGAAGAACATCAAAAAGGACGATCTCTCAATTAGTATGCAACTGTAACTAATACATCCATAGACATTAACACTAGTTAATGCTTTATATACTGACATTGAAACAAATACACTGCTCATATAAAATTTGGCATTACTTTCCCGGGAAAAAGAATACGTTTCCACAATTAAAGTCTACGCTTCCGGAAATAAATACCTTACTTTTCCGAGAAAATAGTACAATTCTGGTATGTTCAGGCAAAAGTAGTAATATCTTTTAAAGTCAAATCCTAAGGAAAGGATGCACACAAGAGCTAACTGTACACATTCTGGTATGTTGTGTGGTTGAGTTGCTGTCTCTTTTACGTCTTTATCACATCTTCTCTTCGTATATGTACGCGACTTTGATATCGTCATGCATGGACACAATACTTCACTACATTTCCATTTTCGTATTTTGACATGATTAATATACAAATAAGAAGATGTGGTATAATTGACAAATTCGAGTATTTATACTACATAACATAGGTGATGTCATGATCACAAAACTTCCAATAATTTTGACATTGATCATTAGTTATATTTTACTATTTTGTAAATTTGAGTTGTTGACAAACAATCGCAGGTCTTTATTTGTAGCACGTTCCTTCGTTCAAGTTTCCGCAAAAAGAGATAGGGTTTTCTTCTCGCACTTTAACAGCCCTTTCCCGCAATTATTTTCAAGATAATTTCATATAACACATTATGAAATCCCGACCAATGAAATTTATTTGAATATTAAACGTGGCCTACGAGAGCACCTAGATTAAACTTGGGAAGTTAGAATAGCCAATTATTTTGTTTTATCTAGTAATTACCGCTGAAATATGCATTACCGCTAAAATATACCTTACACAATTATATGACAGAAACATTTTATCCGACGTGCTTTACAATGTTTAAGTTACCTTTTGGTCTTAAAAACGTTTTTGAATGCCGCAAATATAAAAATAAGGGTTTTTTTTTTAATATTCCTTTTGGGCCAGGGCCGACCGTGCGAGGGCTTAATAGCCAGTCCAGTTCGTCAAATGTTCATTTCTTGCAAGAATTATTTTACATGCGGACATAACGATAATCCCTTCGTAAACCCACTTCAAATTTCATTTGTCGTTTGCTGCTTTTACACAAATAACACACATTTTAACCAGTGACCAGTATTACAATGTTACACAGGTTTAAAAGTTCATTGAGCTGTAACTTTAATTACAAGTTTTAGCAAGACGAAACTGTTTACTAAATGAATTCAACAAATGTCAAGCTCATCTAGATCAATTTTATTATTTATCAAAAAAAATGTTTTTAATTACAAGCTATTTTAAATGTATGAATGTTAATGTTTTTTTCTTACCGAAAATATAATATGCATCTATTAAAACTTATTGTCTATTGATTAAAAAAACATCTTTCACTTCTAGGTTTGTAATGAGCACAATTACGACCTTCTTATTATCTTTCCGGTTTTTATTTTTTCGCAGATATATTTAAAAGACCATACCTTACTTACATGCCACGAGTTTTCATATTAGTAAGTAATATTGAAAACGAATAATTTGATATAAAGAGCTATTTTTTTTTTAACAGATTAACACTTTGTACTTTTTAAATCGTGCATCAATATTTATAAATTTAGTTATATATCTATTGTTCATTCGTTTATCTTAATTGTGAAGCATGTTTATATATTCAGATTCAATATTTTTATTAAAGTCTCACCACTTGTATAACATTATACATTCCAATATACATATAAAACATTACGTATAACATAAATATTGGAAAACATATATAAAACTAACCACCAGTAAAATATCTTAAATCGATAACGGTCGGAGCGGATTAATGATAGATACACGAGGATACTGTTCTGCTTGAGTGATTTACCTTACAAAAAGGCGGACACTTTAAAGTTTAAAAGGACTTAACATCAGTTTGATTCCGTTTAACGGGGGCGTGGCTAATTAGTTTGACGCAGTTTAACCACATCTCAAATTAACTTGAATGACCGCAAGGGAAACTATTTGACTGGTATTAAAATGATTTGATATGGATTGAAATGCATTAAAAATAATTTTTTATTTTTGTCAATCTTTATTCAATTTTCATTAATCTTTTTTAAATGCCGTTAATGCGTTTTTGTCCGTTCAAGCTAAATTGGAGTTACTAGTGCTAGTTGTCACCCACATGTTCTGTTTTAGTCTCTTCTCCACTACTAGTGAAACCCACTATTACTCCTGTTTAATGTACTTGTATTTCTCATAAAAGTTTCAATTCTATAAATGTTGAATTTAGCTTTCAGAATAGGATACATTTACAATGAAAATGTTTGGTTACTCACAATGTGTGTCAGGGATAATGGCCGCGCCCCATCATGAACATCGTGATATAATACGAGTTCCGAATGAGAACATGAGTATTTCCGAAAGAAAAAAAGGGTTCAATACGCTACAAGTGTAGACACAAATCAGTGTGGATAGTAATTGGTTTTGTGTTAGTCTGTTTGACAGTTTCATCAATACATCACTGAGTTTATATTTTGGTTGTGCCCTCTTCAGTTGTTCTTTGAGCTATTTCTTTGTCTTTTACATATGGTTCTATCATTTGTTAAAGTGTTATCAACGGTGATGGTCATCTCGCCTTTTTAGACTGGTCATGACTACTGTGTTATATACTGAGACTATAAAAAATAAAAGTATCAGTTTCAGATAATAAGCAAAACCCAAACCAAAAAATAACCACGAAAAAACCGGCGTGTTTCGGGCTACAACATAAGTATGTTTTTCAACAACTTGGGTTTTTTTGCAAGTAACCATCATCTGATGGCTGAAAATGTGCACTTGCTAAGAAATTTATATACTGCCATTTACTGATACAATGATACAAGATTAGCGTTCTGCTCTTCTGTCGAAAACTTCCTTAGAGAAAGCTGTTGTCTCATCTTTTAATAGATCAGTTCGATATTATTATTTAGTTTTAAATTAGAAACATTAAATGGTCATTCGTAGAAAAACCTGGGAAAACAACTTTTTTCCAAGGTCCCGATGTGATTTATCTTGGATAAACAATGTATACGGAAACATCACTTGTATATTTTCACCCACAGAAATCCTTGCCTTAGATGAAGTAGTGCTAAACTTTAAATAAAAAAGTCTTTAAATTAAAATGTCTGTTCTGTGGTGGTGGCCACCTCGAATTTTGATTGGCAACAAAAACTAAAAGGCTATCTATTGATCATTTGGACAATATTTGAAATAAAAAGCAAAGAAATACCAAGATATTTACAATTTCATGTAATCAAAATACAATTTGTCACTCGTAACTATTATAAAATCCAGATCCACACTAAAAAATAATTTTGTGAAGTACCTACAAATATGAAAATTCCAGTCAATTAGGGATTTTAGTTGGCAAGAAAGATTTTGCAGAATTTTAAAATATCAATACCTTATATGACTTATTGGACCCGGCACACCTTAGGTGAGCTAAAAGGTGTCGAACCTATAATGTTTTTGTTTGTCTGGAAACTTTTTATCCGTAGACTCCCAAGTCCTGGTTAAAAATAAATAAAAACAATCTTAATAAGATAAAAAAATTAAGTATTTACAGTACAATTTCTTATAAATTCAGGAAGACAAATCATATATATGGTGGTTAAATCTCACATATACGCTAGAGATAGGGTACTCCAACGACACACAAATAATATAAAAAAGTTACGTACACTATATAAGGTACTAAAGTTATATACACGCTATAAGATGGTTCTCTTGACAAATATGTCATATAATTCAATTAAACAGTAAACCAAAAACACTTACAATCAAACGAAAAAGAGTACCCTGACGACAAAAATACACGCAATAATACAGTACTCCAATCACATAAATAATTTTAAAAAGTGTGTAATATTAATCAATGAGACACTAATGATATAAAGTTTTGGTATTTTTGCCAACGAGAAAGTACATTTATGTCACAAGTATGTGACACAAAATGCGGAATTAAGGACAATTATACAGTACTATAAAATGGTGTTACATATACTTTATTGAGACTCAAATGACACAAATAATAAAACAAAAAGTTGTGGTGTTGGGCATATAGGTTCTTGACGATAAAATACTAAAAAAGGATGTTTCATATACATCAATGACAGTATTCCTATGATACAAATCAAACAAAAAGTTGTTCGTCAATAATGTGACAGTACCCTCATGACGCTAAAATGCGGTCTACAGGTCAATCAGACCGTACTCAAATGACACATATTTGAAACAAAAGAGACAACACACTAACGAAACAGAAAAAAAAAAGTGGCATTGACTTCAACCATAGACAAATAATAAACAAAAATGTGGCATATACTTCAGATCGACAACCATAAAGACACAAATAATAAAACAGTGTCTCTATACGTCAATGACACAGTATACTGGTAACATCAATGATTAAACAGACAATGTTGATTATACATCAATGCCAGAGTACACTGACGACATAAATAATAAAAAGAACAATTTGACATATACGTCAATGACACAGTACACTGACGACATCAAAAATATACAAAAACAATGTTGATTATACGTCGATGACGCAGTACACTGACAACATCAATAATATATAGAAACAATTTTAATTATACGTCAACGACACAGTATAATATAGAACCCTCTGGGAAAAACCAGAGAACTCCTTTTGTCAGAAAACACTGTCAAATATCCAAACATAGTATCATCACTGATCTGTGTCCACACTTGTATTATGTTATACAATAGAACAGGGACAAGTAGTCGAATCCAGGTTTGCAGTAATGACAGACCATTTTATTGATATTATATTAGGCAGTTAATGTCTATATGAAGACTGGAAGAATTCTAAAATAGGTACTGGATTCATTAAATTTTTTGAAGGAATTGTCTGTTCAAGATTTGAATAGTATTGGGTTTGGGGTGATTTGTAGAAGAATTTCAAAAAAATAATGTAGAGAAATATCCCGCAAAAACACTTTATCTTCTTGTAAAAGGCCTTCTAAGTTGAGCGCTTCGGAAGAGGACAAGACTACATTACAAATGGAAATAAATAACAAATATTTTGATCGTCACGGTTCTTTTGTATCAAAGTGATGATATCGAAAGTAAGGTCAGTGACTACATCCTTAACGAACTCGAAATGAGTGGCCACATCTAATTTGGAATTGTGTGCAGATTCGACAAGAACGTAGAACTGGATACAAATATTTTTGGAATTCGAAAATAATTCCTTCAATGAAATTAAAGATATACGCAAATAGTGAAACCCCGTTGTCAGGCAGACAAAAAAAAAGAAAATAAAATTGCTTCACTGGTTTGTGACAAGCTGTATATTGACGAAATCCTTTATAATCCAAGTGATCAAAGACACTGAAAAAAATACCTAGTAAAGATTACTAGTTTGGCTAGTAATTCATTAAAAGTCCCTAGTAGATTATCAAACAACTAATTAGACTAGTATGTTTACTATCGTGGATGCATCGTATTACCAAGCACCAGCTGTGCAACTGATAACAGGATTTCCCGCCGGACGATATCAGATTCGCGTGGCTTCTGTTGTACATGAAGTGATGACCGCAATCAAGAGAAGAACCTGAGTATTTTTGGCCTGATTCGTTGAAAAGCTGTAAGTATTTTAATTAATTTGTGTTTTATTTTATCGTCTTAACTTATTTTACACAAAAAAAGAACCACACCATCTCGCCTTTTCACGTAAAATGTACTACAGAAGATGGTCAAGTTAACCTTGAGAAAAAGCACCGGTGACTCGTGGAACAAGCTTGATCTATTTAAGTTAATTTGTTTGATTTCTAAATATGTCTATCAATGAATATTTCAATCTTATGTGTTATATGCCCCAATTAAATAACAAAGTGTATTAAATGTGCAACAAATTGATCATTATTCAGTAGTCTGACACGGCAGCCGCACCCCATAGCCGGGGCGACATTTTGATGACCTATTTGGGAACGAGATGCGTGATAAAGATCTACAAGATGTAGATTTGGTTATTTTTATTTTAACACCATTTCTTCTTTTCAGATACGAAAACTAATTAATAGTATGATCATTCTAACTTCACCATAGAAAACCGTAACCTAAATCCGAAACGTTTTAAAATTATATAATTAAAGTACGCCTCCGTCGATGCTAATTCAG